>NW_016908335.1:855395-921739 GCF_001483705.2 Eufriesea mexicana | reverse complement strand
GGAAGAGCGAGCTAGTGCGATACCTTGGTAAGTGGCTGAAGGGTGGAGAACGTCGTTAGTGAAATAGAGGTTGTTGACGAAGGTGAGGTAGCTCGGCCTGCCATAGAGAGAACGTGTGTCGGCCCACCATAAGCTACGGGACCTCAAATCGTGAAAGCCCCTGCCTGGAAAATTATTCGCCAATGCTCACCGGGTCATCGACTTCTTTTTCGGAACACGGCACAGTCTTTTCATCGAGAGTGAGTATCGTGCCACGACACCGTCCCGCTGGCGTTTCTCTTCGTAGTGCCCCAGTGGCGATTATGCGTGGAGGGAAAGGTTTCGTGAAATCTGTGCGTAAATTTGCCACGATGCGAACGAGAGGTGCGTGTAAACGTACAGAATTCGTGACGATATTCCTTTCGCTGGTCCGTCGTGGGCACGTGGACGGTGTCGACGAACAGATTCTTAGCCCCTTGCCTTGCCGTTTAAGTTGCACAATTCGCTATGGCACGTGCCACAGTCGACAACAATGACGATCACGTTGAGACGCGTCGAACACGAGGAGTCACTTCGTCCGATCGCGGTGATGAATAACGCACAACTGAGACAGAAGGACATCGGCGAAAACGAGCTACGAAATTGACTCGCGATGTTTACGTCCGGTACGGTACGCTATCTGTGAACCACGTGTCTCACCCGTGAGACGCATGTTCGACCCGTTTCCCTTACCACGAGTCTCGTACGATATTGTAGGCGAAGGGGTTAAGAGAGAAGTGAACTAGAAACGTGATATTACTTTGCTTTTAACCCCTTAAGGACCGTGCTCGTGTCAAGACGGTTTATAACGAGAATTTTTGATCGATTTCTGTAAAGTTACTCGGTCCTTAAGGAGTTAACGACACCGTCCATGTGCATACTTTTCCTTCTCCTACGTTTAGTAACGGTAATCGACAACAGAGTGATTATAAAGGGGGATACACAGACAGCATAGAGACACTCGTTAAACTCCGCGATGTCACCTGCACCAGAGACCCCAAGTATCCTGTCGGGATCTTTCAAAATACGATGTTATGTCACTCGCACGATTGACTTTGCGTCGTTTTTAATCGTGTAACTAAAAGGAAATCTTTTATGCAACGGAACAATGAAACAAAAAAACAAAAATGTTTCGGACAAACGTGAGAGAATAGAGTAAAGTTGTAGGAGACTCTACGGCTCATGACACCTCCACCAAACGTCGAAGGATCGATTTCTACAGAGTTCTAAAGATTCGCGGGAGTTCCGAAGTCGAGGAAGTTTCGCTGAGTTTCTACCTGAATTGTTGTATCTGGAGATGAGATAACCAATTACGGCATACAGACAACCGTCGAAGGCAATCATCAGGAGCACCAAACCCAAAGACATCGAGTCACCTGGGCTGGATTCCTTCCACATGGCGCTCCAAGTTAAGCCGGTCCCTTGAACTTCCTTCCTGGCCGCGTACAAGCAACCGTAACAAAAGCTGGTGGACATGCTGAGACACTGAAAGTATCATTCGACAGCTGACGCATGAGCGATCAAAACTCAAAGATGCTGATAAATCGTTCTCTTTCCTAGAACGCGCGAGGCTCTATCGTGATTTCGTAGGAAATGGCGATTTTATCGCGGTGGCTAACGCAAATGCATCGTTCGAACGCGTTATTTGCCACGGAAATGCTGTTGCAACGCTAGGTGGCGATAACTTACGATGAGGAGCTTATACCCCAGACCAATAACGGCCTCCATAGCAATGACAATGACGTATGGCATGAATGTCAGCAAGAACATAACCACTGTGGTGATCGCGGCCAGGCTCGCTGAGCTGCACATCGTTGAAATCATGTAGCTGGAAATTTGTTCGTCTGTTTTAGTAGAGAGAAACCTGTCGATGGTAATTAACCCGATAAAGCTTACCAGAAAGTTACGATGGCGAACGCGTAATCGATCATCATGATTAAAACTACAGAAGGATCGGATTTTGGTAGAATCTTCCCAACGAGTAGAATCATAGCTATGGAGAACATCACGATTAAGAGTTCTACGAACGTGGTGATGAACCAGGCCATGGTGTTTCGCCAAGGTCTCAATCCCATCACGCTCATTACCTAAAAAGCGAGACTCGTTTGTCGACTAATTTCCATAAATATTTATTTGTTATCCTGGTATTCTTCTTCTTCTTACCATTGCATTTTGAGATTCTCTTTCCCAAACGATGTGTCTGACAGCAGCACCGACGCACATCATCAGCGCGAAGAAGAAACAAACCTGGATTCCTTGAGACTCGTAGAGGGTAGTTTGAAAGCTACAGGATACACAAAATCATTTCGTACAATTATAATGAAATATACAAATTAAGACGATAAAAATAATCAGACAAAATAACTCGAAACTATCTCGCTATGTAACTATCTGATGTGTCCTGACAAATGTGACAAAAATATTTCAAATTTTTGTATCTAGACAATAGATAACGAGTTATTTCATTATTATTGATTCTCTTTTATTCTCTTTACTGTTACTCACAGTACTTAAAAAGCAAACTAACGATTTTCCAATTTTTGTATATTCTTTATCTTCCAAGATACATAGATAACAATTAGGAATAATCATCATACTTGCTCATTGATGAATAAGATATTATCTTATCTCTTTGTTCCATTTTTAATTTCAATATATGTACTCCAGGAAACGAAGAATATATAAAAATTCGCAAATGATTGCTCCGTTGCTTGACCGTATCTGCAAATTTGCATACGAAAGGATAATAAACGAAAACTCACGGTACGTCTTTCCAGCAAGGATACGGCATTTGTTGGGTCACAGTTTTCCAATCCAGGTCCTTCTGGCTCTTCGTCCTCACGATTGCACGATCGATAGAGTCCTGGAGCTGCACAAATCCTCTGAAATATCTCAAATGCTCGATAAAACTGCTCTCCGGGCCAGGCACCCAAAATTGATTTTTTAATCTCTTCGTGGATTGCACGTAGTCCACGTCCATTCGAATTTTGTACACCACATTGTCGGGCAATTCTTGGTCCAAGGATCTGCTGGACCTTTTCGAGGGTTTATCCAAAAAGACAACCCCGGCTAAAAATTCCCGCGTCTCCATCAGAACCCGAGCCTCGGCTTCCATTTCCTCCTCGGACCGAAATCCTCTTATTCGATCCACGAGCACGCACTCCAATAAATCATTCAACATGCCAACCATCGTTATCAAACGTTTGGATCTTTTAAGTCGCCAGGAAATCTCGCTGAGGTTCATATTGGTAAAATCTCCTGGAAAAGGCAGAGACGTTTTGGTAGAAACACGCTCGCGATACCGTCTTTCGGAAAATAGAATAGGTGGACACGTGTATTAGAGGGATCAGAATAATCCGGGAATATCTATATTGTACTATATATAGTTTTCTGGGTCAATTTACCTTCGAAGTTGCCACCACTGAGTGACCTAATCGCGACTTTTATAATGTCCGAAGACATTATGTCCTCAAGTTCCTTTAAATTGTCACTCATCTCGGTAAGATTTGCTAAGTAGGATAATGTTTTTGCGAAACTGCTGATCAATATTCCGAAATGTTCCATTTCCACGAACGTCCTGTTTGCAAGGGTCATTACATCGTTGATTGTCGTGGTGTTAGGTGCGTAAAGGATTTGACCACGAAGCAGTGGTTTCACGTAAGACCATATTATTTTCCCGCCAGCCATAGCGATTACACCCTTGTAGCTGTTTCGGCAGAAGTCGGCTGCGTAGAACAAAGTTTCAGATTTTTCAATTTAAATTTCAAATAGCGAAGTTTCAAGTTTTCCAAATTTAAATTTCAAATATATCAACTTCAATTTCAAGCTGCCAAATTTAAAACGAACGTTTTCTTTTTAATCGGATGATTAATTGTACGTACTTGGTAGGGAATCAAGCTCGATCTTGTCGAATTCTTTGCTATTGTCTTCGAGCTGCGAAATGATTTTGTACAATTGTCCGTTATCGGAGACTATCGGTTGGCCGCACAGCATCTCGCTGGAATCTTGAAGGAACTTGGAAGCTACGAAGTGCGTTTGAATATTTATTAAATACGCAAACTACGCTAATTTCATTTCCAAATTTTGCACAACTTACTGGAAACCGTTTGGTCCGCTTCCACCGCATCTGTTTCCAAAGCTTCCATCGTTGGCATTTGAGATGAAAGTTTATCTCTGAAGAATGGCAACAATTCCGCGGCCACACCAAGATTATCCAGTACCATTTTCCCCTCCCTCTCCGTCAAATTTGCGTTGGTTAATATATTTTTTACGTTCGCGCTCATAAGCTGAAAACGACGAACTTGATTAAACGCGATACCCTCACGCTTGGTATTTTTCTACGCGACTACTCACGGTCTTAAAGATGTAATCGAAGTTTAAATTTTTAATCAAAGTTATGGTCACGTTTTGCCTCTGAGAATCCTCGAGCTGGCAAATAGTAGAGCTGACTTCTTCTGCGTTGATACGATCGCTGTTAAAATTCAACATGTCGCTGAGTTTCTTCGGCGAACAAATGATCTCCTTCAAACTGAAAGCCCTTCTCTCTCTCAGGAAAACGGAAATCATGTCTATCTTGGCCTGGCTCAGCATCAGCGCGACATCGTTGGAAATTCCTATCTTATCCACCAAATATGACTTTACTATATCCCAGTTGTCGAACATGTCCCTGATAGCGTCTGAAAATAAAAATATCACCGAGTTATCGAATCACAAGTCGCGATTATGTTTCATTAAGCAAGCCAACGCTTTAACATAGCGAAAGCATACATTTCCTGTCGAGCAAGCCTAAATTCTTGAAGATCTCCATCGACTCTAACGTTGTGATTATTCGATAAATATCGTCCAGGTCGTTTGGATCCTTGACGAACACTTTAGTGCTCTCCACTATCTCCTTCATTCTACAAAAACCACAACGAAATCTTTAGACCGAGTCAAGCCGAGGGGAAACGTCGATACTCGAAAGAAGGAACAACTCTCACGCGACCCTGGTCACCCAGCCTGTGTCTCGCCTCTAATCCTGTTCCTTCGATCGAGGCATTCTTACCCGTCGAAAAGCTTGTCCACCGTCTTATCCTTGAGGATATTAACCACCCCATCGACGATATCAGGAACTTCCAGGACGTTCGAGAGGGCCTGGAAGTCTATTTTACTGGCGACGTCGAGCAGATTGCCGCTCTCCGCGATAACGACGGACAAGTGCCTGAGGATCTCCTTCAGCCACGTTAAATTCCACGTGGCGTCCATTCGCCATTGCTTTAGCTCGCGATCGATTCGATCCAGGTCCAGGCTAACAGACAATCGATCGGCGATCTCCATCAGGGAATGGTAACTCGACGATTTTGGGTCGTACTGGAACACTCTTCCCGCTTTCCTCGAGCTCAGATAGTTGTATAAAATCGTCCGGTTCCGACATTCCGGCTTTGTCCGACAAAGAGAATCGTTTCTGTCGTTCAGCACCGCGTTCACGTTAATCATCGCCCCTGGCAAAAACGCCTCCACGTCGTCGACGTCCGACGCCTTTACCACGTCGCGGACGGGCTTCCAGATCGGAACGTACTTCTCCGCCATTCTGGACAACGCGTCGATGTTCTTGTGATTCCGGCCCGTGTCCAGAATGAACACGTTCTTCTGCAGGGCGTCCAGCACACCGAGGGCCATGGTCACGTACCTTGAATGGAACTTGTTTTTATTATGGCGCCACGTAAAAAGGACAGTCGCTGTGAAAGGCATTTATTAATTAAGCCGAGGACACGGATATCTCGTGTGCTTACAGTCCGGGCCTGGAATAGGCAGGTTGTCCTACGAATTTATGAAAACACTCGTTGCTCTTCTCTTTGTAGGTCTCGTTGTGAAAATTCACTATGATGTCGACCACGTGATGAAAGGTGCCTTCCAGGCTCGCCATAAATTCGTTTCTGGTTCGCTCGACGCTCAGATTCTTGTAATCCTTCACCTAAGAGAGAGGGAAAATTGTACGAAATCATTGAACATTTGGTCGCAAGTCGAATCGCGATATTATCGATGAAGCGTTACCATGTTGGCAGTTTTGTTCCAATCAAAATCGCTCAATAAGATATCGTGAATCTCTGATATGTTTAACCCATTCAACCGACAGAGCAGATTCGCGTAACGTTGATGGTTCTGCAGCTGAGAATTCAGAATTTCTATGGGAGCAGTGACGCACCAGGGACAACCCCTGAAAGAAAGTTTCCTGATAAATGGGAGGGATCGTAATAAACAAATTCCACGAATGCTGACGGGAGACAGTAGCTTACTCGGTATTCTCAGCGGAATTCAGAATGTTCCCAGCGATCGTGAAGAGCTTTTTCACCACCAAGTGTGCGAGCGCCCTTGAATCCTGTAGAACAATTTTCAACGCGTAGCAACCAACGGATCTAGATTAAGAACGACTAAGATCGAAATTATCGAGCTCACCTCTTTCTTATAGCGAGACAAAAAGTCTTCGAAGGTGCCCTCCTTGAAGGACGTCCACCAAGTGGGAATCTTCGGCTCCTTGAAACCCTCCGAAGCAACTCGTATCATAGTCGATTCGACATGATCGATCGTTTCCAAGATATAAGTCTGATTGTAGTCTCTGGATTGATTTCTCGCCATTCGACCTTCCTGTAAACCGTCCACAAGTTTTGTACAGTTTGTAACACGGCCATCGTGAAAGTTGTATAGTTAGCTGAACGCTGTACCTCGTACTTCACATCAAGGGGCAATATATCGATCAAAGTCAGCTGTCTCTCGGTGAGAACGATCTTCTGGCAGAAGTTGGTAATGCTCGACAAGAGAACCTTCTTCCTCACGAAACTGGGCACGATCAAATATTTGTCGATGTCGCACGGGTGTACCTTGCCAAACGCGAGTTTCTCCACGAAATCGTTCAATCTCTCCGACTTCACGAAAGTGTCAACACCGCTGACGACGAGATTCGGCAGGTCTTCTATCAGAGTCAAGATAGATTTCACCCTCGAGTTCTCGTAGACGATCCGAAGCTTTTGCCAAACATCCCCGCCTGCGAGCAAGTCGAGCGTGAAGTCCAGAACATGAATCGTTCGGACCAATTTGGCAAACTGCTTAGGCGATCTGCTTAACTCCTTTAGTGTCGCTTTCGCCATGTTTAGATTCACTTCTCGAATCCCGGACAAGGTCTCGTTCGACAGGTTCCTCCAGGTGGTCGAATTGAAAATTCTCGACTTTACGACGATTTTGAACTCCCCGTCTGTTTGAAGGCTCAACGTGGCGTCCAGCAGTTTGATTACAGCGGAACTCAACTGTATCGGTCGTGACAAGACGCGTCTTCGATGGATCACTAAGGCCTGTGAAAAGCATGTGGTGTCGTAGACGATAAAGAAGAGAATGATTTCTGACATTTAACCTTACTTACATAGTACTCTGCACTGGTGACACTTTGCAGTAACTGGTAAGGATCGAAGGAGCAAATTTCATTTATGAACCGAGTTCTATTCGGAGTGGACCAGTAGCTCGAGTTAAACCGGAAATTACACATGATTTTCTTCACATTTTCGAAAGTCTCGATGTTATCTAACAGCAGGATCCAGGTACTCGAATAGAGACTGGATATCAAAATGATCGTTTCTTCGGGATGAGTATCGAGGATCTTCAGCAACTGGCGCGCGTCGCTGCTTTCGACGAAGTCCCAGATGTGGACATCGCCATTGGTCGTTTTAATATTGTTCATCGCATTCGCGATGTGAAGCAAACCCTCGGTAACACCCTCGAGTAACATGGTGTTCTGATTTCTTTTCAAGTCCTAAAAATTATTTCGTTATCATCGACAATTGTACAAGAGACTTGACACTCTGCCAAACGATCGATTCACCTTACCGGTTTCTCTTTACCGCGGAGCTCCAGAGCGCTCTTTAACTTGCGAATAGTGCTTAACCAATAATCCGTCGAGAATAGTACCTCGACTTCCACGTCCTTGTTCTCTAAATCCTTGTATAACTTGGAGACCTCGGTTACAAAATCGTACATGTCACCGATCACTGTAAACGTGTAAGATCGGTATTTGTTAAGAGGTTTCAGCCAGAGATCACTCTCCGACAGTAACAAATCGGTGTAAGCATTGACGTTTTCAGGGTCAAGGTCGCAGGTGAAATTCTTCAGGGCCCTATATTGTTCGGGGTCGAGACCGACGAGAGAATCTGACCACCATTCGAACAATTGGGAACAAGAAACACTGCCACTGTACATGTTCTCCAGTAAAGTGTCAATCCGATTACCGATATTCATATTGTCTAATCCGTTGATCAATGTGGCCAAAATATTGGGTAATTCGTAGTAGTAAATCGAGATCGGCGATCTTTTGTAAAATCCCAACAATGCTAAGAAGTTCAGCTTTCGCGGAGAATCCGGCGGTGACACTGGAAACAAAGAATAAATTTTAATCCCTTGAGGAACGAGTTGATTTATTACAACGTGTATAGTACGATGATCAAAATTACAAAGAAACTACTATTTTAGAAAAATTCGATTATACAAGGTTTTGCATAAACTCAGTGGATAAAGTAAAATGGATAAAAGTTAATACTTACAATCTCGCAGGATGTTAGTTGCAGTCTTTATTATCTTGTGAAGGACCTGAGAGGAAAACTTCGTAAGCACGAGAATGAGATCTTGAATGGGCATGTTCCGATCCCTCCAAACATTGCTGGCCGACAGGTAAGTTTGAAAAGCCCACACCGTTTTGTCCAACTCCATGTCAACGTAATCAAGGATACTCCTAAGTCATAAAGACACGAAAATCGTATTTACAAACTCTTCGTGTCGCTTTAGCAATCTATAGCGTTACCCCGAGATAACGACGATTTACCTGCCATCGTTCTGCACGTCCGGCCATCGCTTGTCGAATATGCTCTTAACTTCCGGCACGAGAGACTCCAGGTGCTCCCACAAATTCGGTTGTTCCTCTAGAACAACCTGTTTCGCGTCGTTAATCAGATCGTCCAACTTGCTAGCCAGTTGACGAAAATTTACGTAGCCTTCCGACCAATTGAAAGGCGGTAATCTTGTCTTGTCCTTTTGCTGAAACTGGCACAAGATTCGTTGTGTACCAAACGAAAAGCATCGAGGATAAAATTCTTTCAGGTTACTCACGATCCTTCTTGCCTTCTTTAGCACAGGATGTTCTTGCCATTCTCGAATGAACAAACCTGGATTGCACGATATCCTCTCGATCTCTCGTATTATTTCGCGAGTACCGCTGCGCAACTCCATGGCAGACCCGACGCTCTCCTTTTCTACACAGGGCCATTGTTTTTCTTGCGATTTGTAATCGCCCAGAATGGATATCTGCGGAAGAAAGCACGATTTAAGGAATTTTCTAACCGATACTCTCGACGCTCGAGTTAAAGAGCTTACGAGATGAATAGGTTTCATGGTGATAATGTCGACCACGTCGAGAACCAGAGGAGACAGATTCCTCAAAATGGCGCTTGCGAGAATCGTCGTCTCCGGCAAGTCCGGCAGCATCTCGCTCAACTTCGCCGTTTGATTGTTCTTCAAAATTCCATCAACAACCCTTTCAATGTTGTTGAAGATCACGTTGGACGCCAAGCCAATCGCGTTTATCTTATTGATTTCAGTTGGAATATTGAAAGGATGATTCTGTATCAGGCCGAAGAACTTGCAGATCAAACCTACGCTGCAGAAAGATGTAACGTGTCACCAAAGTAAATATCTGCCATTTAGAAGCGTAATGCGGGAAGATAGGAGACATTATTTTCATTGCTTGCGTACCTCAGCTCGAGAACGTCTTTGACGCTGACATCGATGCTCCACGATGTCCGGAAATCTTCTTTTAACTTTTCCAACCGAGCGAAATCGTAGTTGGAATCCTCTTGATAGATCAAACTATCGATATACCGATAAATCTCGATCACTTTCACGTTGAATTCCGTCCAGTTGAAATCCGTAGATTCGTTGCGCGATATTTCAGTCCTTATTTCAGAATCCATTATCGTTATAACGTGGCAAACCAATGATTTCAGTAGTGTTTCGTTCGAACCTTTTGGAAAATTTATTAAAGTCGTCTCATTCGATCTCCTGCAATAGGCATCCATGAAATCGTCGTATTCCAGAATTTTCAAAGCCTGTTGAACGAAAAGTGGATTCGATAAAACGATAGACAGATTTCTAGGATAGCAGGAATACACGATACTCGTTCTTCCAGAACATTTCCTTGTCATCAAAAGAAGCATCCAACTGATGAACTAATTTCATAATTGTCTACCAACCTTATCCTTGTCGGTTACAGTCAAGTAGAACGATTCAATCAGCTCCATCTTCCTCTGTCTAATTTCACCGATCCAAGTCGTGGGTCTCAACCGTAAATGATTCAGGATTCTACCAGCGAGTACGTCCATGTCCGACAGGTCAGATTTAATAACCGCGTAAGATAAACTGGTGGACCCGATCGATTTCGCTATGCTCAAGTGGACACCCAGGCTGAAGAGAGCAGAGGTAAGTAGTTCTTACAGGCTAACCTTTCTTACAGAGAAAGAAATCGATCACGTGTCTAATGGCGCCACTCACATGTTCATTCTTCCTTGTTGCTGAGTTTCTTCGAAAGCTTCACCCCATCCTTCGCTAAATTTAAAGGCAGTCCAGTCGGGATCTGGCCTGCTCGGTAACTTCAAGTACGACACCAATTCTTTCGTGCTGCTCACGACCGACGTCAGGTTCGATTTCTCCACACCGATCACTTGGTTGAACATCATGGTGATGGCAGCTAGCAAAGAGTCGCTTACCTGCCAACGTCACCGCCATACCATGAGAACGCGTTACGAAGATTGCTCCTGTCAATTCGAGCGAAACAACGCTTACGAGGCTTTCGAAGTTCTTCAGCTCGAAACTGTCGTACACGTCCGAGATAAACTTCCTTCCGTCATCGCTGCACAGTACTTCTTCGATGTACCTAGATTCGTTCTTCTCGGCCCTGAAGAAGTCGAAGATTTCGTTCATCGTCTCATCTCGGCAAAAATAATCACCGGGATTCTTGAACCGGACCTCTTCCACGAAATTCTGAAAGACGCATAGACCACGTTACGCGTTCCGAGAAGGTGTGTAGGTGTGTACAAAAACTACGATGTTTACTCGCCTCTACGAAGTCCAGTTTGGAGAAGGATTTAACGAGTGTTCGATAAAAATTCGGGTCCACGTTTGTTAGCAATTTTTGCACCGTGTCTTTATGATTTATGGAAATATTGTAAATTCTGTACTGAACGTCCTCGTGAATAACAGCGACATGGTGCAGCAACCTGGCGGTAATTTGCATGCCGGCTAAAATGTAACTCAACATGGCTAGAACTTTTTGCGACAGAAAATCCCTCAGTCCATCTATGATCTCGGCTGATCTGTGAAAGAAAACGTTTCGAAATTTTTCCACGATATCACATTCGCAGAGAAACTTTCCGCATAAACAGCTGAAAAATCTCACAGCTGCAAGTCGTCCGTGTGACGGTCCAAAATCTTCTCCGTCAATTGGGCGCCATCGTGCAGCATGGCAATGCTCAAATCCAAAACTTGAGTCAAATTCTCGGTCTTCCTTATGTCCCCGAACACGGTTCGAGCCGTACTGGACAAACGTTGCACTATCGCGAAGAAACTGTCGGTGGATTCGGTGGTTTGACCCTCCATCATCCCTTTTGCCAACTGTAGTAACTTTTCCAGTCTCAAAAATATCTGTCGCACGGTAGACCAGTCTTCTTCCTCCGAGAACACCGGATCCAAAACTTCCAACGACTTGTGCACGCTAGGATTAAATTCGGGAATATGTATTTTCTTCGACGAAAATTCGATCGAAACTCGACGTGGCTACTTACAAACTCGGATCGATCTCTTTAAACGTGACGTTCTTGAACACCATTATCATCTTTGGCAGCCATTGGTGTATCCTCAAGTACTCGGGGACGTACTTCTTCACGATCTCAAGGTCCAGGATCGTTTCCACGGCGCTCTTCAAGTCCTTGAAAAAATCGTAGTCGCGAAACTTCGCCATTACCCGGTCCGCCATTTCCAGCAACCCTGAGAAATCAAGGTGCTTGGACAAACTCTCGAGCATGTTGGGTATCTTCTCCGAGTCGATGTCACAGAGGATCTTCGAAATCTCCGCGTAGTCTTTCTCGTTTGGCAGAATCAAGTACTTCTTCAAACTTTCCGGCGAACAAATCACTCCGTCGATATTAGACGAACCGAATGCCTCGATGAGCTGAAAATCAGTCGGAGAAATGTTGCAAACAATTCCGTCGGGGGATGGATAAAGATTGTCTGGTTGAATGGCATGATACTGACGTATAGCAACTTTATGGACGAGTCGAACAGTTCGTCGATCAATTCCTTTCGCGCTTGCGGTACCTGCAGCCTGAGAAGGTTCTTGATCTCCTCGTGGTTGTTGAACAGATCACCCAGTCGAATACCTCGATCTAGTTTGACAAATTCGTATACTCGATGTAAAGTCAGCAATACCCGCGATAGGAAACGAGGTGTTGAGAAACTCGTGCGTGCCTACCGAACAACGCTTTGATTTCCGGTCTGGTGAGTATCTGCGCCATTGACTTTAGGAGCTGGATGCTGTGCGGCAACGTGCTGACAGCCGAAAGAATCGTTTCGTTACCGAGCATCGGCTGCAACTCTAGCATCAGTGGACCTAGACTATCGTGAAAATAAATTTCCAACTATGCTTTCATCGAAGTAACATAAGCGGACGAGTTTGAGGGCCACTTGGCGCCACTTCCAGTCTCGCTACACGAGAATTTTCGTATCTCGTAGGAAGATTTAAGAAAATTTGTCAAATTCCGTGGAGCCAGGTGACACGCTGTTATGGTGAAATGAAGAGAAGAAAAAGAAGATATTAGGAAGAAGTATAGCAACTTGCTGTACTAACGTGGCGTTTTTGTAAGATGGTACTTCTTCGTATTCCGATAGAGGATCGCAGGGGTTCCCGATGCTGCAAATGAAACTCTGAACGAATGGGAGCAGGCCATTCTGCGGCATCGACCTGGCAGGAAATTGGCAAGTTGGATAGTACTTTGGATCCACGTTGTCGCGAATCGTGTAGAGGATCATGAACACGACCACGGGCCATACGAATACCAGAGCCAATATGCCCTAAACATTGAAGTTTGTGCACGTGCTTTTAGCTACCGTCTCGTCCCTAGAAATTCAGGGCAGTTCTCATTTCGCGGAATATAATTACCGGCTGACGTTTTCGGACGATGTAATTCTTCCATAAGAGAAGTCCGATCTGGTCGAGCCTCATCTTCGCCGATGTCGCGATAGATCTGAAAAATGAATCGTTACATTGGCACGTGTCGTTCGCGTCTGTCCGCTATACGGACTCGCGTGACATCCGACTGGATTAGAAAAATATACGAAAGCTCGATTTAATCTCGGCTTAATCCGACAGTAAAATACGATGGTTTGATAATAGCAGACTATCCTATTTCGAAAAAATTCGCTAGGAAAGTTGCAGAAACTCTGTCATCCCGTGGAACGCAGAAAAAGCAGAAAGTAGAAAGAAGTATTGCAAGACGTTTCACCTCTTTCATCGTGCTTCTCGCGACTCTTTCCTTTCAGAATTCAACATCCCGCTGCTTCGTGAATCGAATGAGAAAAACGAAACTCCTGGAACAACTTTTTCCCGATGCACCGTTGATTTTCGAGGAAATTTCAAAAATGTCATGGCAGGATCGATGATGGGGAGCACTCGAAAAGCGAGCCGCGATCCATAAATCAAGATTGAACGAGAGAAACCGATCACTGATATATCGTGCAGAGCAGAACAAATATTTGAAGAGCGTAACAAGCGTGTCTGTCGATACACCGGCAACCGGAAATGCGCTTCACTCTGTCGCGTGCTACTCCGGGATCCATTGCGGGGAAACGGAACAATGAGCCGTACGGATTGCTTTTCGTACGAAGAACGAAGTCGATCATTCGTACGTGTCGTATCAGCGTTCCGATACATGCTCGACCTTTATTTCTCGCCGAAATAACGGATTTGAAAGTGAACCAACTTCGAACGTTTAATATATTCTAATTTCCAGTGAATAAATTATAGCCTGAATGTTAAACGAGAATTTAATGCATGCCGCTCGGAAACGTAATGAAATAAGCTTTGCCTTTGATATCGAACCTCCTGAAATTGATATGATCGCGTTCAGTTATTAATACGGCCGACGTTATCGTTTGTACGCGATTCATTCTATATTTTACAGGTAATTCCCGTACGAGATGGGAACAAAAAGGAGAGCCAACTGATTTATTTGTCAATTTTCCCCGAACTTTGCCGCATTTTGACCGTCGCATTGTTTCAATTACGAAATTAAAGCACGGATCGGCGTGCACGACACCCTATCAATTTCTCCTCCCGATCCGACTCACAATTATTCCTCGTTGATCGTAAATTGCCAGACTAAAATGGTGGACGGAAGTCGTCGACTATTTTCGACGCTGTTGGAACACGAAATAATCGGCAGACATAGATTACAGATTCATCGCGTAGAATATACGTTTGATACAAATTTCGCGAAATCCACGATTTCGAAGGCAGGAACCGGTCGATCGTTGCGGGAAATAAACATACCGAACGACGTGTTTGTATTCGCGATGGTCGACCTCCAAATCGGCTAGCGTGCTCGCGCACGAGTACTCGTTCCGTACACCCGTCATTACTTCAGTCCAAGATTACGAAGATCCGAGGTAATTATTGATTGAAAAATACAATCTATGCTCTGTCATTTCTATAATCGCAGAGATTCCCGGATGCGTTTGCGAAAATTCTCGAAAACCTCCCGAACACCGTGGCAAAGGCGAGTTGTTGAGGATAAGAAGAAGAAGAAGAAGAAGAAGAAGAAGAGTCTCGAAACCAACGTGCCCTCACTGGCTGGTTGCGACGTAGAAACTCCTGTAGCAAATCTAAAGTTTTCCCTGTTTCGTGGTAGCGTAATAAAAATATGCATATGAGCAATCGGT
Organism: Eufriesea mexicana; assembly: GCF_001483705.2. Classification (NCBI taxonomy): domain Eukaryota; kingdom Metazoa; phylum Arthropoda; class Insecta; order Hymenoptera; family Apidae; genus Eufriesea; species Eufriesea mexicana. Next base: position 906,718 of record NW_016908335.1, on the reverse strand, counting down.
CGTCGGGTTGACTGAATAAAATTTCGTGACGTAACCCAGCGTACACTCGCGACCGTGAATTCACGTGTCGCTATGCCCTATTGACAATCGTCTGCCGTTGAGTTATCGGTCGTAAAGAAACTCGTTTCAGGTGCTATAGTTCCGGTTCGTGGACGGTTTCATTCATTAGCGCGTCACAGATCGTGTGCACTTTCACTGCGTTTGTAAATTATGCCAACCAGCTACGTACGAGCGAAGCACGCGGTACATCGTCCGGGGGTGTCTATCGCGATAACGATGAGAACGTGTATGAAATAATAGGAATTTCCAGTTTATCTTCTTTCCCTCGGGGGGTACAATAATGGGAGGAAGGATGTCTCGTTCCCAAGAGACACTGGCGCAGAATTATCCTCGTGGTGTACACGATAATTGGAAAACCAAAGTTGATCAAAGTCGAGAAGCGTACATTTTACTTCCGTATCGTTCAAATCCGCGATATTCCTTGGGACATAAACGAACACGTTTCGTTAAACGAATCAAAGAAAACCTACACACACGCTGATTAATGAACATCATTCCGTCTCAATGTCACTCTTCCCTCTTCCTCTCCAAACGACTGACAACCCGAGATTTACTACTCTGTAATTTACAATTAAAAACACCAGACTGCGGTTACCATCACGATCGATTCCTTATTAACGAAATGTTCTCGATCATTAAGGACGTGTAGCGACCATCATTCTCATCCTCACCACTAGATGGATTCCGACTTTTTCGCAAGTCCTCGGAAAAACCCCAATTCCTATATATATAACTTCCCGACCTTCCAATAGTATACCAGTGCCTAAGACAGGACCTGATAGGGTTTAAACGTATGTTAAATTGGCAGGGCCTGCTAGGGTAGCCTTACTGATGAGTCCGGGCTAACAGGCCAGGGACGAAATACATCCCTTCCTTTTCCTACCGTCTCTTCTATCCATGCCACCACCACAGAGGATACTTGTGACTAGCTGACTTCAAAACGACCATGGGGGAGGACCCCCACAGACGTAATAGGATTACACGGTTCAAAGTCGACGAGTCGGCACAAGACAGGTAAGAAAACAGTGATTAACGCTTTTTCCGATACCTCGATATCCTTGCACGCCAATTTGCAACGATCGTGGTACAGGAATATCACGTTCACAGTCTATCGAGGAAGATCCTCGATATCAGAGGCCAACGATGGATCTCTGACCCCCTGCTCTCGTAAAAATTCATGCCATCGTGCTCCGATCGAAACGCGTTTAATCAGCAGTCGATGACAACGTATTTAGATATTACGTATCGACATAAGTACGTATTTAGATCGACACAAGACCGTCAAACTTAATTAGAATGAACAGCAACATCGCTTTTCTCGGAAGTCTAAACAGATTGAAGCGGGAGCGTAGCTGGTCGAGCAAGTTTCCCGATGCCATCACCGCGGGTAGACCTTGCCGATGGGCAAAGAAGAAAAAAGGATCTCAAGGAGTCTGGTCGCCGTATCTCTTACATTTCTTCGCGTGTTCTCAGCTACGAGAACAGTAGATCGAAAGTTCGCGTCGCGTTGGAAAGACGAAGGCGTCCGAGTCAGCTTGGACCGGTAAGACTCCATCGAGACGCTCCGCGTCGCGTCGTGGCTCTCGAAAATTCTGCCCGAGCATGCATAGGAAGAGACAATCGGGGGACAATCGATGAAAAAGGTAACAGCGAACTCGTAGCGAGCAGAAGAAGCAGAAGAAGGAGCTGAGAAAGGAGCAGAAGAAGGCGCGTAGGAGGAAAGGCTTGAAATATTCTCCCCGAAGAAAAAGAAGAAACGCGACGCCGCAAGGGGAAACATGGTCGAAGCCATCAAAACAAACCGCACAACGGACCACGTCTGACCGTTTTGAATTTCAATTCGACGTTTTGCATTTCGCGTTGCGCGTAATTCCTGGACGAGGCGAACGCCAACGCGAGAGATGGCTCCAACATCGAGAGAAGCGTTGATCGGTAAACGATACCGACTCTTTGCGCAACGATGCAATCACGATGTTTGCTACTTACGTTTTCTCGCTCGATGAATTCCTCGGAATCGCGCGGATCGATAGATCAGCAGACGCTTTATCCGCGAACAAAGGCCAACGCGGCAGCTGTAATATCACTCGAGCTTCATCGATCTGACGGGTCGCGAACTCGTGAAACCGCAGTCACCAACACCGCGTGCACACACCGTAACCGGGCGCGGGAAAAAGGGAAAAAACGGCAGGGATCGTTGCACCGATCTCTAGTCTCGCGATTAAGGGCCAAGATCAGCAGCGGATCGTCGTTCCGTCGTCGAGACGACTCGAGGACACAGGTGAAGGTGTCGTGTCGCGATCTCCGGTCGAGGCGAAGCTCGGACCCGGGCCACTGTGCGGATTTTGGCAAACGCTGCGATCGAACGGCCGCTACTTCCTCAAGGTAGCTACTCGGGACGAAAACACCATTCGAAAGGGAACTCGTCCCGACCTGTTCCCTCGGTTCACGATCCTCCTCGCTCTCGCTGCTCGTCTCGTAAAAGAGAAACACACCGGCTCGCGTTTATGCACACTTGGACGACGGTCGGAGGCCGACTGTTGCCACCACCGTGATCCACGACCACGTGGACCTTAGCAATGCCTCAACATCCGCTCGTGAATATGTATTTATAGGCTCGTACACAGCGACACGATTGCACGCGTATATTTCTCACCCAAATGATTCCCTCGGGCCCGATACTCTTCAACTTCGTTCGTTTCTCTTCTCCTCTACCCCTTCGTTTTGCCTGACTCCTTTTTAATCCCCAATTCTCTGATTCAGTCTATTTTATCGATATCAGGTTTTTTTTTTGTTTGTTTTGACGCGATCGTTTCGCAGCCTTGCAAGATATTGACAAGGTGTGACGGAAAAATCGGTCTCGCTGATAGCGAAATTCCTATTAACTCGATTCCTAGAACAGTGAAAGGAATGAGGGAGAGGAGATAATCCTGCGAAAGATCGATAATCGTGAATTTGCTCATCGTGCATTCGAAGGACAACGATTTGTAGATCTGCGAAAGGCCGAGACGTCGAGACAAGGGTTCACCGCGGGTGATCTAAACGATCCGAGAAAAAGATCCTTTGATAGAAATAGGAAAGCGTATTCTTGACACAAACGCTAGAGGTTCAGTGATTCAAACTCGCGCGGAATTATCATGAACTCTTAACGCGCACAGTAATCCTATCGATTTAAAATTTAAACGATGTTATGAATAATCAGTAACATTATTGTTTTGCGGCGCAATTGTCGGGCAGCACGTTCGATTTGTTTTATTACACTGATCACGGATATTCGAAACTGTGTAAACCGAAAAATCTCGCGTAACCGTTGTATCGTATAACCACGGAAAATGAACAGAGAAAATTTATTTTTCGGCCAATTCTTCCGCCAGTACCTCGCAATTGTCGGGCAGCACGTTCGATTTGTTTTATTACACTGATCACGGATATTCGAAACTGTGCAAACCGAAAAATCTCGCGTAACCGTTGTATCGTATAACCACGGGAAATGAACAGAGAAAATTTATTTTTCGGCCAATTCTTCTCAAATCCTGGTAAATCGTTATGCCTTTACATTCTAAGTACGTTACTGACATTTAACTTGTTTACATTTAATTTGTTTAGCAAATAAACGCGATCGAGACTTGAGATAAAGGGGACGATTCGCTGACCTCTCGTTGTATTGAAACGTTCAACTGAAACCAATCATGTGCGGCGAGCTATCATTCCCATTAGCCAAATTCATCCCCTCATCGGCCAAACGATTGTTTCGGTGATTAATTAGTATTCGTTAATGTTATTCGTACGGATTAAAATAAACACACGCGGAATCGTGTAATTATTGAGTTAATTATTGTTCGAAGGAACATAGGGAACATGACCGAAATTCGCGTGTTATCGTCGAAATAAACGGATTCTCGTTCATCTTTAAATGGAGTTATCTTTTTCGCTGCTAAAGGTCATTAATTATTTACTGAAAATAAAGGAAACCACATCGATGCATAAATTAATCGAAACGATTTATTCCCGATGAATTATCAGGCTAATAAAGTCCAACAAAATTTCGATAATGAACATGATTCACTAAAGGCCACTTACGAAACGGTAATCTTAAGAGCTCGTTGGTAAACACGCGATGACGTAAATATCGCTCGAAACAGTGCCTCTTCCTGCATCCTCAATGACGAATCTCCCATGAATATTTCCCTTCACTTTCATCAACAAAGTCTTCCAGTGAAACCATTTTCAATCTCTGCTGACATCCCACACCTGCGTCTATTGTAACGAACGTACGAAAAGCAGTCTCTTTTTTTTTCACGACGGGTGCCAGCGAAAAATCGTGTGAACCGGTACAGGGAAGCGGTTCGAGGAACCTCTCTTTTCGAGTGCATCAGAGATTTTCCGCGTGGCAACTTCGTCGAGAGATCCACGCGATTTCTTTCGTAGAGCAGAATTAAATATTCGCGTTTCCATGGTATAATCCAACGAAAGGAGTACAACAAGCACGTATTTAATCGGGACGAATTAAAGGTTGCTGGAACAGAGATGAAATAGACTCGACGGGAATACGAGTGTTCTTGCCGCAGCTCGGCTCAGGCAGGTAGAGGTGTAACTTCAAGAAAGGTAGACATCGCAGGAGAGGGAAAAAAGAGCAATCGTATACCCGCGTTAATGTTCTCGCAGCGTGAAGAGAAATAAATGGCTCGAAGACGAGTCCACCGGTTTGTAAATATCCCCGCGTCTCGGAGGAGCTTTTAACGCTACGCGACCAAGAAACTGAAGACGCCTGATCTTCTTCGTTTTCTCCCGAAACCAGCGAGGTCACCTCGGCTGGGAAGAGGTCCTTCTTTTTTCTACCCTTTATCAGCCACGGGTGGTAATCCTATTAGCAGATACGCGGGTGAATAGCGAATTTCCACGTAACCGAGTCGAAAATCCTATCCGGCTGTATTTTTTAAGCCCCGTGACCGAATCTAAAAATACGAAGCACGTGGTATTTAAAAAACGAGCCAAAAAGCGAGAACCTGTCCGACCGGAGCTCGGCCTCCGCGTCTTATTTCGTGGAAATCGAGAATGCTGGCTGCATATGCGTTGCATTATACCGACCTGGTATCGGGTGATGCGGCGACTACGTCAGAAAATAAAGAAACAGTTGCATGAATGCACGCAGAGAAGAGAATCCGCTGGGAAGAAAAAGTGAAAGACCTGTTTCCGTCGTTATATCGTCTTCGTGCGTTACCTAATAAATACGCAGAGGTTCAAGGGAAAGAAGATCGGCGAAAACATGGTACGTCTGGTTTGCCAAAGGACACGGTAAAGGAGCCAATTGGTCGCTAATTAACCGAGTTCTCACGCAGCTCGTGGATTTCCCATGTTCGCGCTGTTTTCCATACAATATCCATCTAGGAAAACAATGCACACGGTCGCTTAGGCAAATCGGTGATATTGCAAAACACATAATCTAACAGTTGCAATCGCGCATTAATAATTAGATTCGTGAAGCTCGATCGATTCTCGCGAAACCACGAGCCTGTTCCTATGGTTCTCTGAAATCAGTCTCTTCGTCGAGTACGATAGCCTTCTAAACGAAACATGGGTCCAGATTCGCGGAGAGATCGCGCTGACTCGCGTCTATTTTTGGAGGCAGCGACGAGAAAGAGAATATTCGCATGCATCAGATCGGAGGAAACATGTTGGATAGCGTTAAGCAGGAAACCGTCAAAGGATGCAAAGTATTAATTACTGGAAATTGCAATCAAACGTGCGATATGGTAAGAAAGAGACTCGATGAGGGAACAAAGAAGGAAAACAAGTAAGACTTGAATCTGTTGCAGCATCGAGTTCAATGTCAATAATTACGCGGAGATTACGTGGATTCGACCAGGCTGTTGTTAACACCGTTTCGACTTGGCCAAGGTAGACCGTGAATTTTCTCGGTTACCAATTACGATAAATACTCCTCATTTCGACTTCCGCACCCACCACGGCTACCAAGAATTCGACGAGAGCGAGAAACTCGAAACCGATTTTTCTTGTACAGTTTGGCTATTAAGCGAATGAAAATTAAACGTTCGTCGTAATAATCGAGAATACGGATACCGGTCACAATTTTCACGGTTACGAAACGGTACGGAGTATAGCAGATTCTGATTAAACGCTTGCAATTTGCAGCTCCACTGTGTAAACGTGTCCAGTGCAAATAGGACATCTCGTTCTCGTTTCGTAATGATCACAGGTACGCGGACGAAAGGACGTCGCGTCGTCGATGGCGATAACGATGGTAGCGGAGAACAGAAACTCTATCCTTCGCTATCGTTGCTCCTTGCTGTGTACCCGTGGTCAAATATCGCTAGCGCGGCTGGGTGTCTCCGATAATGCCACTAACCAGAGACACAGAAAGGAAGAGAGGCATATATTTATGAGTGGAAAATATTAAAAAGAATGTTAATCGTGCAACGAGTTATCTACCTTTCCGGGAAACTCCATGTCCGGCGAACGATACGCACAATGCACTGTCTCACAAAATGAGTACTCCGCTGAAGCGTTGCAGCACGCCAGGCGACGAATAATGCGTCGTTAATTGAAAGATAACTTTTTGGATTTTCATATTAAGGAAAAGCAGAGCAAAGAATTTGAAAAGAGAAAAATATCAATACAAATTTATTTGAGTTGAATTCCATTGTACAATTACATGGTTATATATTTAAAAATACTACCAGTTTCGAATGAACGTAAGAATAAAATAAAATGTGTGATATACCTTTTTCGAACGAATGTTGATTAGGACATTTTGAGACGAATCCAATCATCTAATTTCTACAGATCTAGAACATAGTATTCCTCGTAGCCGGGAAATATACTCTTGCACCTTTCTAACCAAATCTTCACGTTCGAATACGCATCCATATTCACCAGAACCTGGGAAAACATTATGAGGAACGTATTCCAACTCCCGGAATCATACTAGTTCCAGTGGTAAGAGGATAACTTACCACGGAATTCGTCGCGTTCGTAACGCAACTAATATCCGCAAGAGTGTAATCACTACCAACAAGTCATTTCATCTGAATTAAAAATCCCTTCAAATACGCAAACGTCTGTCTTCATTATGCCATCTCTTCAACAAAATCTTTCCTAGGGAAAAGTATTAATTTCTATAAAATTGAAAAATGAAAGTATTATAACGTTAGAAAAAAAAAAATAAATAAAACGAGAAAATTAGATTTATGAGGTATAATAATATAGATATAATAATAAATATAATAGCATTAACTGTAAACTTTTCGAATAATTCCTCTTCAATGTCAAGAGATTGTGGAATTATCAATTATCTGTCAGTGTGATAGCTTTATATCATAAACAGCTATATAGTAGTCAACATTGCGCCAAGTTTCCGGATACGATTTGTTATTTGTAAAGGGAACGGACTTTGTCAAAGTCAATCTCACTGACTTCTAAGACCTCTTGTTCCAGCAAGATAACCTGTCTCTATAAGAAATTAATACCCCACGATATTATTCAGTACATCTATGGCGTCAAGGTATTTAGCAAACTCTCAAATCCTATGAAGGGAGACGGATCGAATGTTTACATTCTTTTAAATATCTTTGTAACTATGTTTCCTTCGCTTTTTATTTCACACAGAGTTTTTCGTCTCCGAGTTCACGTAGGCTTGTCTACAAATTACGAGCTTGCTCGTTTTTTCTCTTCAGAAAACTAAAAACTTGTAAAATTAGTTCGAGCCTGCTGGTAGTTATAAGTGTAGAAGTACACGTCCGGAAACGAGTCGCTCGCAGTTGGCCCATCACGGACAAAAATGTGCAGTTAGCCGACTTTATTAGGCGCCGTAAAAGGTACATAGGATGCTCAAGAACTTCCTGCTGGTATCACATAATGCTCCTGCGCGTACATACGCGCAGAAAGGCGAATCGCATTAACCTCCTTTCGCGCGACTTAATCGGCCGCCCCGATGGACGCACGCCTTTGTCTACGGAAGTAGCATCGATAGAAGTACGCAAACCAAGTGCCATGTAAACGTACAATAAGCGTATTTCTTTTCCATTTGATGATACGAGTAGTCGAATTCACCGTGATAAAATTCGTTCTTTTGTTTGCTATATGCCGAGGTTGAAATAAATTTAAGAAACTACTTCGCTTAGAATTATTTTCAGCTACCATTGTCTCATGTGTGTTTCCCAGCAATGGGGAAAACGCACCTGATGGCACCATTGGATAAGGAGACTGTGAAAGAGATGGAGGAAGCTTGATACATGTAAAATGAAGTTTGCTCTCCCTGGTGTATACATGAAGAATGAGTCACTCACGGGGGCATTATTCATAGGAAGAAAAAGTATTGACGACTCAAAGTGGAGAAACTGATTGATAAACACTCGTTTCCACAGACCTGTCTGATATAGAGAATCGTCTATCCACCAAGTAAGAAACGATAGCATGGCTACAATTAACCCTTTGCGGACGGAGCCGCTCGACGGGCGAGCGTCGCTGTGGACGACATGTATAGGAGGGCGCAGTAAAGAAAATATTCACCCTACCATGGTCTTGCATCCTAAGTTTACATTATATTGAAGATAAGACTTCATCGTTCAAAAGTCTCTAATTTCATTGAGAGGCAACTTGACTTCTTAGGCTAGTATACCCATGTGTATCTTATCGTTTACGACGACAGACGTACGCCAGCCGCAGCACGAGAGTTGGGCGGATATATCCGACACTCGTCCGCAAAGGGCTAAAATGATATTGGTTACCGAACGAAAAACAGATATTGAATGAAAAAAAAAAAAAAAAAAATAAAAGTAACTAGCGGTTACCTGTCCGAAAGAATAAAACCTTTATCGTTCAACGTAAGAATCGTGTGAATAGAATCAGTCTAACAAAGAACAAGAAAAGTTATAAACAAGCAGATATTTAAACTTAATCTCAAGATAATGCATTCTGTATTATCGGTCAGAAAAAGCGCAGAGCTTCCAACTTTGTCCGATAACCAGTTCTCTTTCTTTGTCAGGTTAACCTCGCAGACATCGAGCTTTAGCTCAACAGCATGTGCCACCATTAGTACTATGGAAGACGTTGGGGTAATATCATGCAAGTATAAAAAGACGTCCTACATTTCTTCTTCCTGTAAAAATGATAAAATCTTTAAACATCGGTAACATATTGATACATTTTTAACATTCTTGCACAAAGTAATACTCATATATCCTTAATACGATACTACAATATGCAAATAACGAAATTCAGGTATCTATAATCTGTTAAGCCTTCGTCCGATTTCTATAACGTAACATAATACATATAAGAAACTCTGATACGAGTACGACGAGGTCCACTTTCCTCGTCTCACCCTGCCATCCCTTCCGTATGTTATATTGTTATATCTACAGTGTAGAACAAAAATCAGTTAACCGCAGCAATAACGGCAGTTCAGTACACTCTGTTGGTTTCTGCTTTGTATATGCGTTCAATAGACCAGTGGCTTTCAACTTTTATTTCATGTACTATTCAACTAACAAGTGATCAAATCACATACCATTTTGTACTCAGTATATACATATTGAAATATAACGGACTACATATAATTTTCAAATGTGATAGAATTTGGTTTAGCTTGCGATTACCTGAGAATATTCAACGTACTACTGATGGTACGCATACCATAGATTGAGAATCACTGCAATAGACGAAGAAAATCAGTCTGTGTTTCGTTTTAATTTCCAATCATTTCCTGTCATTCTCCCTTTTGTATTCTATAACCACGAAAATTTCTTTCGTATTTATCACAGCTACGAATCAAAAGCGTGTGAAGTAACAAAAAAACGAAAATCGATATTGTTTACAAGCATACTTTTCGAAAGATTGATAGTTCTATAAATCCATTCTATAAGAATTTGTGATAAATAGAGCCATCTGAGCATTCGGTGTACCGTACCATGAAGGAAGAAATCTTTATTGTTTTTCTTTTCATTAGAGGGAAAAGTATAATTTTATATATCTTCCTACTTGATGTTACTCCTATTTGTTACGAAACACCGGTTCACGATCTAAACGTGATTTACATTAATATCGCATCATGTGACACAACACGTTAAAATTAACCGCATAAATAACTCTAGAACGCTTTTACTAGAAATCAATTCAATGTTTTCTTTAATTTCAGTACAATCATAGCAAAGAAAAATTTTTGCACAAGCACTACACAAACAATTGCTTATCTTCCTCGTTTTTCCGACGCTGTCCTTTACATATACCGGCGATCTTTCACTTCTACTTGACAATGTTGCCAACTGTCCCTATTATATATTTCATTGTTACCAACGTTCCATCAATAGCCTTTTATATTTTTTCTTTTCTTTTTCCATAAAGATGACTTGTTTTGATACAAAAGGGAATTAAACGATAATACCACGTATTCGCCGATATTTGAACAAACTTATAAATCAGCAATGTAACAATACTGTTACAATGATTTGAAATTTAAAACGTATTCGTTCTGTTCCTTTGAAAAAGAAATATGTACCTACTTACATTACGTGTAAGTCGGAAACTGTTCTATCAGCTCTGCTGTATTACAAATACTTCGAATATATCGAGATAACTAGCACTGACAAGAATCGTAAATTATCTCTACCAATTGATTCTGCTAGGCATCGCAATATTCTAGAAATTATCTAGCTCAATAAGAAGAATTTACCAACAGTTTATCACATGAAATAAACATAGTCATATTAATACAAACTAAATATAACGATTACATTAGTTGAAGCTCACTTTAATCAAACTTAAAGCCTTATATTGGCAATACTAGTTCACTAATTTTCACACAGGCGGATACACATTCGTAAATCAGTGCTGTAACTGATCGTTCTCGATCCACTATAAGCAGTATAAAATCTTCCTTCACCTTATTCATTCTATTATAACAAAATAAAAAAAAAAGTGAATAAATAAGGGCAAGTATCTAATTAATATTAATAATTAAGAGTCTCGTAAAAGCAGAATAAAGAGCAGTGGTTTAAAGAAAAACAAACAACGATGATTTATGCATGCAAACAACCATTGTAATAGCAATTAAAAAGTTCGTTAATGGAAATTTCGTGATAGATTACAAAATCAATTTTACGTGGAAAAACATATCGGAAACGATAGGCCAATGAGAACACCTGTTGCGTTATTCTTGCTACGGCACTGGATTACATATCGACAACAGGTATAATCGTACATAATTTCGAGGGCGTTACTGATTCGTGACACAAAATAATCTAGTAAACAACAACAGGGTCAATGTTACGCAATGTTTCGTTAGTCTTCGTCAATGCAAATACGATACAATATTCTGACTGTTCATTGTTGCACGTTTTAATAGACAAAAGATAAAACCATATGTTTTAGAAAATTATCAATAACATAATTTACAAATATTTCAATAATCTTAAGAAATATCTTCTCTTATGATATTGTATCATATTAAATAATTTTATTAATCTCATTAATAATAAAAGAATATGAAAAAATTCATTCTTTAAGAAACTATCGCTAAGTCCATTGCTCAATTATACTACTTACGACATCTCTTATCGTAATCTCTCAACTACAGTAATTCAAAACTATCCCTCTCGCGACATCTGTCAGTAACACATCGAACTAATATTCAAAGAAAGGTAAACAGAACTTGCAATTTTTGTATCAGTGGTACAGTCAAATTTTTAATTATCGATCATTAAAAAGTTACATTGAAATAAATTCCATAATTTACTAAATCATTTATAATCCTAATTAATTTTAATTACCTGTAATGAACAATTCACTTATAAAAAATAAAATTCTTTACTTCTGTTTGTTACTCTAATAATTAATTCAGAAAATAAGAATTGGAATTGAGAAAGTAAGAGCAGTCCTAACGTGCGGATCGAATTATCGATGGATATAACCTATTGGTTCTAACCTTGTATGATTGAATAATGTTTGGAGATTCTAATTCTAATCGGCGATTAAGGAAAGTTGTGTCATAAAAATTTACACAGATACTAAATTATTAATAGATTGCTTTCTGGATAGGAAAATATATAAAGAAGCCTCAATCATCAATCGTTCATTCATGTACTCTCAGTCTTGGAAATATAAGAGGGATAAGTTTCGCCAGTCGGTAGTCATTCAGTTTTTAGTCGCGATTCAACCACCTCACTGACAACATGTATCCCTTTGTATTATTCGTTCCACTGAGTGATGCTCGTTGAAATTTAACTAAGTGTCATTTTGGAAAAGAGTTTAGTTAAAGTGAAAGGTATTTATCGTAAAATTTATTTATTGTTCAACTGGTAACTGTCATAGTAAAACGACACACTGTCACGTATAAAACTAAAAGTACAATTTGTAATTCGTGATTGGTGTCAAGAAAATTACAAGTGTCAAAAAAGATGGCTTGTCCCTTATCGGACGGTATTGCGTAAGTAACTTTTTAAAAATATTTTCATGTGTATATATATATATACGTAATACTCGATTTCATAGTAAAATATTATAATTAAATGAAGAAATTTTTAATTTGTCCTAAGACTCCTATTTTCTCGATTTAAAGATATTTAACAGCCAAAACTTCGCGTTATACCAAATAACCGTTACATTTTGAATTGACAATAATAAAAGCAGTTAAGATAATGAACAATGTAATGAATTTAAATTTAACAACAGACCAATAAAATTGTATAATTTATTTGTAGAGAAGTTCAAGAAAATGATCAGTTAACAGAAGGACCCGGTATGCTTTATAGCGAATACCTTCGATTGGACAAAATCTTAACCGCACAAAGATTGCTAAGCACCGAGTACAACAAGGAAGTGCACGATGAACATCTTTTTATCGTCACTCATCAGGGTAAAAATTTGAATCGTTACAACATGCTCAGTCATAACATCATATTGCATAATAATGGTTGAACTTTATCCGTTCGTTTCGAACTGTACTTACTGTTTCCACTGCTAACACGATATTGACATATTAGTTATGTTGTTGGAAATTGTTTTAAGTATTATAAAGTGCTTAAACTGTATCAAATGCTTGCTAAAGAAACTATGTTTTTCACTGTTGGTCCACAGCATACGAACTTTGGTTCAAACAGATTATCTACGAATTGGACTCGGTCAGAGTACTTTTCAACTCCGAACCAAGTGGCTACGATTCCTTGAACGGCACCGCCAACAATCACACTTCCGTTCAGAAAAATCGGATCTCCCAAGTTCTTAACGAATCAAGGACCTTGGAAATTTTGAAGAGATTAAATCGCATCGTCCTCATTTTAAAAGTAAGCCAGACCAGAGATACTCCTTGAGACGATCACATCTCATGGTTCTTACGATGAGACCGGTTAAACATTATGCTGCAAAGGATTGTTTAATGAGTGAAGAAAATAACGATAAATAGGTTTCCGCGCAACATGAACGCAACACCGGGTAATCCTATACTGTAGGGATAGAAGGCCAGTGGCCATATGTTGACAATGACAGTGATGGAAAGAATGTGAACGACCCTTAATCGCAAGCCAATTAGAGCAGTGAAATTTATGACAAGGGTGCTGCATTGCCTCGCCGCTCCACTATGGTGGCTCTAATCACATTTCTAACGTCACCCTTCAAGACTGACATACGATCTACTTTATCTGTCGCTAATAAAAGTTAGTACAAAAAGGATTCGAGTCTTTGAAAATTCCATTTTTACGTGACTTTTAAATTTTGGATTTATCAAATATCGGCAACCTTTATCGATACCGAATAAAAGCCAGAAACAAAAACACGCGAAACGTTGATTTGATTTGTGCAATATACGCTTTTTTTTGTTCTGTAAATTGAATCTTTTGTTCTTTTTTACAAATGTATCGGATTTTGAAACATATCTAGGGAAAGAAGGCCAGTGGCCATATGTTGACAATGACAGTGATGGAAAGAATGTGAACGACCCTTAATCGCAAGCCAATTAGAGCAGTGAAATTTATGACAAGGGTGCTGCATTGCCTCGCCGCTCCACTATGGTGGCTCTAATCACATTTCTAACGTCACCCTTCAAGACTGACATACGATCTACTTTATCTGTCGCTAATAAAAGTTAGTACAAAAAGGATTCGAGTCTTTGAAAATTCCATTTTTACGTGACTTTTAAATTTTGGATTTATCAAATATCGGCAACCTTTATCGATACCGAATAAAAGCCAGAAACAAAAACACGCGAAACGTTGATTTGATTTGTGCAATATACGCTTTTTTTTGTTCTGTAAATTGAATCTTTTGTTCTTTTTTACAAATGTATCGGATTTTGAAACATATCGTATACCTTTCACGATCAATGCATAGTCAAAATTGTTTCTGTATATTATTATAGTTATACCTGAAAGGTTATCAAACGGGTCAAGGTTCTTAGCAATGCGACTCTTTTTCATTACTGTCACTTTTCTCCTTCTCTTTCATACCGGAATAAGAAAGATTGTGGGAACTGCAGAAATAATAGTGGGATCTAAGTAAGTTAATACCGCTAGATGATATGCGACACCCTGCACTGACACGCATAGATGAGTTAGGTAAGAAGCTCATTGGCGCTCTTTCCATACCACAGAATGCAGGTGTGGTCGTCACGTTTTCTTTTCTTGCTCTATTGCAAGTAAAATCATATAGCAGGGCTAAGTAAGTAGGATTTAATACAAGATACAATCGTGTTCTTTTATGGAAGTTATTAAAAAATCATAGCTTCTATCAGAAACCATAACGAAACAAACATTTTTTCTATAATAATAAACAGAATTATCAATTTTTTATTTTATTTTATTTTTTACATGTATATGTATTTTAATTTTATCAATAAATAGTAGATAGATATAGATTAGTGATTGTTTCTTGTTCATGTGGTATAAGCGTAAACGAGGCAACCATATAAATGCGGATACGACTGCTTAGACGTAGACTCGGTAAAATCGATTGTGGCCCTGTATACAAAGGTAATAATAGAGTTTAAAGAATTACACATGTTCGATATTAAAAGATATTAATGTTAAAAGTAATCATATTTCTTTATTGCGAAATTAAATGATTTAAATTATGGTATTTGTATATTCCAGCTGTTAGTAGACCAGGTAACGATATTGGAAACCATGACACCGTTGGATTTTATGGCATTTAGAGACTATCTGTGTCCAGCCTCAGGTTTTCAATCATTACAGTTTCGTCTGTTGGAGAATAAGCTAGGCGTGAAACAGGAGCACAGGGTCAAGTACAATCAAAGTTACACCAGAGTATTTGGAAGAGATCCAAAAGCTATCGAAGCGATAAAATGTTCAGAAGAGGAACCTAGTCTCAGTTATCTTGTTCAAAAATGGTTAGCAAGGACGCCAGGTCTGGAAGCTCACGATTTTGATTTCTGGGGGAAATACAAAAGATCTGTCGAGAAGCTGCTCGTTGAACAGGAACAATTTGCTCGAGTAATCGCTTGCTTTCAAATACAAGTAACTATGGGTTGGAAAAGCGTTAATCCAACTTGTTGTTTTCGCAGAAACAAACAAAGGAGCAACTCAGAAATTATCATTTGGCAAATACACGTTCTCGGAAAGCAGTATTCGAGACGATTTTCAACGAATCTCTCCATAATGCGCTTGTATCTCGAGGAGAAAGAAAATTCGCGTACGCTGCTCTTCAAGGTGCAGTAATGATCACATTGTATCGCGACGAACCAAGATTCAGTCAGCCCCACCAAATTTTAACCGCGTTAATGGATATTGATTCTCTTATTACAAAATGGAGGTGTAAGAATAAGCATTTATTTACTTAATTCATGTGATTTTGAAACGTATGAACTACTTATATTTCTTTCTTTGTCCGTTAGATAATCATGTTTTGATGGTTCAAAGGATGATCGGGACCCAGCAACTCGGAACAGGAGGATCTTCAGGATATCAATATTTAAAATCCACTTTAAGGTAAGATATTATAAAAAATAATGTAAAGGACACATCTTACCAATGGTTTGTATTTTCTACTTCTAGCGATAGGTACAAGGTATTTCTGGACTTATTCAATCTATCCACTTTTTTGATACCTCGCCATATGATTCCACCATTGACGAAACAAATGAAGACAAAATTATCCGTTGTTTGCAATGAATGGAATTCAGATGACAATCAAAACAATTCTGAATGTACAATGGATGATACGTAGGAAAATTATGACTTGATGATGCCATAAATGTTAGGATATGTATTAGGATAGGTAATGGAGTATCAAATGCATATATATATAAAGTCAACAACATAAAACTTTATTTTGTTTTGCCGTTCAACGTGCATTAGAATATGTATAAAAAACATAAACGTGGCTGCATAGATAATTATATAATATAATACTAACGCAAAAATTGCGTCAATTGTATAACAAGTATTGAAAATACAATCTAACGGATGTTATCGTTATTAATATTATTGTCGTGTCTCAAGGTACCTTGATTAATGACACATTTAAGTACAAATTCCATATACATGTTAGGATCAATACAAATGATTTCTTTAAATATCTTTAATCACATCGGAAAATCTCAAAAAATATCCAATGATGAAACTTGATTCGCTATACCTGTTAACAAAAAGTATTTCATATAAAGGTAATAATTTTGTAATATGTAAATATAAGATAATAAGTTATCTTACATACCGCATAAATTATTGCCTATTCCTATGTATATATAACCTTTGTCTCCAAATTTTGATCCCCATGAATTTTTTATAATATAATGTGGTATGGGAGTTGATTTGTCATATCCTACAATTTGCACTGCGTGATTCAAATTCTCAAAGGAACCATCACAGTGATATTGTATTATACCTCCTAAATAGTTTTGCCAGGATAAAGCATTTACTGCCGCCGCTACTGGCCCATGTGTGGCCAATGTTATCAACAGTTCATCCTCTGCATCTACGAAACTAAAGTCCGCTAAACTTTTAATCTTCTTAATAGCAAACATCGCAAGTAAATATTATTCGTTATATATGGTAATATTTCAAGACATTAGCCAACAAATAATAGAAAGATCTGTATATAAATTTTGATTCAGTAAAATTTAATTAATTTTTTAAATGACATTTTATTCAATGAAATTAATGTCGAGAAAATACAATTTTTATTCCTTGCATAAATTCAATAACATCACTGCTCACACGTTTGCAAGGATAAAACGAACCGGTCAGCTTACATAAGAAAGTCTTTTATAAGAAACTACACGCAAGACAACACATATTGATACAATAATACGCTACGTGTCATTCTTTTACCGCTTGAATATCTGATACTTAAACATAATCCTTCATTTGAAGCTATTGATATTATATAATCGTATATAATGTAATTTCCTTACCTGTCACACGTAAAATCTTTTATTTTTATACCAGCTGTCTTATCTATTGTTCTGTGAAAACAATATTTTAATATTAATCATCGTTTGTGTTTCATATCGTTCGAATATATCTTATCGTTTCGATATACTTACTTCCCGAGTTTACACGTACCCGTCTCTCCTACAAGCGGATAAGCTGATTCTGGAAGTACTTGAATTTTCGTTATTAACAACCATGAAAGCAAACTACATATATCTCCTCCTTCGCATCCAAAATTACTGTTTTTCGCGCAATCAATCATCTATGAAGGAAATCTTATTAAATTTGAAAAATACATTAAAAAAGATACGTTAAATATCCTACTTCTTGTACACTGAACGAATGTAGAGTGCCATTTTTTATTGCAAACATTGATTCAGCAACTTCAACGGTACTGAAAGCCCAACAGGCGCCACAAGATCCTTGACTTCGTACCGGAGTAATTACTCCTTTATCTCTCCAATCAAATTTTAGAGGTATGCCAGCCGATCTTTTCACTCGATTGGAATATTGACGTAAGTGATGCCATCGGTGATACGATGCATTTATATGTTTTTCACCTAATAAATTTTTTCTTTATATATCAATTGTTAGAAATTATTTTTCTCAGGTAAGATTTTCTTTTTCACCTCTTACTGGTAAATCAGGTAAAAGAGTTTGTACCAAAAATTCATCTTCCGACATATCAGAATATTCAGTGAGTCCATAATAAGCACTTTCTTGTAATGACCGCAAATTATTCATTTTTTCTATGTGTCGCAATGATTTCTGTAATACGAACATAAGTTTCTTTATTTAAAATGATATAAAATACCAATCGATTATCTATTACATTATCACTTACGTCGCTTTGCCACTTATTGTTAGTTTTTATTTTCCTACGCATAAGCGATTTATTATTACTACGAATACTACGTAGTTTTGAATTATATCGAAATTTTGCTTGTTTAATAACAACTTGTCAATTTTGAACATATTTAATATTGTTCTAAAGAAGATCAATTTTTATTTAAATAGATGTCGAGGTTTTGAAATTTTTCGAGAAATAGAATAGATAAAAATAAAACAGAAAATAACGATATATAAAAACGCGCGTAATTTTCGAAACTGTCATCTGTCAACGAGATCGAAATACTTAATAATTAAAATGTATCGTATGCTTATGTATATGTATATGTACATACTCCTTTTCTTTCTTTTTATTTTATAAACAGTATTTCTTATTAATCTAAAGGCTTACCTGAAATCGTTTAAATCTTTCCTCGTATTCTGACGAATCGTTTGTGTAAGATTTGTTGAAGCGTGTAACATAATTCTCGAAAAGCTTAGAATCTGCGTTACTATTATCAGGGTACACTTTAATCCGTATTGCCAAAAAGCATAAACTCACTACCAACACTATAAACGCTACTGTTTTCCATTCCATGTCGAGGATAAGACATAATTCTAAAGAACAGTACACTTCACAGCAATGCTACAAACGCATACACAAGTATATCTTCATAATATGACTCAATAGAATATACATATATAACGTTTATATAAAGGTATATCATACATGCATATGTGTTTTGATAGCACCAGGACCGTAATAAGTAAATCTAATTAGTTTTATAATGGCGGTTAATACCTTTGTATTCTCTAAATAAAGCAGAGTAAATGTGTAAGTATGATATTTATAGTTTTATAATATTTATTAAAACTTCTTATTATTCCTGAATTCTAAACATAAACTATTATTTTATCTTTTTTTGTATAAAAAGTTATAACAAAAATAGCAAAATGATATCTGTTTTTTTTACATATAAAATAAATAATATACTAGGGGTAAAGGTTATCCATTGGACTTATCATTTAATGAATTATATGTTTGCTTTAAAATAATTATTTCAAAAAATATATTTATGCATTTCACTATATAATATATACAGAGCATGCACACGCACACACATATGTGTGTATATATATTTTTATTATGCAAATTTCAAATATCTAGTGCTTTTTCTAACCTCTATATAGACTTATAAATCTAGTGATACATTAATTTTTAAATTCTCCAATTTCTCTTTCCTCTTAATAAAGCAAAATAGTGTTAATCTTTTTCAGAAAAGTATATTGGATTTAATCAGTATTGCTAAACAATATCTTGCAAATATAAATGCTAATTTGACATCACATCAAAGTGTATCATTTCCGCTTCCAGTCGAGTCTTTTGGATTTTCGACTCCTTTTCTATTGCAAGTATAAAACATGGACAATCGTTCTATCTCGAAGAAGAGAAAGGTTTGTAAATTTTAATAATTTATAACCAATGATTTGTAAAAATATGATGTCCATTATAATGATTAAAGATATATAAAAAATATTTCATCAAAAAACAAGTATAAATAACATGTGGAAATTATAGATGATACGGATGCTCTCAGCTGTTTACCTTCGACCTACATGATTGTATTCTTTATGTTACAAACATCTCAAATATCTTACACGAATATTGAAATAATTTATGTTTTATCAAATTAAATTAAATATATTAATTAAAGTAATATTTTATATTTAATTGAATTGCATTTATGTCAACAAACTTTTACTTTTAGGTTAGTTTATAACCTATTTGAATCGTAATACTGAATATAATAGTTTATTTAGTAATTCTTTTCTTTCAGTTTGTAGGAGACGGAGTTTTCAAAGCTGAATTAAACGAGTTTCTAACTCGCGAACTTTCAGAAGATGGATATTCAGGAGTAGAAGTACGCGTTACTCCTCACCGCACAGAAATTATTTTACTGGCTACTCATACACAAAGTGTTCTTGGGGAAAAGGGTCGTAGAATCCGAGAATTGACATCTGTTGTACAAAAACGATTTCATTTTAAAGAAACACAAAATATTGAATTATATGCCGAGAAAGTTGCAACAAGAGGTCTTTGTGCTATTGCTCAAGCAGAATCTTTACGTTTCAAATTAATTGGAGGTCTCGCTGTGCGGAGGTTAGTTAAAAGATTTATGTTATATAAATATCTTGTAAATTATATTATTGCTACATCATTCTAGAGCTTGTTATGGAGTCCTTCGGTTTATCATGGAGTCTGGAGCAAAAGGTTGTGAGGTAGTTGTCAGTGGCAAGTTACGTGGACAAAGAGCAAAGTCGATGAAATTTGTTGATGGATTAATGATCCACTCTGGAGAACCTACTAATGAATATGTCAATACTGCAACTCGTCATGTGCTTCTTCGACAAGGTATATTTAGTAAGACATTAATAACAAAAGTGAAAATCATTTTTACTTTAAATTATCATTTTGTATTAGGTGTACTTGGCATCAAAGTAAAAATCATGCTCGCATATGATCCTGAAGGTAAGACAGGTCCCAAAAAGCCTCTGCCAGATTCTGTTTCCATTGCTGAACCAAAAGATGAAGTATTTCCTTTACAACCAACATCTGAAGTGAAAGTATCTAAGGATTTGCCGCAAACAATACCACTTCCAGTGTAATTTATACATAAATGGAAATAAACTTTTAAAATAAATATTGTATTTTTTATTATTAAATCTGATAACAAAAACAAGAAAAATACAAATACAGAAAGAATATTCTGTTTCATAATCAACATAACAAAAAATGTTGGTTTCTATATATTTATTTATGAAAATTTCACAATTGGATTTAAACTTAATTCAGTATTTAGCATAATTTGTAAATAACATTCATTTATAATGGAATTATTTAAAAATATTTTTTAAGAATAACCAGGACTAAGACAATAGTTAACTAAATACTGTTTTACCATAAAGTTCATAGAATAACCCATATCTATATCAACTAACAAAAAAATTACTTAATGTTACTTTTACTGTTACCCTCCCCCCCCCCCAAAAAAAATGGTCGTGCATAAGTATACTGCAATTAAACACGTTTTAAAAAATACGAAAATACCTCTAATAATATGAGTTACAATACACATTAATCAATATTTCCACATTTTTCATTGAATATACTAATTTACTTACAGATATAAAACTGTCTAATAAATGAATAGAAAAGATACAGAAATTAAAATGCTGAGAAATTCGAAATATTAGAATAAAATTTAAAGGCATTATAATAAGCATATTGAAACATGCACTCATTCTGTTCAATCTATGTTCATTTGCATAGTTAAAAACTTATTGCAAATCGATATTATGTGTCATAAAATATTAAAAGTTCAACTGTATAAGTTATTCATATGCATATTTTGGTGTTTAGTAAATAAAATCTAAATCTAGTTTATTAATAAATAGTATGAAACAGTTTCAAAAATGTTCTTATTGTTTACAACACAGAAATGAGCACAAACATTAATTGCAATTTCAAAACATTATTTGATTGTTTTTTATATTCATTTTAAATAACAGATCATAACTTCGTTATTTTTTTTACATTTGCACTCATTTTGCATTCAATTATATGAAATTATTATTACATGGATCCTAGAATCCTAGGAAATTTGTTTTGATAATTTAATACATTTGTTTAAAATAAGAAGTTACTGACGAACAGGGGCCATTTGTTGTGTAAGTGACAATAGACCTTCAATTATTTGTCGTACTATAATTGGCACCATTGGTTTCCTAGAGACTGAACTTAACCCATTTCTGATTTCATAGAAAACATTACGAGTGTATGGATTTCTTTGTGATGCAAGACGAAATTTCAAAAATTGGAAGTAAATAAATGGTGTCAATAAGCCAGCGCGACCTCTGTAAAAAGATAACTTTATAAATTATTTCTATAATATCTGATTTTAGAAAATTAATACACATTTGTACATACGTAAATACAAGAAGTAATGTGAATGGCAGAATAATTATCTCAGCAAATGCACAAACTCGTAAAATATTTTGTGCTTGAAATTCCACCAAAGATATTAAAAGACGTGCTGCCCAGCAGCTATTTTGTGCTAAACACTTAATTAGAAAACATCAAAATAAATGTTAGTTGCCATAATGATGACTTTACATTATTGTGCTATGATAGCATGTCATGATTCAGCATTATAAAATGGAATTTTTTTACTTACATCAAGTAATGTAAGAGAATCACTTGCAAAATGTATCAATGCAAACAAAAATACGGGTGTTAACACCACTAATTCATAATTCAGGAAAAATAATTTTACATTACATTCTATAAATCTGCCTATATCAAAAAGTATTTTATTGCAGTATTTGTTATCTATCATCTATTGTCATATAAAAAGGATACATGTAACAGGAGCTGCATAGATGAATATTAATGAATAAAATAAATAATGACAGGAATCCTCAACAAATAAATGCTCTAAAAATTGTCTACTAAGTTGAGCATGTGGTACTCTTTGATGAAGACGTAACGCACTTGTTGCTGCATTACTCATTAATACCTTATAATAGATATTATAAGAATTGCTAAAATAGAAAATATAGAGTTTAATTTTTTAATTTATATAATAAAACAATTTGAAACAACGTACCCAAATATGGGAATGATATAACCAATAGTAAATATAATAGTAAAAAGTCTTGTAAACCATAATCCAACTTTAATCTTATTATCAATGATGTGTTGCCTTAAAGCAAACCAGCCTTTTTCCATGTGTACTGAATTATTGCTTGATGTTGAATTTGTAGTATCTGCCATCCTGTACATTCAAATAAAATTCAAATGTTATATTTTTAGTTTTACAAATTTTCATCAAATTTTTTTAAAATACTTTTCTTATTTTGACAACACATGTGAAATAGTTACTCAAAGATTATCTTTTAAAAATATGGCAGAAATGTAAATCGCGTTCTATTTTCTAAAGTGAAAGCAGTTAATTTTGATAAGGTATTAAATATATGATGTCCTAAATATGTTTAAAATTTATTTATTTATTTTTTTTATTATGAATACGAAGGAATTTAATGTCGTGATAAATATTTAAACGTTCCATTTATAACATATACATAAAAATTTATGTTTTTGAAACATTTAACCTAATTTTTTATTATGTATATAAAACCTATTTACAAATTGGATTGAATGAATGAATTATTTATCTATTACAATCACTTAGGTGATACTTACTTTGTACGATGATGGTTTAAACGTTTGTTTATGTAATAAAAATCTCAATTTCTACAAACACCCACGAATCTTAATTGTAACGAATATACTAACGTAGAGTATCTGCGTAAATTCACTACCTACATATAATTTCCTCAGGTATCTCAATAATTACACCAAGTTTCGAGTTTAAGATTTCTAATTTCTCTGGTAGATGGTGTGGATGGATCATTGCGTGTCGTACTCTATCGGTATTTTATTGAATTATAAAACAATTGTTTTTAAAGGCGAAGGATATATCGTTTAAACGATGTTTTTATTTTAATATTTTTCACGTATTAAAAATAACAATTTTTCATCGATGCAATCATTACGTATATTATCTACAACACAAATATTTATCTGTGTATATTTTTAGATTTTTTAGTACTTAAGTAATCTTTGGTCAATCACTTTTTACTTGTAACGAAACATTTTTGTGTTTATTTTTGATAATACAAGAATAACGATTCTTCCAATTTATAGACGTGTATTTTCGATAAATTTTTCTCAGTAAAAAATTTATTGTGTATTCAAGCATATTTATAAGAGTTACGTAATTACAGTTAAATTATATATAATTTTTTTATGAAGTACTTTTTTATTGTTTATCGCTTTGATATTAATACGATTGTTAAAAACAGATACAAGAAAATGACTGCGAGTCATACTGAGAGTCATTACTAATTTGTTGTAAAAAAATATTTTCCTACACAAAGGAAAAATAAAGGAAAATATTTTTCCTACACAAAGGAAATAAAAAAATCTGAAGTATTATACTATACAATTACTTTAAAGCCATAGTTAAAATATTACGTAGTTTAGGCACTAATGCTTTAATTATATTAATATGAGAAATGATATTAAATAAAATTTCCTTTTTTTATTATTAATATAAAATCAAGAATAATAGCTTTTAAGAAATAACCATGTTATACGATATATAACTTTATTAAAAGTAATATACGTTCTTAATATAATACTTGTACATATGATATATATCTATATAAGGATAAAAATGTAGAAATAATATTTCAAGCATCACAAAATAACGGTACACGTATACTATTCAAGTACACATATATAAAAGTAGCTCAGTAATAAATGGTGAAAAGCGAATTAACGTTTTTATTTAACACAGTTCTTTATTTGTAATACTTTAATACGAAAATTAATTTGTCTTGAGAATTATAAAAATTTGAAATCTTTTAAAAGTGGAAAAAGTAAGTTCAGAAGAATGCTGTTCATCGGTTCAATCTGCGCTATAATTGCGAGTTGCTTTATGTATCGTAATTTAAGGCAAATGCCATGTCCTATCGTCATTGAACAATTTTTATATGAAGTAAAATATACCTTACTAGCGGCTAAGGAAATTATATATGCTTGGATAAGTACAAAGTACAATGAAAATGGTAAGTGAATATGTTTGATATATTTATAACATATTTTGTTTAAAAGTTTTGATTCTTTTTTCTTTCTTTTGCAATTTGAAATGCAGAAATTTGTTTCTGAAAGTCAATAACTTTATTTAATATCGTTAATTAACAAATAAATTATCAATTTAGCAAAAAATTAATAAAGTTTTTTTTTAATTATTAAAATAATATATTTTTTTAATATAGTTATACATGCATGCATACACACGCACACACATATACATACATTACATACATACACACATACATACATATATGCATGCATACATACATACATACATACATATACATCTTTTTTTCTTTATTTTTTGTTCCAAGACTGTTTACCTCAACCAGGAAGAATTGCAATTGTAACAGGAGGATCCAGAGGAATTGGGGTTGAAGTGGTAAAGATGCTGTTAGAACTTAACATGGAAGTAATAATTGGTAGGTTCAAGAAATTTAAAAATTCATTAAATTCTATGAAATTAAATTCTAATTTACTTTTTCAGGACTTTATATAAATTTAAAAATATTTTTTCAGCTTGTAGAACACCTTCTGCAGGTGAAAAGGCCATTCTTCAAATCAGAGAATCTGGCATTAATAGTGGACAGGCAAAGGTTTATAAACTTGATAATGCTTCTCTGGAATCTGTAAAACAATTTGCTACAGAAATAAAAAAGGATTATAAACAGATTCATGTTTTAATTAATAATGGTAATATAAATAAATATAAATAGCAATGTGTAAAAAGTTGTTGAATTAAAATCAATATTATTTCACTCAATTAATATTATTTGCAGCTGGTGTTATGTTTGGTCCTTATCAAGAAACAGTAGATGGTTTTGAACAACAATGGGCTGTAAATTATTTATCACATTTTTTATTAACATCATTACTGTTGCCTCTATTAAAAGCTGGTGGACTTCCTGAACAGTCTAGTAGAATTATTAATATTACTTCTTGTGTACAACTTCTGGGAAAAATTAATTTCAATGACATTAATGAGAAGTAATGTCATTATTATATTTTATATTATCTTCATTTATAATTCGTATTTTTAATGATACAAATATCATTTTTTAAACAGAAATAAGTTTTTAACTAAACGTGCATATGCACAAAGTAAATTGGCGCAAGAAATATTTACAAAACGACTACAGGATCTTTTAAAAAAGAAGCAGTATTATATACAAGTTTATTCTGTACATCCTGGAGTAGTTTTTACAGAACTTTTCATACATTCTTATATTTGGAAATATAAATTACTTTTTCAACATCTTTTTAAGGTAAATATATTAAGAAAAATATAATTAAAAAACTAAAATAATGCAATATCTTTTTCAGACTCCCAAACAAGGAGCTATTTCAATTGTATATACTGCTGTAAATAAAGCAATTGAAAATTGTGGTGGTTTATACATTAATAATTGTCGTCCAGGCCAAGTTAATCCAGATGCTTTAAATTCATCTATTCAAAAAACATTATTTGACATATCTCTTCAACAAGTGCAACTAAATGATTTTTTCCAATATGTATAATGAAGGTAATTGTAATTATTCACCTCACTTGTTCTGTACTTAAATGAATTATATAGTATGAAGTAAATAATAAAACCACGATCATAGATTTGTTTAGTAGTATTACAATATAATCATATTTTATGGAAAGGAATAATCTTTTAAATAATTGTACATATAGTTCTAATTTATTTATTTATATAGAACATTATTCAGCGAACTTTCGAAAATTTTACAACAGACTTATATGGCAGAAGTATTTAAAAATCGTGCCAATTAAAAAAAATGTGGAGCATACTTTCCATAACAATATTCATTCATATATTCAATTACTAATATGTTGTATTGTACATTATGTATACGTTAGATATAAAATGAACACATGAAACAATTGGATAAAGTACAAGCGCAATTTGGAATAGTTTTGTAATAGAAAATTGTAATACTTTAAACCAAAACAAAATTGTTTGTCATTTATTATAACAATCTTTTATAAAATACTTTTTGTTAAGTTCTTGTTGATCAAATTAAAAGTCCAGCATTTTACAGTTATCTTTTATCTATACACAAACTGATATGTTTTTATCAGTATAATTTTATTATAAATTTTTATGTATGTTTTATATTACTTAAAACTTATGTTATTAACAACAAAATATTAAATAACGACAATCTAAAGCTTTATGTTTGTTAAAACAGCATAATTTTAGAAGAATCTAAATAACCCTTTTATAATATAACATACAATTTTGTTATATATTTAAAATAAGTTAAATACATTTAGGTCTTTTGTTAACGCAAATTTACATAAACTGTTTTATTATTTTCCTACACATAATTGTAATTTAATATTAGTATAAACTATTTCAAGATACCAATATAAACGCAGATAAATAATTTTAAACATACTTGAAAGGAATATTTATATGTAATCCTATTTTACAACTGTTTTATCTTTAAAGTGTGTGAAATATAAAATAATAAATACATAATGTTTATTTAATTTTTTCGTCAAACGTATGTAAAAAAAAATGAAAGTGATCCAATATATAATTATAAAAGACATGAGATAGTGTAACTTATAATTAATTTTTTGTATTTAAAATATAAAAAGGTATAAAGACTAGAGTGATGTGCTAAAAAAATGGTGTTATTAATATAATATTACGAGCAACAAATATTTTAGTTATAAACATAAATAATAATAGAAATCTATAAAATACAACGTTAAACAATAAACAGACGGAACAACTATTAATTATTCGCTGTTTAAGAATTATATATAAAATCTTAGAAAATACAACAAAACTTTGGCTGTGTAAATGCTGCTAAGATAATCGGAAAATTTTGCGCACCTAACATACTAAGCAATGACAGAATAAAGAATTATTTATAATAATTTTCAGTAATTATAATGAATATACAGAATTGTTTGCTTCTTAATATCAAATCTTAGTTGAGTTTTAAAAGAGTATAGTAAACATTTATATGTATACTGTGAATTTGAAAAAATCCTGGACAATATTAGGCTTATAATTTGTAGTAAAAATCTTATATTCATAATGACTTCATATTCAGTCACCAAATATGAAATACTTATTTGTACTTTCCGACATAACAAAAAATTCTATAGAACATAGTAAACTTCCATTTATGGACATATCATCAAATGCCAAAATACAGGCAACCAACTTATTTATTATTCAAATAGTGCAATTGTAAAATTATAACAAAAAAAGTTTAATCAATATCTATAAAAACACATTTGAGAACAAAAACTTATCAACATATTTAAAGTTCATTTTAATTTCAAGTATTAAATACTTTTTGCAACAAAATTATTAATATAATCTGCATAGTATAACACTATATACTAACATATAATATCAGAGTTGTTCTAATATTAGAATCTTTTTTGTTTAGTTGTGGAAGATTGACTAATATTGCGTTCAATCTTCATTCGCTATAAAAACTGTATGATAATGTTCTACATACATATTTAGCAACTGAAATTATGCATTTGTTGGATGACTTAATAATAGTTATAAAAGCTACTTAAGAAAGTCGACTACAACCACAGTTACTTGTATCACCAATTGATGTTGTTTTCCCATTTATTGAGGTTGCATTTGTTTCATATCTAGGTAGTTCCTTACTGCGTGCTTGCTAGAATAATATGTTAATTTAATAACAGCTGAATCAGCTGGATCAACATTTTCTTGAAAAATATGCGTTACTTATTACCTCCATGAGTTCAGCTGCTATTTCCATAAACAATCGCTCTACATTTTCTGCTTCTTTTGCAGAAGTTTCTAAAAAGTACATTCCATGTCTTTGTGCAAAATCTTCTCCCACATGTGTTGGTATTTCTCTGTCTTCTCGATCAATTTTATTACCTAAAAAAATAATTAAATATATTTAACACATAATACACAATTATAATAACATATATCACTTACCTACTAATATCCTAAGAACTTTATTACTTGCATATTCTTCAATTTCCCTTAACCAATCTGGTAAACAATCAAATGTAGGTTGACAAGAAATATCATAAACTAAAATCAAAGCATGAGCTGACCTATAATAACTTTGTGTTATTGAACGAAACCTTTCTTGACCTGCAGTATCCCAGATTTGAAGCTAAAAAGAAAGAAATATTAATTACTTTTAAGCACAGCATAAAATTATTCCAAAAAAGTATATCTGTATACATTGGATGAATCATAATGCATTACATCATATGTGTACCTTAACTTTCTCATTTTCTACTTCCACAGTCTTAATCATGAAATCAACACCTATTGTTGCACCCTGACCTGGGGGAAATAATCCCTACATGACAAATATATATACATATATTAATAATTAAAAATGCATATTCAAAATATTATATTCTAAATGAACAGTCCATATAAGGAATCAAATTACAAAAGTAGACAGAACAGCTTGTATGAAAAGTATGTAAGCTAATAAAATTTATTTATTATAAAATATTATTTTGTATATTTTTATTAATAAATAATGTGAATTAACTAATGATATGCATATATATGCATACATACCTGGGTAAATCTGCGCACGAGGCAAGTCTTGCCGACACCCGCATTTCCTACGAGTACAACTTTAAAGAGAAATTTGTAATCCTCCATCACATCCGTACTGTATTACGGTCAAAAACCTTGTGTAAAACTAACGATGCATTTGCAAACACGACACGTACAATTTTAGCAACCGCTCACTTTGACGGCGACTCGAAGTTTTATAATATACTTCCTCTAATGAAATTCACTTTTTTCAATTATGTTAAAGAGAGCTATTTATGACATTATCCCCAGTTCTCTCGTTTTTTACGCTTTACTGAATACACAAGGTTCCATTTTTATAAAATAAATAGAAACACATATTTAACAAAATTCGTGACTGACTTTCTAGACTTTCTGCCATTCTGTCAAAATGACGTTTTCTTTCGACCCCGCCATTGAGTTATGACGTTATCATGATTTAGAAATGATAAGTTTTAAGTTGCATATATGTATACAAATTTAAAAATTACGTGAATTTGATATTATTCTTAGATAATTATATATTATTTGATATCAAACATTCAAATCATACAAATGATCTTTAAATAGTCAGAATAATTTTTAAATTATTCTTTATGTTCTATAGATATTTGCTATATTATGAATTATAATTGTGTGGATAATATTTACGAATTTAAGAAAGAATTTATGATTTTTATTTTATTAGATAGTTACAAATGAAATTATAGAAATTAATTACACATTTGTAATAACCTATTAAATTAAATTTTAGTAAGCATTTCAATTTTACATCATTTAGTCGTTCAATATAAATTTCTCTTATAAAAATCGTAACAATGAAAATGCATCTATATGCTTCCATTTTGCTCACTAGCGACACGTGCGGAAAATTGTGAAATTTTAGAATACTAAGCAACCTAGTTGCATTTTAAAACGGAATATATGATTGGTTCTTTGCTGAATTTCAACCGACAGAGTCAGAAATTTGTCCAATCGCTGTAAGTGTTATATATTTGTAATCCCGTTAGAAGGTACAAAGGAATGGTAGCCATTTTACGTGGATATCCCGTTTGGCGTAGCAGTAGTATCCGCGTGATTATCGCGAAAAGTCAAAATAGTTATATTTCGGGATATTTCTGTTTTTTCGAAATGCGTTAAAAAGGTAAATGTTATCTAGTGTCGCTTATAGTGTTCTTGGAAAAACTCACTATAGAACGTGAAGTTATAATACTGAATGTCGTTCAAGTTTGCTCGTCAGGCGTTAAGGAAATCCAGATGCGTGTTAGTTATTCGTGTACACTTAGGTATTTGTGCTGAACTTCTAGAACGTGCATGGACATTGCAATAATAGTGTAACAAAAGCTTTTGGAAAGCACATAATTGTTATTTGAAAGAAAAAAAATCGATATGTGTATGACGTCTATCAACCTTTGTTAAAAATATTTCAAATAATATTATATAAATAAAAATAATAATGTATTAATTGCTGATCAAGTTGATATTTGAAGTCATATTAATTTGTTTAGCAGAAGCAAGGTTTTAAGAAATTATACATATGTTCCATTTTTCTGCTCTACATATTCTAGTTTAATAAAAATAGAATAGCCTAACCATTGGAAATCAAGAAATAATCTTGAATAAAGGTTTTAGACTATCTTTTTATTCATATAATAAATAATTTTTATTAGTATTTTATAGCATTTTATATATTAGAATTTTTTGACAAATATAATCTTACAAATATGTAACAAACAATATCTCAATAACTCTTTATTATTTTGCAGTATTAACAATTTGTCATTGCTTTCCAAAGTTGTAGATAATATGTATGTAAATTTTTAAATAATTAATGTATAAATATTAATTCTTATAATTTATATCTTTTATATTGAGTTCTTTTTATAAAACTTTTAAGTTTAAGAAACTTTTGTATAAAATGTATTTTCACGTTAAGAATGCTTTAAAATAGTTATTGGAATTGCATCATAAAATATTAATACATTCTTGTCACTTAATATTACTTTAATAAACTTTAATAAAAGATCAATGAGAGATATGTGTATATTTTATTGCCTTCCTATATTAAAAGGTATGTTAGTGTTTTTAATGCCTGTTTTTTGTGTGTCACAGTGTAATTACCACTGTCAATTTGACGAAGATTTGTTGCATTTATCAACTGGCAACACAACATCATGACATCAACAAAGTCTAAGGAAATAGCAGATGAGTACATCTCATCATTATCTGATTTGACGATCAACAGTAAACCATTGATTAATATGCTTACTATGCTGGCAGAAGACAACATAGAACATGCACCAGCAATTGTTCAAGCTGTTGAAAATCATCTACAAAAGGTTATTTATCTATTGTAATTACTTTAAAATAGTATAAATTGTTTTGTACTTTATAAAATATATTATTGTGCTTACATTGTTACACTCTTATTTAATATTAATTTTTTATTATTTATATGAGATAGGAGTCTTGGAAATCTACATGTTATGTTTTTCTTTTTCAAATATTTATGAATTATATACCTTAATTACTAAAAATAGGGGATCTGTATTTCATGTCTTTGCTTATTTAAGATATAAAAAAAGTAAATAAAATAAACACAATTGAATGGATTAGAATAAATTGCACAGTGCAATGTAATTATTTATATAAACACCTTTTCTTCATTTTGTATTGTATTTATACATTATGTATTTTCACTTTTTTTTATACATTATGGTATGAAATAATGGCTTAAATTTGTTAGTATTATGAATTGAAATATAGATACATTATATTATGTTTTAATAGGTGAGAAGTGACATCAAATTACCTGTCCTTTATTTGATTGATTCAATTGTGAAGAATGTTAATGGTGCATATTTAAATCTCTTCACACAAAATATTGTAAACACATTTTGTGGAGTGTTTGAAAAGGTATGTTTCCTAATTATTACATGAAAAATGTATGTAGCTTTATATATATTATTCAGCCCTACTCTCTAAAATATGTTTATTTTTGTTTTATTACAAAAGAATTTGTTTGTTATATTACATTTCTTATATTAATTATATTTCCAAGAAACAAGAATATTCCAGCTATAAGACTGCTTTACATTCCATAGAACTATAAGATAATTCTTTAGTCAATATTAGTTCATTGTACTTGTACTTGTGCTTTTGCATTATCTCTATAGTGTAAAGCTGACTTCTATAAAAAGCTTAAAAAAAAGAGGAAATATAGGTATAAAATTCAATAATATTATTATAAATCAATAGGTGGATGAAAATACAAGAGCCAGCATGTGGAAATTGAGGCAAACATGGAATGATGTATTTCCAGCAAAGAAATTATTTTCTTTGGATGTACGAGTACAAAGTATTGATCCTGCCTGGCCAATTACTGCCTCTCCTACTAGTGTTTCTTCAGGTTCTATTCATGTTAATCCTCGTTTTTTTTCAATGGTTGGTATAATAAATTTATGCAGAGTATAATTATATATTTTTATACGTAAGATATATAAATATATAATATTTTAATTATTTCTAGCCCCAACAATCAACAACATCTATTGTTTCACAACCAATTGTAGCACCTGTTAAGCTTCCACCAGGTGATCCTGTGACACCAACAGAAGCAGCAATGCGAGAACAATTATTAAAGAAACAACGAGAACTAATAGAATTGCAAAAGAAAAAAATTGAGTTAGAATTACTTCAAGCTAAAGCTAATTTAGAACAACAACAGCGACAACTTGATAAACAAGCTGGAAATTTAAAAGCTGAATTGGTAAGTCATAAGATAATTACAATTTGTTAATTATACATATTTGAATTGTAGCCAAATTTTATTTATTCTTATTTGAATAGGTTGCAGCCACAACCCATATTACACCAAGCACAGAAACTATCACACAAGGGAAACCTGTTGCAACTACTGTGCCAAGTCAAGCACCAAAACAAGTAACAAAACAGGTAGTTATTTATATTATACATTTTTGTCTTCATATTAGAATAAAGACAAGTGAAATTATTTCGTTATTTTTTAATATTTTTCTTCTGTTTTAAGTTTCCAGCAGCAACTGCTTCACTTCTGAAAAATGCAGGAACGAACAATGGTCCACGAATTGCACCAGCTAGTAGTATAGCAGTAGCATCAGCTAAGCCTGTATCACGTGATCCAAGATTAAAAACTACTTCGACTCAAGATGTAGCAGTTTCAAGCGTGGATCCTCGTCAGCGAATAAGTACACCAACTCAAAAGGATTCGCGGGGTGAAGGCCAAACGCAACTAGCGGCAAATACAAACACTGTACTTTCAGATCAATTAAAACAGCAGTTACTTTCGAAACAGGCTGTGACTAGCACTATCAACAAGTCTCCGACAAATCTTGCCGGCTCCGATACTGCGACGTTAAACGCTAGTAATAACAATAATGCTAATACGAACCTCAACAATAATAATAACAATAAAAATTTCAGTGGTAACGCAAATAAAGATGCTGTGTCGCATCGAACAAGTCAAAAGAAAGACCCTCGATTGTCTAGTAATAGTAGTGGTAACCTAAACAGTAATAGTTCCAAAGGTTCTCAAAGTCTATCTATGGGTAGTAATAGTTCTTTATCCGCGAGTAACAGAGGAAGTGGGAGTAATGATTCTAAGTCGAAAGATTCAAAGAGCTCGAATTCTCGTAGTTCTTCGTCTTCGACGATTGACAAATCTTCTGCTTCCTCGAAATCCTCGCATAGGAAAATAGGTAATAAATCGCGATCTAAGCAACCTCAAACATCTCCGAGTAAAATTCCGAAAGTCGACAGAGACACTAGTCCTGTTAGGTCCAAATCTCGTGAAAAAGACAGTGGAGACAGTTCACCATCCTCGCGTACCTCTCCTCAATCCTTTCAAACGTCTAAAAACCGAAAAAAGAATACGAAATCGAGAAAACGCAGTCCAAGCCCTCCATATAGAATTCCCCGGCGTAATGATGCAAAGTCCAATTCAAGTCTAAATAATTCTGGTGGTGTTACTGAGGAGGAGCAATCTGGTTCACTGATAGTCTCTCCTCCTCACCCACCTACATTTAAAGAAATTAGACCGAATGCTAGACAAAGAAATTACGTAAGGCGTAACAAGGATGGCAGTCTTAGTCCCGAACGATCTCCAGTAAATGCTGGAAACGTTCAAACTACTGTGGAACCAACTTTGGAATCATCCAGCAAAGATGAAGACTTGAGAGCATCACTCCCTCTTCCAGGTGCAGCTGCTTCAGTACCAGAAAAGAGTGAGTTAATACCTTACATTTTCGAACATAAATACATGTTATACATTTACATAATATTACATGAATAGATATAAAAGCATATTAAACACTTTTCATTATTTAATAGTGTGTTAATTTGTATAATATACAGTTATAATGGTATCCTTAATCCTAAAAATTTGCATATCAGAATAATTTCAGCTATAATGTTACTCTAAATTTTTAAGGCTGATACATTAAAATACGTTTTATTCATAAATAACATTCTTTATTTTTGATTCGAACAAACATTTTTCGTTTTTCAAGATATAAAACTAGCATGCAAAAGAGGATGCAATGATCCTATATGTTGGTAAAATTAAATACGCATATAATATTTTTATAATATGTGAGTTATTTCACTTCGCTTCAAAATCTTTTTCAGAAGAGGACTTAGATTTGCGTGTATTGCCACCACCAGTTAATACCAACAAAAGGCAAACTTCAGAACATCTGGAATCTACCTTAGTAAAGAAAACAAAGGCTGAAAAATTCGATGCGTATGTATTTTACATTTTATTTATATTTTATTACCCACAGGTAACTAAAATGTTTTGATTTTATAGATTATTTGGAAATGAAGACGTTGATTTACGAACATTAACTCATCCTAAAGCTGGACGACCACCTACACCGCCTCCACCTGTGATATCTGGTGAAGATGGCAAGGATGGTTGGGCAAAATTAAAGACACCATCAAAGAATGATAGAGAAAAACAACCTAATAATACTGATGATAAACGAGATGGCAGAGATCGTAACAGAGATAGATTAGGTAGACTCAGACTTTACAATAAACTTCCGGATGATCCTAAGGAAAGAAGGAGAACATTATCAAATGAAGATCAAGATAACAGATCCGGTCGGAGAGGTCGAGAAAATGATAAACCCGAAAAGAATGAAGACAGAAATATTGAAATAATAATGAAACAAGCTGCTGAACAATTGAATCAAGGTTCTATTACTAAAACGCAATACAATACTCTTATTCAAGAAGTTTTACATATGAGTGAAGATAGAAAATTAAGAGCTGCACAACGAAAAGAAAAAGAAGTAGGTTCCATTGTATGGGAAAAAGGTGTAAGTTTGGATATGACAGGTTCAGGAGACCGTGCGTCTACATTTAGTCCTTCTGGTGATAAGGAAATGATAAGGAATAAAGATCATCCTATTACAAGAAATCCAAATGGCCCTAGGTGGCAAAATCAACCATGGCAACAACCAGGCCCATGGGCTCATCCACCAGGACCTCCTTATGGTGGTCCACAAGGACATTTTAATTCGGAGTTCAGACCTGTTGGTCCATGGCAAAATCCAAGGCACTTCGGACCAATGCGACCCGATTATCAATATCACGGTGGTTTTAATCATACCATTGGTCCAAATCCTCGTTTAGGACCTGGAATAATGGGACCTATGGGACCTAATGGACCGCTTATGTCAAACTTATTACCTAATGGCCCAATTGGGCCGATGGGCATGCCTAATCCACCTATATCGTTACCCGGAATGAATGGACCGGGAATGATAATGAATAATGGACCAATGACAAATCTTATAACAAATCCAAATATATCATCTTTGAGCGCTTCAAGAAACGTATCGCCAAGTTCCTCGTCGAAATATGACCTTGAAGACGGCGATCAAAATTATACCACAACAATGATAAAAAATCCTAATCCCCATAGTCGTGAATTGCCACCACCAGATCCAAAATTATTGGATGAAATTGCGAGAGATACAATGAAGTCTATAAATAT
The DNA here is from genome assembly GCF_001483705.2 of Eufriesea mexicana. Lineage (NCBI taxonomy): Eukaryota > Metazoa > Arthropoda > Insecta > Hymenoptera > Apidae > Eufriesea > Eufriesea mexicana. The sequence continues at coordinate 870,112 of NW_016908335.1, read as the reverse complement.
AGATAGTATACCACGTGAAATTAGATACTATGGTCAAACTGGAGTAGTTTTTATGAATTGGGATGATCCAAGAGAAATCGGATTCCAAGATGGTATACGACGAATTTTGATCGATGATAAGGATACTATAACATGCGCATTTAATGATCAATACAAAGAATTTATTTATGAAGGAGAAGTTCACAGGTGTGTATCATAATATTATGCAGTTGAATAATAGGTGTATCTATAGTGTAAAATATTATTGCTTTAATCATATTTTCAGAATTAAATTAGGTGCACCTACGAGAGAATTGTATGTTGACGATAGATGGTATGAGTGTTACTTCGGCGGTATGCCTGTAACAGTAGATCTTGGTGGGAAAAAGGTTAGTGTTAAATTGGAAGGACCACCGCCCCATGTTAAGATTGGTACTGTAAAGAGAACAGACTTAGTAGTTGCCAAAATTAATCTTATTATTAACGCACGAAATATGGTTCCTGTATTTTTAGATGCAAAGCCCCAAATGTAAGTCATTATATTTTTTTAATAGCTTTAAATTAAAAATATGTAAAACAATGTTCAAATATACAATAATGATATTTACAGATTTGAAATCGAAGGAAAACCTCATACACTTGAATTTATAGACTCGTTACAAACTGTGCTTTTAAATGGGCGACCATTTAAAGTTGAATTCGGTGGATTGCCTAAACCTATTATTGTTAGAGATAAGAAACATTTTATAAGATTTTCGGTATTGCCTAGAAGCGTTAGACCAGGATATGTTAAGATCGCAGGTATGAAAGGCGAAGAACCTATTGAAGCACCACCTACTCCACCTTTGCTAACACAAAAACCCAAAGTGGATACAGCTTCTACACCAACGCAACTTTCTGCCGTTGAACATGAATCAACATCACAAGATGGCTCGGATCTTAGATCTACTCCAAAACCGGGTAAATATTATATTTATAAGAATGTACTATGTACTATATGTAACGTGATATTTCAACGGAAACATTGTATATTCTTTTGTGTAATATTGCATTAGACTTGTAGCGAAAATTTGCTTTGTTTCAGATTTGCAATTAGACATGTTATCTTCTGTTTTACCATCTGCAATGGCACCATCATCCGGATTATCATATCAAGCTGAACCAGCAGAAAATCCACCTACAACTGCCCCAGCATTATCATTGCCACTGAATATGAATGAATTGTTCCAGAGATTAGTTGAGACTGGTATTGTCCCGAATCTTTCTGAACAAAAGAAGCAAGAAGAAGAAGAAAAGAAAGAACCAGAAATTATTCCAGTGTCATTTGATAAACCAGAAACACTTAAAGTGTAAGTATACTTTTGACAAAATATTATGTTTAATTAATAACTTTATATTGATTTTGAATTGAAAATGGTTTTTTCGTAGTAAACAGTCAGCTATCGCAGCAGCATTGTACAGTGGCATGCAATGTAGTTCTTGTGGTGCTAGATTTGCACCGGAATTGGCAACTCGATATAGTCATCATTTGGATTGGCATTTTAGACAAAATAGACGAGAAAGAGACTCTGCGAGAAAAGCACATTCACGACCTTGGTATTATGATGTTAGTGATTGGATACAATTTGAAGAAATTGAAGATTTAGAAGATAGAGGTAAAAAGTTCTAAATTTTTTTCATCTATAATTCGTATTTTCTAAAAATTAAATTTAATCTTTGATTTGTCTTGTTTAGCACAAAGTTGGTTTGAAACTGAAAAACAAACAGCCGATACGGAAGGTATCACCGCAGAGGACTCTCCTCAAGAAGCATCACAACCTAGTGTTCCTACTGGAACTGATGAGGATTCCAGATGTCAAGTGTGCCATGATGCATTTGAACAATTTTACAATGAAGAAAAGGAAGAATGGCATTTAAGACCAGCAATTAATTTTGAAGGAAAGAATTATCACCCATTGTGTCTCGATGATTACAAGGTTGGCTACATCTTTTTATATTTCCTTATATTCTATGTTACCATTTTATCATATTTTCAATCTATTAAATATCGATATAAGTTCATTAATGAATTTCTTATTTATTGCATTCTTACAAAAAATAGGAAAAAAGTCTTGTGGTATGTGCTTCTTAATAATTCATATTTATATATTGCACTTGCAGAAAATCCGCACTTATAGATATAGTGGAAGTAATTAGATACTGAAAGATGTAACGTAAATTCTGCAATATATACTTTATTTGATTTAGTTTTTAATCTTTTAGATTATTTTTATAAAAAATATATATAGAAATGTATGTTTTGTTTCTATTTGTCACAAACTGACCTATAGCACATTGTTGATAAGTAGGAATACAAGTTATAATGATTATACATGTATTCGGTAAGATGTGATTTTTATTGAATACACATATTACCTTTACAATAATAACTTATATAATTAATTTAAAATTATTTCTATCACATATATGTTAGAAAGTAAGGTAATTAGAAACTTTCATTTGCATAAAATTCTGGTGCACGTTTATAGTTATCAGTATTTTCTATTTTTATTACATTATATATTAGTGTATTATATATTAATTTATCGAAAATGCTAATCTAATACTGTGATTTTTTTACGCCATTAGAGAGCTTTGGAAAAGTCTGCGTTAGCGCTTGAAGAAACAATTGAGGAAATGGAAGATGAAAAGAAGGAGGTTTCTGATGAAACGTTTCCAGAGGAAAATAAGACTGATGAATTAAGTGTGGAAGCACTAAATACTGAATTCGAAACAGTAGAACCACCAGATGAAATAATAGAAGATATTGTATTAGGAGAATCTGCTGAAATAGAGAATAAAGAAGAAGAAGAAGAAGAAGAAGCTATAATTGAAAATCATGCAGACCTTGAACAGAATGAAAAGATCGAAGAACAAGAATTAGAACAGAGTAACAAAGAGGATATTGATATGGAAAGTATAGAAAAAGAGGATCCAATTGAAACAGAAGTTCCAGAAACAGAAAATATGGATAAATCTTTTGAAAACATTAAGATTAAAGAAGAACCAATTGATGAACCTGAGGAACAATTAGAAGAGGAGCATTTTGATTTTACTAATGTAGAAGTTAAAGAAGAACCTATTGAACCGGAACCAGGTACGTATCGCATATTGCATTCTTAACAGCAATGTTAATACTTTGTTTTAACGTTAGTATAAATTAATTAATATGTATACTAATTTTTGAACAATTTGCAAAACAATTTTACAAGTAGACCCTGAAGAAAGTATAATAACTGAACCTGCGACGGCTGATACAACATATGCTGCTGTGAAGAGTTCTATAGATGGAAATGTAGAATTGGATTCTACACCTGCAGCGATTCCAGCAGCGCCATCTCGAATTAAAATTAATATTACGAAACCATTGTGTATTAATAAAGAGCCAGAAGAGGCAAAAGAAAAGGAAAAACCTATAGTTGAAACACCTGCTGAAGAAATAATAGAACCTTTGGTGCCTGCTTCTATCAAACCCGCTTTACAAGGTAGAAAACTTTCTAATTTACCTCCTGTAGAAAGAGGGCAAGAGTTATCGGGACTCTGCTCAATTATGTAAATAGTGTATGTAATGTATTTGAAATATGTATGTGTGGGAGTGTGATATGAATGAATTTGTTTAGCGCTACTTAAAATTAAGTATTGATGCATTGTATATCATATTTGTACAGCTTATACGACGTAGTGTAATATAATTATTGAATTTTTTTGCTTTCTTTTCTATTATACCATTCATTTTTCTGTATTTTACTTTTCTATTTTTTGCATTTCGTATGCATAATTTTTATCTGCATATTTCTTTGATCTTCTAATGTGGTAAAAAAGAATTAATCACATTCATCTTTCAAATATCACGTCTTATAAGTTAAAAGGTATGCGTTATGTGTGACTGTAAAAGTGTATGCGCGTATTTAGTTTTTAAATTTTAATTAAGGTGAAAAGAGAACAAGAACTGTACATATTTAATGTAATCGAAACAGTTAAACTAGAGGCGAGATATGATATAGTAGCATTCCCAATAATATTGAGTGCAATCGCGTTTCACGGCAGGAAAAATGCCAGAAATGTAATACTGATATGCACAAGACTAACTGAGAATTTCATACCGTTTGTACTTTGTAAAAACATTTGAAAGGTATTCGAAACATTGTTTTCTAGAAGCATCATCCCCTATTTGATTTTACAAAGCACGAAAACGAGATCCCGCAGAAATAAGAAAAGATTACCCAATTTAGTTAGGTGTACAAATTGTGTGATATAAAATTGTTGATTATAATGTACATAATACCAACATAAAGCTAATCCCGACGATATTGGGTAAAAAAGAAACACAGTTACTACTAGAGAAGGATTATTTTGTTGTATAAAAAAAAATCTTGTTAATTATTCGGGGTCTGATTTCCTTTGGTTGCTTATTTATGATCCTACTAAATTTACCTTTCTAAAATATCCCTTATGATAATCGCTATTGCTGAAGAACTTTAGAAGTTTAAATTTTTAACTATAAAAATATTTGAACAAATAAAAAGGTATTAATAAGAAGTTATTCTTTAGTTGAGATTTGTCTCTATATTCAATAAATCTTATTTTTAGAAAAAAAAAAAAAAAGAGGTTTTAATGTTGATTTTCTCCTTGTCCTTAATATAATAGTTTTGTAGTATTAAAAGTTAGAGGCATAATAAAATAAATTTAATGAAATTTTGCTTTTCTTCATGTCACGATATTAACTATTCATATATAATATATATTTATTAATTATGCCTGGAAAATGTTCTATTTTTTCCTAAGAAAAATTTTATTTTGTAATATTTAATTGCTTACAATAGTTTAAAATTGTTATTTATAAATTGCAATTGTGTGGCCATCTTGGAAAAGGGAGGGTATCCTTAATATTTGGTATATTAAAAACACATTGTAAAAATCTTTCAAACCCCATTCCATATCCCCCTGTTGGTACATTACCATGTTTTCGAAGTTCTAAGTACCAAGAGAGGTCAGATGTTAAAGGCAACTTTGATTTCAATTTTTCATAATTATCTTCGCGTATACTGCCTCCTACTAATTCTCCTACATTAGATACTAACAGATCTACTGCAGCAACCTTCAAAAAAAGCAATGTTACATATCTTCACAATGACTAATATTTGAAAAAACTAATTAAATTCAAAACTATAATACTTACTTTTCTTTCGTATAAAAGGCTTTACATTCTTTTGGCCAATTTATAATAAATACTGGAATATTATTGTTATATTTTACTAAAAACAATTCATGCTCTTTAGATAGGTTTTTTCCAAATGTAATAGGTTTTAAATAACTTGCATTATTTTGTAAAATATTAATCGCATCATCATATGTCATACATCCAAATTTTTCATTTAACCATTGCACTTCACAGCCACCTATTGCATATATATCTGACGCACCTTTTTCAAGTATATCTTTAACTACATGTTTTATTAATAATTCAACTTCAGTTATTATATCATTAATATTATCAATGAATGCTAATTCAGCTTCTAACATATAAAATTCAGATAAATGTAATCTAGATTTAGAATTTTCAGCTCTGAATGATGTTCCAAAAGTATATACTTTTGTAAATGCTCTAAAATATTTTATATTTAGTTCTATGATTTATTTTCAGCTAATTATTATGCATATAATTTTATAGCTTATTTACCTTGCTACAGCTTCTAAATGTAACTGACCAGAAACTGTTAGAAAGGTTCTAGTATTAAAATATGATTTTTCTTCTGTAATGCCTTCCTTTTTCATCTCTTTTAATAAATCTTTAGAATACGGTTGTACTAAAAATAATTCATTTGCACCTTCACAGTCATTTGAAGTTAAAACTGGTGTATGTATTTTAATGAAACCTCTACTTCTTAAATAATTTTCAATAGATGCAGATGCTATGTCACGTAGTCTTAACAAAGATGAAAATTTTTTAATTCTTGGTCTTAAATGTAAAAATTGTCTAACATAATCATCATCATAATATTTTCTTGGAGCAAAAGGATATCCATCCATAACATTACATGTACCAATTACAACAATATTGTCTGTATGTAATTCAATTTGACCATTTGAATTTATGGCTAATTTTCCTTCTGTAGCAATGCTACTTCCATAACTTAATTGCTCTGGTTTGTTACATTTTGATATCACAACTTGTAATGGTTTAGAAGTCGATCCATCCATGATATCAACAAAAATATTATTTTTCATTTTTCTGATTGCATGAATCCAACCCTAGCTTTAGTAAATTGTATCAATAATTAATAATTGTAACGAATAATAAGATACATTGATAATTGAGGTAATGTGAGTAAAATGTTTGTAGCATTCAACATAAAAAGGATTTGTGTAAATACACAGTATCAAATATCGAAGTATTAAAACACTATAAATTATAGCTAACCTGTACTTTTACATGTTTTCCCACGTTTGTTTCGGAAATCTCATTACATATTTGCAACATACTATGAACATGACACTTTCGCAATCTAAGATTAGTAAATAAATTCCTGTTAAACTTAAAAAGTTTAATAAGTGACATTTTTCATTTGTTTTTATGAAGTTTGAACAATTGATTACAACAAAATTAGAAAGCTATTTTCCCAGACAAGAAATAAAGTAAAGTAAATATATATATCAAATCTAATTCATTACAGCACAGAAATATTGTAATATTAAACGATTTCTAGGTCTAGTCTAGGAATTTTATTCGCACTTTCATCACAATTGACGGAAAGGAATAAATCTATTATCCAATGTGTATTTTTATGTTCAATGCCTAAAGGTCTCTAGAGTTCCCTTACCATTTAGTATCATTTTCAATGTTACCGATTCTGCATAGAATTAATAATTTTGAACAAAAATTATTATTTTAATTTTTCCGATTTTGATATACCTAATTGTAAAAATAAATAATTGTTTCTGAAATAATAAATTGCCTAAATACAATAATTATTTCAATAGTATCGACTTTATTATGTTCGTCACAAGATTTTTTACTTGTTAATTTTTTTTTATCTATTTTACTAACAAATACATATTTTGAATCTTATGACAAGGTTTTTCATACTCTCTACCAGAGAAACGTAAAACTTTTATTAAATTTGGATTTTTCAACAATAAATATATATTTACCTTTTGATCATTTTCTTCTTTTGCATTCATATATACATAAGTATTTTCTTTGCAGTTAGAATTTATTTTAAACGATAGGATGTAGGGGCATAAAAAAGTTTAAATACAATAACATAATCATTTAGCGTATGGTTTAAAATTTATTTACAGTTTTAATGCTGAACGACCTCAACGTCATGAAATTTTATCCTAATATAGGACACAAATTACCTCTCCTTTAACAATTCTTTTCTCTTTATCTACGCAGTGTAATTAATTCACAATATTAATTCGATTTGACGCGTCGTTAGGCTTTTATACAGATATTTTACAAAAATTCAAATTCAAGACATATAATATAAACATCATCGTGATAATTGTCGTCACCTCTGCACCGACGAGAGAGCATCCGCACTTGTCGGTTTCTAAAGGAGAATGCTGCGACATCGATGCAAGTTGCACAGCTATGAAAAATATGTTTTTCACATATACAATTTCATCGTATAATTATAACCTTCTTAACCAATATAACGAAAAATGAAATATCAAGCTACCTGGGACGACTTTGTCTTCTTGTATCGCGTTCGTGATATAGTTATCTTTGTCCGCTGAAAAAAAAGTATCTAGGTCACGTAAACGGAATGAGATGGTTTTCAAGGCAAAGAAGAGGTCATTTATCTTTATTACTTACGAGCACCTTCCGTGGCGAATCGTATTATTTCCGACGGCTTGCTCCAGCCATAACGATTTTTCGACAAAACGAGCGCCTCGTAATGCGTTGCTTCTTCTAATCCCGTCAATGTGAACGAGTATACGTGTATGAAACTATTTCCCTCGCTGCCGCTGGGTATGTACAATTTACGCCATTGACCGGGTACGCCATTCTACAGATTGAAAAATTGATGCGCCACAGTGAAGCAATAGTGGAATAATATACACACTTTGGGTCGATTACAATCAGCCAGATACTGGCATTAAAATCTCACCAGGTATTTACGAAATCTAAACTCGTATTGGACGATCGGGTTGTAACTGTGAACCTCCCAGACGAAGTTATACGAGGTCTTGGAGAGACTGTGCGAAGCCTTCTTGAAAACGGCCGGGTTCGCGATACCCGATAATTCGACCGCAGCTTCGGTGATTCCTAATGAATTAGAAGCTCTGCAGAGATAGAAACCATAATCCGTCGTCCTGACGTTCCTTATCACTAGACTGTGATCGCTGCCCGCGTTGTGCTTTACAATCCTCGACGAATATCTCACGCTCTTGTTGTTAAAGTACCACTCCACCTGTGGATCAGATTTACAAATGCAATAACGAAAAAGAGGTAAAGTATCGTCGTATGCATCGGTACATCGGTGTTAAAGCTTATGTGTACGGTTCGAAGTGGATTCATCGAGAGTACGATGAGGTAACCGAGGAAACCGTTCGTCAGAATGCACTACGACACTCGGAACTTTCCCGTTCGAGAGAAGTCTGTGGAAGAAATGCCGTGTCAGCAACGAGTTTAACCCTAGCAGCTATTTTTTCCGAGGAAAAGTATCGCGAGTCACGTTTCCCGCCAATCGATTCGTCACGTGTTACTGCCTCTGAGGGATAGATTCGAAGAAATTGCTTCGGAGGCTGAGTGAACGAAGAGCTTACGTATTTGTCGTAACGTTGGAACGTCCCGTGTAAATTATTTCCGATCGTTGCTCCGCACGTTGTCCTTTTAAACGTGCCAGGGAGACGCGTTAAGCAATCACATCGAGATATGAAGCAAACCAGACGTACGAATTCCTTTATAAAAGACGACGTCTAGACAAAACGAATCCGAAAGCGGAACCGGGAAGTAATTAAACGGTCCGACAACGAAGATATTCCTGGACCCACGTTGAAAACGGGCTTGACTCCGAGCTACATCCATTGTTGTTCGAACTGTTAATTACTAGCGTCGTAATTACATCGTCCGTAGTCTTGCAAAACTGCTCACCGTTGCCTCCGGCCAGGCAGTCACCCCGCAATGCAGTTGCACTCGTATCCCAGGGGGTGCGTGCATCCAAGTTTTCGTCATCTCGATCCTGGGCTTGTCTGCATCGTTTCCGTATCGTCGATCAATCGTTCGTCGCGACATCGATGCGTGAAACAGACAGAAAATTTCCATTATCCGGTCAGAAACGATACTTGGAAACGATATCGACTATCGTGCAAGGAAAGAAAGGGTGTTACGCGGGATTAAATGCTTCGTAGGAATTTAATTCAACCTAATTATCTACTACTCCACAAATTCTCGGTACACGAAGCGATCGTTGACCTTTTCGAAACGGTTCACCGTCATCGGTGCTCACATCAGCGACGATTTTAATTATCCAACGGTGCCAGTTATCAAATCGTTTAACGCGATGAATCACTTAATTACAGGTTAAACGTTCATCAAAGAGAAACAAGCACGTTTCCTGGGCTATCCTGGTATAGCCAAAAATGTCGAGGAAACGTGATTTCCGTGATTTTCAATGGAGATTACGACGGTGTCGTACATCGATCGTTGTCTACGAACGATTCAACGCATCGAAGCATAGCGTGGCTACAATTAGATCGTGCGGATGTTCGATTGGAATACTAAAGAGAGGAATGCAATTTCCTAATTTAATTATGACCGTTTAACAACGTATGCAGGATGGTACATGCCGCTACTTCCGTGCATATAGGCGTACATAAAGTCGATTAATTCGAACGTGGGCGGACGTCACGAATTCGCGTTACACACGAGCAATCGTAATCGAATTTCCGCAGAGGAATTGGAATTTTTAACAAAACGGTACTCACATCTCACGTATAAATCTATGGTGGCCATTGCGGGCTCACCGACGTCGTTATTCGCGACGCAAGTGTATCTGCCAGCGTCGTTGGGACTTTCAGCGTGGAATCGTAGACGCGATCTATCATACAAAAATGGTATCTCCCCGTCCTGTCAATTGGTAAATATTTCATTCTTCTCGACGTCCAATATTCACGCGGAACCACGTCCGCTCAAACGTTTTTCTTACTTTTTCCCGTTGACTGGGAAATAGACAAATCGTTTACCTTGTTTCTCCAAGTTATGATAGGAACTGGTACACCCTTCGCCACACATGCCATGTCCACTTCCTCTTCCAGATTCACTTCCAATCTGCCGGTTTCCGGTATTGGATGGACGCTGGGTGGATCTGCAAATAACGATGCCTCCTGACCAACTTTGCACATCTGCTTTTTATTTCACGTTTTACCACCATCCTTCGGTATACCTTGCTTTTCTCGTTTTTAACGCGAATTAACGTTATCGGTGAAATTACCGATTTGCAACGCGTAACTTAATTAGACCCGAATGAATCGTGGGATCCCGGGCATACGAACACGTAGATACATGCATGTATCGTTGAACGAAGAGAAATTGGCGTTTCCGATCCCGAGGGACACGAAAAGAAAAAAAAGGAAAAAGAAATTGCAAAATTAGATTCCACCGACGGCCGGTCCAGCAGCAGGGATTCTTTTTCCTATTTTTACATGCACGAGGATGTGCGGGGTTCCGTGGAATGGAACCGAAATCCTTACTGCTGGAAAAACTCCGTGGAGGATTCCGTGGCCGAGGAAAGTTTCCTGAATTTGTTTGCCGAACGACGTAGAGCTCGAACATACTCTCGGGTCATCCATAATTTTACGCCGACGACGATACGCGATAGAATCGATACCTGTGTTTAACTTCCATACGAAACACTACTTCCCTACGCCGCGTTCTTCAACCCTCTCCGACGCACGATTCCAAATTACACCGTCCAAAGCGAATTTTAATCTGTGATATCCATTGGGTAATTCTTGTAGAGTTTACTTTCTCGAGAACGAATCCGTAATCGAAATTGCCCTATCATTAACAGCTTTCCAAAAATGTGGGTTTTTCTGAAAAGGCACGATTTTTCAATAAAATTAAATATTATGTTAAAAGTAAGAACGTTAGGGCGTTAATTCTGATTTTTAAAATTAGGTACGAGTATCCTGAGTTTATCAATGTCCATAATTATAATTATTCACTATCGTGAATTATTATAATTAGTCATCGAAATAAAAATAATAAACCGAGTGTATTTCCCGCGCAGTATTGCATTTTTACGAAACGTTCTTTATCTATCAAGAATTTGCTACACACTGTCGTATTCTGTAAGCTTTTCTGAAGAAAAAACGATTGAATAGAATTGTCGAAACAATTTTCAATTCTAGAAATTAATTAAATAATAGTAATACAAATAATAGTAATAATTAATTAAATTTGTTTCTAAAATTATATCAGAAAGTTCTTCAAGGCTGCGACTTTATGACACAATTATAAAAGTTAATAAATTAATCATAGAAATTGTGTAATTTGTTAATATTACATTGCCGTATTTATTATTGAAATAAAATCGATTCAAATAAACCAACGATTCGCGCTACCTTACTCTTCGATCAGCGCCATCTATGATTTTGGGCTCGGCGCGCGAAAAAGTAATAGGAACATAGAATGTGCAAGGAGGTCGTGTGTTAACTGGTCACGTGATAGACAAGGACAGCAAGCGGTTAGAAAAGGACAGAGACGACGCCACTGCGAAAAATCATAAATTTCCAAGTTTTTAAAATTAATTTATGATCTTTTATAATTTCATCGTAAAGCTGAAACTTTGGGCAACATTCCTATGTAACTTTTGTAAACAATTTGTGGCTAATCGATTTGTTATTAATAATTGTTTGATGGCGTAAGTGATTCGATAATAACAACCGCCACGATTGTCCGTAAAAATAATTAATTACGAACAAAACTAGGAGTAAAATATGAACAAAAGTAATATGGGAATATTCCCAAAGATTTTGTTTTTATTATACATACATGTAATTTATAAATTAATTCCACAGAAAGTAGTAATTAATGATAAAGCATTCGAATTTTCGACAAAAATTCCAACATTCCGTGAAACAATTATTAATGATTAATTAATAAAGAAGAAATTAATATCGAAAAATATATTAGAAAGTTCGCCAAGGATGCGCCTATATGATGCAATTATAAAAGTTCATAAATTAATCCCAGAAATTGAGTAATTTGTGATTTTCTGCTGCCATTTTGCTGCCATTTTGTTGTCATCTCTGTCCTCTTCTAACCGCTTGTTATCCTTGTCTATCGCGTGACACGGTTTATACGACCTCTTTGCGCATTCTGTATTCCTATCACTTTCTGGAGCACCGAGTCCAAAATCGTAGATGGCGCTGCTTTCATTTGAATAGATTACTAACTCTGGTTATATGCTCCGGATACATCCCAACAAAATAATTCGGTAGTGGAAAATTAATAGATTACTCAATTTCTGGGATCAATTTATGAACTTTTATAATTGAATCGTATAGGCGCAGCCTTGAAGAACTATTATTTAATTAATTTCTATAATTGAAAATTGTTTCGACAATTCTATTCAATCGTTTTTTCTTCAGAAAAGCTTACAGAATACGACAGTGTGTAGCAAATTCTTGATAAATAAAGAACTTTTTGTAAAAATGCAATACTCCGTAGAAAATACATTCAGCTTATTATTTTTATTTCAATGACTAATTATAATAATTCAGAATAGTGAATAATTATAATTACGGACATACATAAACTCGGTGCACTCGCAGCTAATTTACAAGGCCAGAGTAAACCTTCTAACCTTCTTACTTTTTACGTAACCCTTCGTTTTAGCCAAAAATCGTGCCTTTTAAGAAAAACTCAACTTTCAAAAATTACAGAGAATTACAGATTCGTTTTCAAAAAAGCAAGCTATACAAGAATCGCACAGTGGATGTTCCAGATCAAATTTATCGAACAACGTTATCGATCCCAATTAATTGACACCCTTTCTCCAATTAACTCCGAGGAACCAATTAACCGCAGAAAACGGAAGGAAAGTTATCAAAGTCCTCAGACAAGGGGGGCGAACTTTTTCTTCAAAAAAACGCTTTAAACAACTCGGAAAAGCGAATCGACGTATCCGTGTCTCCACGATGGATCCGTATCTTTGAAGCAGAAATCTCGGCCGCGTAAAAAGCGTACCATTTCGTTTCAATACCGATCTACTACTCACACATTACTTCGATCTCGTGTACTTGGGTGGCATGTCCCCAGGGAGCTGGTCGAGACGCCTGGCATACATATTCCCCGGTATCGTTCCGCTTCACGTGGGAAACCTCCAAGCTTCTGTTTGAGTACATTCTAACTCTTTCAGGTGGTTCGTGTCGTGGTTCGCCGCTGTCAGCCAAAAGGATACCGTCTCTCCACCATCTCACCCTCGTCTGCACGTTATCTAGGCACACAGACGTGCAAACGTTTCGAACCAGCCGGAATTCAATAGGAAAAACTTTATGCTAACTTTGCGGCTAAATTTATTACCATCTGCCGGCGTAATAAACTTCGCAACTCGATTTGCTAGGATATTCAATCGTCTAGAAATAGGGACGGTACACAGAGGCGCATGTCGCGCCAACTCCGAACCGATAAGTAACCGAGCGGCCTTTTCTCTGACCCAATTCGCTATTAATCCTAGCTCGATGGAGTATCGAGGGCATAGTTCGGCTGTCCCTCGGTTAGGATAGAATCCGAAGGAACGAGGCGTGTATAATTCGAAATAAAGTCGTTAATCCGTGACGATCTTACGATCGTCGATCGTCTCGTGCGTGGCCTCCTGTCGAAATTGCGACAAGGTAAAGCGAATGGCCGACAGGCAATCCCGTTAGGCGAAACCACCGATGACAGCTCGATCGATTGTACGGTAAATTGTTTGCGTTCTATACCTGTACACGAGTGTCGCGGGTGGACGCGTTGCTGCTTAGGGAAATTAACATCGATCGTTGTCCGAAATTGCGACACCCTACTCTCTTTACGCGATCGGGTTAACGTCCAATGTGATCCTCCGTATTTTACGCTGCATCTATCCTTACCTGAACGAGCTTCCCAACATTTTTTTTCCGCTAAAAAATTTCCAGTGGACGTTCTCATTTTCGTATTTAGATTTCGGGATTTTTCTTACGATACGCGTGCATAGCCGATTTTTCGACGTCTTTTTCTCGTAAAATTCGTAAACTCGATTGGTCACGGTAAATTTGGCGTTAAAAACGAATTTAAATGTATCGATTCTACTCGCTTTCTTTGCAAAGAAAAGTGGAATTTACGAGCCATAAATGGAATAAACACGAAGTTACTTTGAACAATTTTTTCCCGCTAAAAACTTTGCAGTGGACGTTGTCACTTTCATCGTTAAATTTCGTAACTTTAGCTGATTTTTCGACGACATGGCCGATTTTTAGACGTCTTTTTCTTGCAAGATTCATGGACTCGATTGGTCACGGTAAATTTGGAGTTAAAAGCGAATTTAAATATATCGATTCCACTCGCTTTCTTTGGGAAGAAAAGTGGAATTTACGAGCCGTGAATGAAATAAACCGCAGTTGCTTTTTCTCAGCAACGGGAAGAGAAAACGATCGCGATTTAACGAATTTAAAGTTACATTGTTACGGGACGCAACAGGTGATATTTGTTTGCAATAGTTCCACCG
>NW_016908335.1:845443-855384 GCF_001483705.2 Eufriesea mexicana | reverse complement strand
AGAGCGAAGTTCTCCATGGTCTTTCCACGCACACCTGAATCGTTATTATTTATCTCGTTCGATTCTCCCAGCCTTAATTAGTAGACAATCGACTGCACCTGGAATGCTCTTCGAGTGGTCAATTTTCCGCGGATTTCACGGAGAACAATGATCATTCATAAGCGTGAAATTTATCGAGGCTACTTACCAAGATCTTCGACGTAACACGGCAACAAAACCGTGTCGTTCTCGTAGGTCTTCACCGTCGTCGGATAACTCTTGAAGCCATTTTTCGTCGCAGCCCGACTCCCTGTAACCGTAAATTTGACGAATTCGTACTCGATAGTCCTTTATTCCTCGATAGCTTTATTACTCCACGGTGTCTCGAGAGAAATTCCATCGAGAAAGTTCCCTGCTGATCCGAGTCCTAACTTTAGGGCCACGTTGTGAAACGCGGAGCAGTGGTGCAACCGCGTTTTCGCGCGACGCAGTTCGCGAAAAGTTAAATGCAGATTCCCCATGCATTATGTATGCGCAATTTTCACACCGTGTGCGACAGGGTATAGTCGGATAACCAAACGCCAACTACGATTCGCTATTTTCCTCCGGATCGGGTTAAATTTTCGAAGATTCGATTGCTTGTTCCCGGGGATGCAAATGAAGGAAGACAAAGAAGAGACAGGTGTGAAATAGGAAGAAAATAGGACAGTGGAAGTTTTCGGAGACTTTGGGATTACAAAAACGAAATAACGATGTGACAGGAACGATTTGACAAATTTGCAGCGGCCATTCGTGGCCGTTCACCACTTTCGCGAATAACGAATAATCGCGTTGCCTCGAAGTGGACCGGAAACGAGTGGCCAAACAGTCGATTCGTGGTGAATTAATTTTAACGAATTTAAACGGAAGAGAGATCGACAAAGTCGATAAAGGCACGCGACGATTCTTTTTAAATCGTGGTCGATCCATAACGCGAAAATTTCGACCCCCTTGCCGCGCGTTCTATAGATCGTTTCCAGTGATCGAGGGAAAACGAGAATCGCGAATCGCGTGTCTCACTCACGTGCAACTGGTTTGAATTATTTTTTCCAAGCCTAACGGGTGAATGTGAATTCGCGTGTACGTGTTCTACGCGATGGAAAAATCTACGCGCTGTCACGTCAGACCAGGTACACGTGTCAAAGATTTTATCGGACAGGCATTTGGTTTCGATTGCTGCCGGTCTCGATTAAAACGGTACCCAGTGACAGTGGAAAATGGAAATTTAATTTCTTTTCGCGTATATTTTCGCGTTTCGACGGTGTCCTTGTAATTTCTACGGACGGGCTGTCAAAAGAAAGGATTGAGAGGTAAATCATTTTGATTTGAAAAGTGCGTAGAGATAAATGCTAATTAATATCAATATTATCAAACCAGTCAACACGATTGCTTTCAGATATTTTATTTCTCAACTTATCGAGTACATAAAGTGGCTGTTATTGAAAAAATAAATATTAATTTTACCGATATAGGGAAATGATTATATGTACGAGTAAGCCTTGTATAACTCTTTGCTTATAAAATACAGTTTCGATATAATACGATTCAGAAATTGCACCCAGTTATTACGTAACACAGAGCATTCGTATCTACTTTGTTCGAGATATATAATAAATCGTCAATCCTACGTGGGCTTTTTATTTTTCTGATTCATGTTTCAATTTTCATGTACATAAATATTTTTCCTTAAATAAAATATTTTAGACGAACTATATTCTTTGAAAAATCGTGAAATTTTTCTGGAATTTAAGATCCGGGTTATACCAGCGTCACTTTTAGTCAATTATTTTATATTAAATAACGATACCATCGAAGAAAGCAATTAATTAAATTAGTATAATTTACGTGTGAAAGGTCTGCATAGGTATAAAAGGCGAGTGCGTAAGTACCGAAGTAAGACGTACAAATAATAAGTACAAATACAGAATACATGTAAATCGTGCAATTCTTTGCTCACCTATGATAAAAATGCAAAGCATCCAGCCGAAGAGCACCATGTTATAAAAGCATGTATATACGTTCCACCACTCTCGAATCTCGAAGTAAACGAAGGAAAAGCGAAGAAAAGGGACCGAATGAAAATGATGTCCGTGCATACGCGCGGACTCTTCGACTTTTCACGAGACACTGATCTTGGACTAAGATGATCGTGTTCCTGCGATCTTAACCCACACAGACGAAAGCTCACGCACACTTGTCGTCCAAGCGTAATTATGACGAGTTAGCCATTGTGCGATTCAGGGATGCTCATGTCGTCACCCATCAAGAATTTTATCATCGTTTAAAAGCCTGTCAACCGATGTTTGCCCGAAGAAGAACCTGGCATCGTCTTTCCTCGCTATTGAAATTGAAAAATCGTTACGTACGTTCCATCATCGTTATTGCATACGTCGGTAAAGTGATTTTCTACTTCGTAATTGGTTAACGAATATTTTATGCCTGGATTTGTTATTTCTGAAGTTTATAGTTTCTTAACAAAAGGAGGACATTGATCACACCTGTAAGAAAATTGAAGCAAGGGGACCTGCATTGGCTGAGAACCGTCAGACCCTATTGCAACGGTGCCACTATGTACACATGCACAGGGTGTCCATCTACCAACACCAAAGGCATTCTTCTATAATTTGTTCAATTTACGCACCGACACGTAGCATACATAGAGTCATTCATCGAGTTATCCATTAAATCGTTAATCTAATATGTGAATCGACGAGCCGTTCTAAAAGGAGGCGACAAACCGTGTACCCTCTGTCACGATTGTAAACAAATGAAAATGTCACCGCAAGTGCTACGCCTTCATTCGATAGACAATGGAATATACTTAACGGGGACGATATTATCTCTCCGATCGACCGTAAAACGGACGATGCGCCCTTTGTCACGAGTATTCGCAAAACGAGCTTTTTCTGCTTCCATTGTGGCGACATTTTTCCCCCACTCTCATGCCGCCCCTTTTTTCCTCTCTTTTCGGGTCGGTTGTCAAAAGGTTGTCCACGAGTGCACTCTGAATTGCGTAACTTGGGAACGTGGTCGAGGTAATCCAATAAATCGACGACACTGATTTTAATTGGCCCTGATGGAAGGAATAACAAAAAGTGGAAGCAGGGTTGAACGGCAGAGAAAGATGGAAGCCGACCACTCCGGGGTACTTTGAAGCGGAATCATGAAAAATTGACAACGAAACTTTTGCGCAGAGATTATGTGTAACTGAATTTTAATTTTCCTCTACCCTTGCCTGCAGAGGCGCAGGACGTTCTTAATTATTTAACATGGCCCTTCGCCACAAAGCGAGGACGTTCCCCTCGAGTCGGTGTAACGCGGAACCGAGGCAAGAAATTGCCAATTACGCTGTAAAAATAAGCATGTACGTATATTCGATGCATTTTCCCACGAGATACAGAGAACGACGAGATCCGTCATGTTTGGTATTTGCCTCCATAATCGGCAACCAGTAGCGGCTTCATCCCCATCGGACAGCAATGCCGTAGAGTTTCTATTTCTATTCGGATAATGGGTCGAAACACGATTTCCATCGAAATCGTATTAAACGCCTGGTCGTTCTCGTAGCTTCCAGCAACGTTGAAAATTTCGAGATTCGTCTTTAATCCTTTTCACCGATATCGATTGACTGACATCGGTGCAACATCTGCCATTTGCCATAATTTTTCTGCTTTTCCCAGCCGCGTGACGGTGATAAAGGTAGCAAGGATAGGAAAGAGAGATTGCACGCGAGTGTCAGAGATATAAAAGTGGTCCGTTTAATGGGCATCGTCGACGCAGATAATGCCACTGAATCGCATTGTTCATGCATTATGGACCGGGCAACGGGCTAACCGACGTTCAGATGCGTTGATAATGTTATGTTAGCCAGAATGAATTTCATTCAGGTATCGACGTGAACGATAAACCGGGCAACCCGTTCGCGATGGCTACCCGACTTTTATAAATAACGCGGAATTAATGGAAGGTTTTGATAAACGTCACTCAATACAGTCGGAACGTTTCGAACAGACCCCGTGCAAACACGTCGTGTACCAGTGACAGATTTAAATTGGACGTACATTTTAACTGTGCAACGCGAGATTAATTCCGTATAAAGGGACAATAGCATAGAGTTTGTCGTTCGCGGACGTCGGTGAAAAGTTCCCGACTCTTTTTCACGTTCTGCCGGAAATGCACGGTCATGAGGGATACGTATTATACGAGAGGGAAAAAGGAAAAGCGAGGAAAGGGTAACGAATAATCAGATAGCCTTGTGCAACACGCGGCAGCGATAAAAGATTTCCGACAATAACCTACATTTTATTAAAACGCAGTCCCGTCAGACATCGATCTTAATTTACAATTCAAAGCCCGCGCCGGATATTTTATGCACGGGCATGAAAGTTCCTGGGGTAAGTTTTTACGCTCATCTTTCCCGGCTGTCCCTTGTGCTTCGACATTTTTTTCTTCTTTCCATGTAAATGCTATCAAATTTCACACGCTCCTCTTCCCTTCGTCGGTATCTCGCTGCTCTATCGAAACTATCATCTAGTCTGGAAATTACTCGAGGTCTTATTCTCGTTCCGATCCATCGCGAATTTTACCAAGGGCTCGACGAGTTTTCGCGATTTTCCCTTAAAAGCACCCACGTAGATTGCAAGACCATCGACCAATGACATTGTTTCCCGACTTCTCGACAACGGACATTTCGCGGCTGTAAATATTCATGGCCGCAATGAAATTCGTTCTTACAAAACGGCAGCCGTGCAAATACTGCGGGACGACGTCGACGCTTTTCCTCTTTCGCGTACCATCCAGCTGCCACTGACAAATTGTGCAAATCGCCCACGGCGACACGCGTTCCCGCTTTTTTCCTCGCCCCGAAAACGAATGCGTTTGTCTCGCGCTCGCGATTCACCGACGCGCTGTCGATCATTTTTTCCCCCTCCCCAAGCCCTCCCATTTTTCCCCCAATTTCGACGATCCATGAAACGAGTTGTAATAGCGTTTTCACGGCATTTCCGGGCCCGTCGACTCGTCTATCTCGATGAACCGTGAACCGGAAATATCAGAAACCTCCCTTCGCCTGAAAGTATTCTTCCCGCTGTGCACCTCCACGTCCGTTCGGATTCGAACGGGCACTTGCACGCTTTAATTACAGACCTTTAAGAGAATTACGTGCGTCGTGCACTTTAACCGCTCTATTGTGCCGCGCTTATCACGGTAATAATCGAAATAACTCGCTAGCCGGAGCTGCTTTCGACGTATCCCGTCTAAGCATTAAAAGCTGCTGCAAGTACTTTCGCGTAATAAGTAGCTCGTGCAATCTGGCCTCATGAATAATGCACGCGGGTGCACACGAAGATCGGCCTGTGGCTCGCTCGATAATTCGCTGTTTCATGGCTTTTTAAATCAATTCCGTGTGCTCTGTACGACACCCGTTTCTTCCACCCTTCCAAGCATTTACCCCCGCGAATTTCGTACCAAGTTCGTACGCGGCTGATGTATTCACCGTCACCGGTGTTCCTTCGTTACTTATGAATCACTCACGCATCGCTTATGCATATTCGAATAATCCCGCGGCTCGCATTCGATATTTCCGGCGGATGGGGCGTAAGGAGATATCCTTGGGTGGCCGTTTTCGTCGTAGCTTTTCGTTCGTCCGTGAAGAAACGAGTGGAAGAACGAGAAGACGAATCGCAGGGCGAAAATAATCCTTGCCTCTCGTTGCGAGGCGATTGCACGCGTGGTCGTGCGAATCCATGTGAATACGCTTAATCCAACGTGAAGAAGACATAGCGGTTCTCAATTAACTGATACGTTCGCTAAAGTGACATAGAAGACTTGTTAAGTTGATTGTAAAATTTGCTTGCGGATGAGGTCAATGAATTCCAAGTGTCAGCGCGTTTTCGATAAGTAATTGGAGAATTAGCGAGATACGTATCCTAGTCGATATTTATTCGAATAATTCGATCGTTTCGGAAGAGTCTCGAGAGCCTTTGGAACAATTAGGTTCGTCTTTGGTATGGTCGAGGAGACAACGGTTTCGTCATTCAAGCTGTCTGTCATGGTGCCACTTTATTCTTATATTCCTCGTAGCTCGTTTCGTCCAACGTTTGACACTTGGTATATACGGAAAGTTGTACGTTGTCATCGAGTATTCGCGTCGGACCAGACAGTGGCTAAAAACTCATGGTTTAATTAACGCTAATTTACCGAAGCGCTAGCCCCAAGCGAGCCATCGTCGGCTGAAGCGTGTTTACGAAGGGCTCAAAGGAATATCTGCTAGTTAGGGTCGGAAATGGGATTAATTGCGCAGGTCATGTTGGCACACCGGAAATTTTTTACGATTCGTGAACCAACGTGTTTAATCGTCGAAAATGTCGCATCGTATAAGAAAAGCAGGAAAAACGAGGCGGATGATGTTTAAATGGCGAGTGATACCGGTTTAACGTTGATCGACCGATATTCCATGTAACTAGATTTCCCTAGATTTATGCGCCACAGCGTGGAATACGTGAAATACACGGAATCGCGTGGTTATCGTTCTTGATATTCTTTTTTTCAATTTCTAGCCCCACAAACGTCGTTATTTACGAGTTGTAACGACACAGAACACACGATATTAATTTAAATTCGCGAGGGAAGGAGAAGATACGCGACTCGGTCGAAGAGACCGGCGTTTTCTCGCAGGCTACGTGAAATATTTGAGGAAAGCGGAACAATTAATTTTCTGCTGGGAATTAACGCAATCCTGTGCGGCTAGATTTTATCGGTGTTCCCGGCTAAACGGTCCGCTCGGTACGAGTGGCATAACACGTACAATATTTCGAGTCGTACTACGCGTACGCGATGCATCGTTTGTTTCGTCGACCGCAATTCCGAAAGCACACGCAAACGCGTAAATAAAACTGCGTACCGAATGAATAACCT
This sequence comes from Eufriesea mexicana, assembly GCF_001483705.2. NCBI lineage: Eukaryota > Metazoa > Arthropoda > Insecta > Hymenoptera > Apidae > Eufriesea > Eufriesea mexicana. Next base: position 848,451 of record NW_016908335.1, on the reverse strand, counting down.
CGACATATTTCAAGAAATGTAACACGCCCATGAATAATACAACCCTGCTGTATTAATTTACGGTGATTTAAAACAAACCTACGAACCTCTAAACGGGGGTCGAAACGGTTCTAGGAATAATCATCAATTATTGTCGCATGATGCTTCTTCCTGAGGAATTATCAAATTTATTATTAATAACAGACTAATATCGATAATGACAAATTGTTCGCAACGGAAATTTACAATAAGAGTAAAAAAATTAATAAATTATTGGCTATTGCTTCTATTTATAACGCACTTATGTTAAAATGTACATACAATTTACAAAAAGTTTATAAATTATTGCACTAATTGTTAATAACAAATTAATATTGTTAATAACAAATTGTTTGCAACATATTTATAATAAAAGTGAAAAAGTTAATAAATTATTGGTTATTAGAGCAGCAAAATAGTAATTAATAGAATCGGTAAAGTTCGAAAATTCGTGATCGGGGTGGGGAGACCGGCCGATCAACTATACAAGGTGCAACGCGCCGCTGCATGTGTCATTTATTGGTTCGACTTCGGATGTCGAACATCTAAATTTTTCCGAGTGCGCGAGGGGTGGGGGTCTGAAGTAAGGTTGGGGTTGCCCACCCCATCGCCCGACCCCATTAAACAATTTACTAACAATTTTTCTTTTCAGGACTATTTTTTATTTTTTCAGGTATCAATTTTCTTTTTTCTTTTCAGGCTTTAATTATTTTTCCTTTTTCAGATTTTTTTTCGATTTCTTTTTATTTTTCTTTGAGAATTCGAATATTTCGTACAATATTCTAATGTCTCGTCGTTAGTTTGTTTATATCTCATAATTGGTTTATTTGTGTCTCATCGTTGGGTTGTTAATCATTTTTATTTTCAGATATTAATTATTCTTTTTTCCAGGATTTAATTATTTTCCTCTTTTCAGATTTTTATTTTTATTTGACAATTCGAATATTTCGTATAATATTCGAATGTTTCGTTGTTATTTTGTTTGTGTCTCATCGTTGGTTTGTTTCTGTCTCATCGGTGGCTTGCTCCTTCCACTTGGTTAACCTTTATGGTTTCTACACCTTCGTTTTCGTTCCTCGTACTAATCCGTTTCCTTTCAGGTTTGTATTAACAATAATATATTCTGTTTTAGCTTTTAGGTTTCACAAGATTCTCAAGTTTCCTCATGATTTCATGCGGAAGACATCATTGGACGACGAGGGATGCGTGCGTTTAGACCTAAGTAGTTATAAGCAGATATAAGATAGATCCCTGGACTAAGTTTCTTGTGCGCGCTATCCGTACAAAGGTAAGCCACCTAACTTGGAGCGAATATAAACATTTTATATTTTTCCCCCTTATCCATCTCGTTAACCAAATGGAACATAATTGTTCTCGCGATAATCGCGATCGTTCTTAAGTACCGACTAGCTTACGCGACGTACTCTCGTGTACTTGATTACTTCATGTTTCGTAAGTCATCCAAACGATTCGTTCTGACACTCACCCTCGCCACTGCCACCCTTGTCGAGGCCTTAATTCGAGGGTCTGTCGGCCTTAGTCGTCCTGGGCACCAGCGCGTGCACGATCGGGGTATGGGTCCTGTAGCCGGACATTGCATATGGGCCTACGGTCAGACCCCATAGGATGATTAATTTCTACCCCATGTGGCAGGGGCCTGCGTGACCGGCTACAGGGCCTCGCTAGGGACCCTCGGCTTGATTTCGGGTGTTTCGCTGGTTCGTCGATCGGTCTCGTTCACGAGTAAGTCATGGCAGGGTCTGTGGTGGCTGGGTGGGCTAGGTTCGGTCGGGAGGGTGCCGAGGCACAAAGTTGTCTTGTACACGAGAGTACGTCTCGTAGGCTAGTCGGTCTTTCGAATAATCGCAAATTCGTTCGGGCGCGTCGCGATTTTAACTTAGTTTTTCTTTGCTCGCGTTTTTCATATTTGATTCCCGAATATTGTGGGAACTTAGAAATATTAGAGTCTGTTAGCGTTGCGACAGTAGAGTAATAAATTTTAGTATACCGTATCGAAGTCCTTTTGATAAGACACGAAATTTTATAAAGTGTCAGTAGAGTCATTTTAACTTAATTCTCTCCAAGTTAGATTAGGGTGTCTTTGATACAGGTAGCACCAGCAGGCTGCGCCATTAGGGCGCATGTCCGGGTCTCGATGCGTAGCCACCTCCACGCGGTGAGATCTGGTAATTGGTATCGTTCTCCAAAGAATAATTTTTGGAAAACGATACCAAGCTAAGAGCTACGCACAAAGTTTAAGATATGTTCTATCTTTTCATGTAAATTTTCGATGTTTCAGTTGAACATTTGACGATTTTTGAGGCTGCGGGTGGTAAGTGGACGGAATTCTTGGCAATGACGAAATTCAAATACAGTTATAGTTCATAAAAATGCATAAATACTCCAATTTCTTATTAATGATAAATAATTGTTCATAGCATAAATTTATAATACAAGAAAAGAATTAATTCATTGGTTATTATTTGAACAATATCATACTAATGCTTAAATGTACCTATAATTTGCAAAGGTGTAAAAATTATTACACTTACTTCTAGTAACAAATTGGTCACAACGTAAATTTATAATACAAGTGGAAAAATTACTAAATTATAGGCGATTGCTAGTATATATAACGTATTTGTGCAAGATTTGCAGAAAGTTGATAAACTGCAGCACTTATTGTTATTAACAAATTAAAATTGTCAATGACAAATATTTTGCAACATATATTAACGGTCAAAGTCAAAAAAGTTAATAAATTATTTGGTATTACTTAAACAAACAACGTATTTGTGTTAAAATGTATTCGTAACTTACAAAAAGCTAATAAATTAATAAATTTATTGTCAGTAGCAATTTAAAATTGTAGATAACAAATAGTTTGCAAAGTATATTTACGATAAAAGTCAAAAAAGTTATTAAATTGTTAGTTATTACAGCGAAAAAGTAACTTTTAAAGAAATCGGTATAGTTCGGAAATTTTCGCC
>NW_016908335.1:837091-844236 GCF_001483705.2 Eufriesea mexicana | reverse complement strand
TGCCGAGGTATGAAGTTATCTCTGTACACGGGAGTACATCGCCTAGGCTAGTCGGTCTTTCGAATAATCGCGAACTCGTTCGGGCGCGTCGCGATTTTCTATTAGCTCGCGTGTTTGATATTTCATTCCCTATTTTTATGGGAACTTGAAAATATCTTAGCGTTGCGGCAGTAGAGTATCAGTATACCGAACCGAAACCCCTTTTGTAAGACACGAAATATAATAAAGTGTCAGTGGAGTCATTTTAACTTAATTCGCTCCAAGTTAGATTAGGGTACCTTTGATACAGGTAGCGCCAGTAGGATGCGCCACTAGGGCGCATGTCGGGTCTCGATGCGTAGTCACCTCCTCGTGGTGAGACCTGGTAATTGGAATTATTTTACAAAGAAAAATCTTTGGAAAATAATTGCAAGCTAAGAGCTACGCACAAAGTTTAAGATATTTCCTATCGTTTGTAAATTTTGAAAGTTTCCTTTCAACTTTGGAAATAAAACATAGCCGAAATTTTGATGGGTAGAGTCTATAGAAATTGACATCACTTTCTCAGAATTCTGTCAATGTGCCACCTTTTGTCAACGTTATATTCGTCTAATCAAAAATCGCTTATTTCTATTTATTTATTTGTAATTATATTTCTTAAGCGGACCATAATGTATTCACCAAATTCTATTGTAATTATTTGTAACGTAGCCTAAAAACGTTTGTATACCCGTTATAAAAAATTCACTGTATTGAAAATAAATAAAAAATAAGAAAGACATAGGTTCTATTTTTCCCCACCCTATTAATAACGATGAGAATAATTATAGTTAGCCCTGTACAAACGACATATCTCTCTTCAGTATTTTAATACCAAATTTATTGTGTATAATCCTTAACATAACGCTACAAGAATTGAACATACGCGACGACATCCTGTTCTTCGAAATATAAATTCAGTATGCCCCTAAGGCTTATGATTAGAAAAGGGCAGTGACGACGCCGCAGTGAAAAATCACAAATTTCCAACTTTCTATGATTAATTTATTAACTGTTATAGCTGGATCGCGAAGTTCGTACTTTTGGCAACATTACCATACAATATTTAGAAATAATTTGTAAATTAATTTCATTAAAATAATTTTCAAAAATAATTAGCTTGTTATTAATAACTATTTGAAGGCGTACGTGATTTAATAATAAGCGGCACGATTGTCAGTCAACATATTTAATTATGAACAAAACAAGAAGTAAAATATGAACAAATATTATATGGGAATATTGCTAAGGATATTGTTTTTATAATGCGTGAATGTAATATACAAATTAGTTGCATAAAAGATAGTTATTAATAGCAAATCATTAGAATATTCCGCAACAGTTCGAACACTCCGTGCAATAAATACTAATAATTAATTAATTAACGAGAAATTTATATCTAAAATAATATTAGAAAGTTCTTAAAAGGTACCTTTTTACAACGCAATTATAAAAGTTAATAAATTGTTCACAGAAATTGAATAATTTAATGATTTTCCTTTCAAGTCAATCGTATTGGTGAATCGTTATTCGATATCCTTTTCTAAGGGTAGTGCAAATCGTTGATTGGCGCTAAGATAACCAATAAGAAAGACTTTCGATCAACGCCATCTATGATTTTGGATCCGAAGCTCTAAAAAGTAGCAGGAATATAGAATGTGTGAGGAGGTCGTCTTAACCTCGTTACGCGAAAGACAAGGATAGCAAGCGGTTAGAAAAGGACGGAATCGACGCCACAGTGAAAAATCACAAATTGCCAAGTTTCTACGATTAATTTACGAACTTTTATAGTTGCACCGGAAAGCTGAATCCTTGGACAACATTCTAATATAACTTTCGTAAATAATTTGATGCCAATTAGTTTGTTGTTAATAATTATTTTAAGGCGGGCGTGATTTGGTAACAACGATCGCCATGATTGTTCGTTAAAATATTTAATAATGAACAAAACTAGAAGCAAAATATGAACAAAAGTGGTATGAAAATATGCGCTAAAATACTGTTTTCCTATTGAGAACATGAATATCGCAAATTAATTGCATAGAAGATAGTAATTAATGAAAAATTGTCAGTATGTTCGGCATTAGTTCAAACACTCTGTGAAATAATTATTAATAATTAATTAATTCGAGAGAAATTTATATCTAAAATAACATTGGAAATTTCTCTAAGGACACATCTATACGATGCAATTATGAAAGTTCACAAATTAGTCGTGGAAACTTGGTAATTTATGATTTTCCACCATGGCGTCGTCTCTGTGCTTTTTTACCTGCTTGCTGTCCTTGTCTATCGCGTGACAAGGTTTAGACGACCTCCTCGCGCATTCTATATTCCTATTACTGTCCGAGGTTCGGGTCTAAAATCATAGATGGAGTTGATCGCAAGTCTTTCTGATTGGCGGAAGTACCGCGGAAGTTCCGCCAATCAGAAAGACTTGCGATCAACTCCATCTATGATTTGGAACTCGAAGCTCGAGAAAGCAACAGGAGCACAGAATGAATGGAGAGGTCGTGACGTGATGCACGAAATAAATAAGACAATGAATGACATAAATAACTAATACACATTCTTTTCCCTTCTTATTCACTTAAGAACGCCATAAAGTTTGCTACATTCTTTAATAAGTTTAGCTCAAATAGTGGTTTTAACTGGACAATCAGCATTCGTTTCTTTACTTGACACATGATAAGTCTGCAAGGGTACACCTTTACAACGCAATTATAAAAGTTCATAAATTAATCACAGAAACTGTGTAATTTATTAATTTTTCTCTAAGTGTACAGGAGAGTGCATGGAAAATGGTGAAAAAATGCGGAAAGCATTGTTGTGTCCATGGAGGTGTGCCTGCATCACGCAAAAGAATGTAAGTCTTTGTATTGACATATCCTTAAGTTTTAAATAAATATTGTAAGATATAAGACATTGTTTTTCTATCTTTTATTAGTGATCGCAGAGGTTGGTTTTAAGAAGACAATACTCTGTTGAAATGAACAGGCATATGCAGCAGGAAAAAAATATTGGACTTGTGGAATATCACCAGCATAGAGCAATTAGGTGCCAAAAATTATTTTTTCTAGTGAGAAAAAATTGAAGCAGTAATACAAATATGTAAGATATGATGTCTCTATTGGATTCTAGGTTGGCTAACTATATGATATACAAAATACAAATATCTGATGATGAAATAAACGTTGAGAAAAGGGAGATGGTTTATGCAGACAAAAGGGAATAAAATTAATTTAGGTGAAAACCTCTTGTAACAACAAGATATAGATAATACAGTTAGACTGAAGGGTATGTTATATTTCTGATCAGAATAAATAATAATATCAAGTCAAAGTCACTGGTCATCATTAATTTGTCAAGTTTCAGAATAATGGAGCTGATGTATATAAAGAAAGGAGTTTAAATGAAAGCTGTAAGAAGAAAACATGCATATTATGTGGAATGAAGAAACAAGTAGGAGGCAGCATGTTTCAACAGAGAAAGATGTGTGGTATCGATGTGCAAATATGAGGATCATTGAAGAGATGGAGAATGCATAATTGGTAATAGTTATGAAAAGTAAAGATAAATTTTGAGTATAGATTGTGAATGTTGCTTTATGCCAAAAATCTGTATAAATATCCATAAGAACTTGGAAACTATAAAAACAGCAAAAATAATGGGCTGTGGCACATGAATGTGATTGAATCAATAAAGCCAATTTCCAAAGGAGGTAAAAGATACATCTTATCTGTTGATAATTATTCAAGAGTGATTATTTTTTTCTTTCTCTTATAGGAAAAGGGTCACAGAGCTGAGGAAATAAAAATATTGGTAACATTTAAAGAAAATCAATCTGTCAAGAAGTTGAGAAGTACTTATATGCTTAGACAATGGAGGTGAGTTTGTGAGACAAGACTTCTAGGTTTATTTAAATCGAAAAGAAACAAAACATGATTTCAGTCCAGCAAGGACACCGTAATGCAATAGGGTTGCTGTGAGGAAGAACAGATCCATCAAAGAGATGACAAAAGCATTTATGATGCATTCAAATTTGCCAATGTATTTTTGGGCAGAAGCAGTGAGTACAGCTGTCCATATAAAAAACTGAACAAAGTTAGCTGACCATCCAAAACGCATTATGATGTTTAGCAAGAGAGAAAGCCAAACATAAGGTATATGAAAAGATTTGTTAGCATTGTCTGTTGGTTTAGTAAATAAACTTGAATCAAAAACTTACAAATATTTTCAGGATATGTACCAAATAATACATATTGAATATGCTGACCACAGAAAAGGATTAGGTGAAGAACAAGTGTTATGTGAAATTGAATGGGGCTGTAACATATGGACTTGATTGGACTAATAAAGCCAATGTCCAAAGGAGGTAAAAGGTACATCTTATCTGTTGATGATTATTCAAGAGTGATTATTTTTTTCTTTCTCTTATAGGAAGAGGGTCAGACAGCTGAGGAAATAAAAATGTTGGTAGCATTGAAAGAAAATTAATCTATCAAGAAGTTGAAAAGTACTTATATGTTCAGACAATGAAGGTGAGTTTGTGGGACAAGACCTCCAGATTTGGTTAAATCAAAAGAAAATAAAACATGATTTGATTCCAGACAAGATACTGCAGTACATTGGAGTTGCTGAGAGGAAGGACAAATCCACTATAGCTTAATCCAAGATAAACACATATCAAGAATTATTAAGGAAACTCATATATTTGAATACTTATGTCTGGCCAGACATCTCATTTGCAGTAGGATGTTTGCCATAGTTTAATCATAATCCTAAAATGATACACATGAATGGATGGAAGGGGGTAATAAGATATTTGTGGGTGTGTATTGTTTTGAATCAATAAATTGTCTTGAATTGAAAAATGTACAAAATTAAATCTAAGCTTTTAAGCAGAAAAATGTTGTTATTTAAGGGATATAGTAAAAACTCAGAACTTACAAATTTGTTATGCACCAGATAAAGAAACGAATGTTAATTGTCTAATTAAATCACTGAGTGGCCCAAATTTGTTAAAGAATATGAAAAGCTGTATGGGTGTGTTAAGAGAATAAAAAGAAGGGAAGAGATTGTGTGATAATTATTTATATCGTTATATTGTTTTATTATTCCCACCCATCACAGCATGAGTTAGGTAAACTGTTTTACTAAAAGTACTATTTAATCACTCTTAATTTTAACAATAACATTTTAAGTTTGTCATAAGTATACTTCAAACTGAACATAAATCCATCTTATTAGCAATAGGAAAAATATTTGTAGCTTTATTATAACCGAGTGATACATACCTTCTTTGGATCAGTCTGACTAAATGGTTTTGTTGAAAATATAGTTTTAACCACTTATACATTAGAAACTAATGTTTTCAAGAAGTATGTTCAATAAAGGTGGTCACAATGCTCACGTATCAAATTATGTAAGTAATGTATAATCCATATTATCATATATTATATTTTTGATACTAACGTTATTATTAATTTTATTAATTTATAACGTCTTTGTAGTAGAAATTTATCATTTTTATAACAGTAATATATTTATTTTTGCTTCATTAATATTAATAAATATCAGAGACATCGCTTGATATTTTAGCGTAAAGCTATTTCAAAGACGCAGAATTTTCCCGCTACAAAATACTTGACATATCCGGCCGCAGCCAACTTCCAGTTGGCGGCAAAGCGGTGTACCGGTAACAAATGGTGGAATATTCTCGTGCATCAAAGCGAAATATTAAAGATTTCTTCCAAAGGTTTTGTGAAGTCGTGGTATCGCTAATTAACGTTTTAATTACTACAACTAAGGAAATATACATTTGAGAAAAATAACGCGACGTGTCGGATATTAGTTCGTACCATTGCAGTTGTGGGTAACCTTTGTAGCATTATCATAATATTTACGAATGGGACACAAGGTTAAGAAGTTGTGAGAAGATTACGAAGTTCAATATTACTAACTGTGAACATTTCTGCGGTGGTAAGAAGCAGATTTGAAATAAACTGCCAATAGTGTCTATGCCTGTAAAATTGTGCTACAAAGTTTACTTTTTTCGTATGTATTTCCGCAACTAGGCTTTTCGATTAGCTTTTTTCGGTATAACAGCATTGATTATGCTTTTCTTTATCTAATGTACCGACTTTTCTTCGGTCAGTGACGATATACAGTGCTGGAAATGTAATTGGCGGACAGATTGTGCGGCCTAATAAAATTTTTGATTTCGATCTTCGAAATTACGCGTCGGGATCCGTTTTTTCCCATCTATCCCAGTAGAATGAACTGTCCTCTAACGAGTTTGGTGATTTTTTTCGCGCTTCGCATTTTCAGTGCCGTATAATAGTGCCCAAAGTGCGGGCGCGTGACAGATCATGCTGCGTAATAGACTTTCTTGATTTCGATCTTCAAAATTTCGCGGCTGGACCGTATTTCTTTCATCTATCCCAGTAGAGTGAACTGCCCTCTAACGAGTTTGGTGATTTTTTTCGCGATTCGCATTTTCAGTACCGTATAATAGTACCGAAAGTGCGGGCGTGTGACAGATCGTGCTGCGTAATAGACTTTCTTGATTTCGATCTTCGAAATTTCGCGGCTGGACCGGATTTCTTTCATCTATCCCAGTGGAGTGAACTGTCCTCTAACGAGTTTGGTGATTTTTTTCGCGATTCGCATTTTCAGTACCGTATAATAGTGCCGAAAGTGCGGGCGTGTGACAGATCGTGCTGCGTAATAGACTTTCTTGATTTCGATCTTCGAAATTTCGCGGCTGGACCGGATTTTTTTCCTCTATCCCAGTAGAGTGAACTGTCCTCTAACGAGTTTGGTGATTTTTTTCGCGTTTCGCGTTCTCAGTGCCGTATAATAGTGCCGAAAGTGCGGGTGCGTGACAGATCGTCCTGCGTAATAGACTTTCTTGATTTCGATCTTCAAAATTTCGCGGCTGGACCGGATTTTTTTCATCTATCCCAGTAGAGCGAACTGTCCTCTAACGAGTTTGGTGATTTTTTTCGCGATTCGCATTTTCAGTACCGTATAATAGTGCCGAAAGTGCGGGCGTGTGACAGATCGTGCTGCGTAATAGACTTTCTTGATTTCGATCTTCGAAATTTCGCGGCTGGACCGGATTT
>NW_016908335.1:817927-831637 GCF_001483705.2 Eufriesea mexicana | reverse complement strand
GTTGACACTAGAAGTTTCATTGGTTCAGGGACTATCCTTGGTCCACGTGTAAGTCTTGGCGAGTGCGACAGTGACTGGAATTGAGCTAGGCCCGATCGGGAGGGTGCCGAGGTATGAAGTTATCTCTGTACACGGGAGTACATCGCCTAGGCTAGTCGGTCTTTCGAATAATCGCGAACTCGTTCGGGCGCGTCGCGATTTTCTATTAGCTCGCGTGTTTGATATTTCATTCCCTATTTTTATGGGAACTTGAAAATATCTTAGCGTTGCGGCAGTAGAGTATCAGTATACCGAACCGAAACCCCTTTTGTAAGACACGAAATATAATAAAGTGTCAGTGGAGTCATTTTAACTTAATTCGCTCCAAGTTAGATTAGGGTACCTTTGATACAGGTAGCGCCAGTAGGATGCGCCACTAGGGCGCATGTCGGGTCTCGATGCGTAGTCACCTCCTCGTGGTGAGACCTGGTAATTGGAATTATTTTACAAAGAAAAATCTTTGGAAAATAATTGCAAGCTAAGAGCTACGCATAAAGTTTAAGATATTTCTTATTTCTTGTAAATTTTCAAAGTGTCCTTTGAATTTTAGAAATAAAACAGCAAAATGTTTGATGGATACAATCCATGGAAATTGTCGTCACTTTGTCGGAAATCTGTCAATGTGACCTTTTGTCAACGTTATATTCGCCTAATCGAAAATCGATTATTTCTATTTATTTATTTGTAATTATATTTCCTAGGCAGTCCATAATATATTCATCAAATTATACAAAAAATTATACAGTTTAATAAATACTTAATTTTGATTACGAATTCGTTTCCAGGAAAATACACTCTATAAGAATGGATATCTCAAATCAGAATTCCTAACAATGTAATCAAAATCGATGCTTCCATCGATTCCGGTTCTTCACGGCAATTACGAAAAATAATGATTCTCTAAAACTCTGTTGAGAACTAGAATCCATATCACTAGATATATCGCTTCGTAACCGACAGTTTGTTCTACTAAAATCTCTTTCCTCTAATATAAAATAATCGCCTCTTAAATGTAACAAAGTTTTCAACGTCCTCCGACTTAGCGATACTGTTCAACGACGAAGAAAATCCTTCTGCCTGGTGCGAATGTGTGCTGTTTACAGCTAGAAATTTTAAGAGGAGTACTTAACGATTTACCTGGTTCGCGGCGGAAAAGCCAAGGGTGAATCAGGGTAAGGAGAACGAGAGAAGCTTGGCACAGTTTTCGGGGCGAAGCCTCGAGACGCGAACCGGAAATTCAGGAAGATCAACGAGCAGAGAGGCCAATACAAAGGAATCGCTGCCTCGCATAACGATACGCAGCTGCAAACGATTTGGGAATCAACGTAAATACGGCGCAGCAACGGCGAGAGATGAAGCAATTATTATTCGCTCGGACGAAGAGATCTTTCGTTAAGTGGATGGAGGAATGTTAATAAACGTCGTCTTAAAGATGTGACGCATTGTCAACGAAATATTAATTAACTCGTTAGCCGATTTGTCGTCCATATGGCTGCATGCTTGCTGCACTGACCTCGTCGGAAAATGGATCATCTTCGAAAATACCAGAGAATGTATTTCATTCTTGGATCGCGATAATCGACTTAATCGACGATAACTAATTAACGGAAAATTAAAATTCGATAAACCATTTATTTATTTATTCAACCGGGTTAAAGCTTTCCCAAATTTTAATTCCAGAGCGCTTGATTGATGTTCAATCACCCAAATTTCTATTTTTTATTTCGTGGAGTTAACCGATTTGGTAAATGAACCGTTTAGAACCCTTCAAATGCCAGACCAGTTAACTGAACGAGATAAAATAGCAGAATTTATATCATGTATGAAAAGCTAAGCATCGAATAAATGCTGTGACATTAAACTTTAAAGGAATTTAAAATGCTGGAGTTAAAATTCGTGGTAAAATTCGAGGTAATTTGTTTATTATATCTTTCGATCTTGGTCTGTCTATCTTGACAGAATACCGTATCGGCATGGAATGGAACGATAAATTCGGGACGATGGAGGGAGATCGGCGTAAGATGCGACGTGGGTGCATCAAAGCTGGCGCACAGGACATCGCGATGCCTCGAGTGCATCGCTTCAACGCGAAGTGCATAATTTGCCGGGCAAAGCAACGCCGGGAGAATGTGCGATGGACGTTAATGAATTGTCGACGACGTAGCGATATTGTTCTCGAGATTCGATTAGTCGTGGTACCTCGAAACGGTCTTTAGGAAGTTCTCAGTTACCCTTGCTTTCCAGTTGCCAGGATCAATTTATCTCGGTAACGATTCAATCCCTCTGTTTACCGATGTCCAATTAATCGTCTCGATCGAGGTGCACTAGGTCTAACCGCTTGCTCGATCGCCATAAAAATTGGCAGAAAAGATCGCGACACTTCTCGCACTGTCGTTGATCTGTTGAATTATCTCGCGGATTAAAAATGTTCCAGGTATACGAATTACATGCACGAGCAACACGCGGTCCAGCGTGCCTCCGTTATTGGACTCCTATCGATTGACAGATGGCAGGACGCAGTACGGAGCCGACATATTAATCAACGATAGCATTGTTTAGCAGAAGATCCGCGTAGTATCGAAATTCCAGCCGTATTTATTAATATTATTTGTATCGAGATCGCGATGGGTTACGTCACTACCGCGACAGGGAATAGAGAATAGAGACTCGCGATGAAATTTCGACGATGTCATTAACGAATACATCGTGGCCCGTGTTGGCCCGTGTTGCTCACGTGACGAGACACGTCAGTCGCTCTATTTACTCGTTAATGGGTATAATTTAGTCGTCGAATAATGTCATAAATTAGGGAAAATAAGGCAGATGGAACGATTCGTGATATTTATTCCATCGCTGGTTCGATATTAATCGCGCCAAAGAGAATGCCAGAAACGTTCGAGTGGGCGACGTGCGTGACCCAGTGACTGTGTATCAGGCTCTATGGGAGCTTCGGGATCGTTTCGAGTTTGCTTGTAAAAGCCATTAGCACGGCCCTGTGAACTCGACTTATAAGCCAATCGACTAATGAGATTCGAGATGAAATCCGATTAGAACACAAAGCGCATGAGGAAAGTTTCGTTTCGGCACGGGCATAATCAGCGCGATGCGGTTTGTCCTAGGATTTTTCTGCTTAATGTCATTCCGTACGTTGTCGCAAAGTTGGCGGAAGTTGCGCGACAACGGCATCACGAACGGGACGTAAATTTCACATTGGTCGTGCCTGGGGTACGGGATAAATCCGTGGGACGTTGCACGAAAATTTCGCTGGATACATCCTCCAGATGCGTCTCGTTGTTGGATCAACGACAGTACCGTCTTCAAAGCTCTCGAACAACCCGCTGAATAACTCGACAAACCATTCAAGTCATGGTGGTTGGACGATTAATCCGACGCTTTGCGGCGAGCACGTCTGCCAAAGCAAGAGGTTTACGGCATAATAAAGGCAAGATTACTATGGCAAATGCAAGGCTACTGTGCTGTAATCGTCAAAGAACAGTGTAAACACGATGATTCTCCTCCGTAACATCCAATTGCGTCGAGACACGACGTTCATCTCCTTAATCACTTTCTTATTTATCATCCGTGGAAATGAAAAGGCTAGGAAGAATAATCGAGCAAGCTCTCCTTTCGTTCGACCTACCGTTACGTCAGTCGCTTTTTCCTAATGACTCCTCCACGGATATCGCGCTAAATAGGATCCTCGATGATCGTTCGAGGCTAAGTGGTAGTGTCAGGAAGTAACTCGGAAAGCCTCTATCGATCGCGCCTGAGAGGACAAGACTGTCGTAGAAATCCTCCAGAGAGACCTGTCCTTTTATCCAACCACGTATACCGTTTCCGCCGATTCTCAAATTATTCTTGGTTTTCCGTAAATTGTCTAGCAAATTCGTCCTAGTCTCGTTAATAAACCGATAGATATCTAGAGACAATGCGCAACGATCAAGAACCAGGACGGAAACCTCTAGGCTGTTGCATTGGATCGCGGTAGCACGCGTAGAGACGCAAAGCCAGTGGAAAAATTGGTATACATTGGAGATGGAAATCTGCAGGTTAACGGGACGATGAAAATCCAATTAACGCGGCGTGACGGTTTATCCAGGGGCGAAAGAAGCTCCGGTAATCCGGAGCGAAACGATGGCAGAAATAACGAAACAGCTTATTTCCGGCGTCGCGTTCCGTAAATCGGTAATTCCAGCAGGAGAGCGAATCGGTAAACGAAGTTTGTGCGTAGTTAGAGACCAACAGCCGTGAATTCTCTTTGTACAGCTAATCCGTTAACGAGAGATCTCTCTAACGAATTTGTCTCACCTCGTTGGAACATCGTCGCAGAAGTTTCACGCTGACACGGCATAAACTTAACGACGGAACCTTCCGTTCGCGTCGTGAACCGGAAGCACCAATCTCCACCGATTATGGATATATTCCCGCCCCAATAACCCCGTGCGTGAGTTTCTGGATCGTTAATTAGCCGCCTGTTTTTCACGATTCAACACGGTCGGAGAGGGTCCGCCCGTAGATGTCGATTTAATTGCGATCAGATGGGGCAAACTCATTATCCAGCCGTGTTTCCGGGCGATGAAAATTACTCCGGCGGACTCGAAAACGTTGGGCACAGTTAACGACGGCTGCAAGGTCCTTCGAAATAATTTAATGTCACTCTCAGACGGTCCTGCCTACAATTATGAAAAATTTACTCCCCGGAGAGACTGCTCCGTGCTGGCTCTGGAAGGCCGAGCGAATTCTTGTTCTTGTTTCTCCATTATTATTTGCCTCCGCGTGTACTCGATCGGGACAATGCAAAATTTATGCTGGATCAATTTTTCAACTCAAACGAAAAATTCGTTTATGTTATTTAAAGGAACTGCTATTCGATACATCCGAAAAATAATAGTATTTTCTTCGATTCTTTTCTGTATATTTAAAGCTTCAGGAAAAATATCGGTAACGCGATCTTTACACCTCGGTTCCCATCTGCGAAATGTTGGATAAAGAAAAACAAGGAAATCGGATAATCCTCGGAGTGGTTAATAACGTTAAGGCGAAAGTCACAGAGGCGGAGAGAGGATTGTTCAACGCCCAAGTCTGAAGCTCAAAGCGGAAAGGCAAAGACACGAATGGTACGAAGTTTGAGAACACGGGTTATTGCGTTACAAACTTACCCGCGGTTACTCAATTTTGGACACCATTCCTTATCTCGTATTTTTATTTTCCCTCCTTTTTCCTAATTCTGTCTAATCGTCTTCATCCTCGATTGCCGCGTTGACAACTGCTCGCGTTATCGTTCAGTTTTTCCCTTATTACCTTCGTTTTCTGTTATTTTTATCGAGTAGAGCCCTTTGCCTCGCATACTTCCATCCACTTCCTTTCATTTCGGAAAGTAAAACGTTGTGCAACCACGATCATCCTTTCCCCGTACCCTCGATTGACCCACTGACACATAAATTTAAGCTTCTTCCCTTTCTTCCTTAGCCTTTCGTCGTTCGGTTAACTGCACACTGTTCGTTTCACGAAGGCTGAATTTTATAACCCGTTTCGGTTTGGGCTAGGTTTCGCTTTTCTCGTGAACGTACTTGACCCTGTATGCTCGCAGCAATGATCGCGATCAATTTTTCCAATTTAGAAATTTAAATCGTCTTAATTATTCTTCCCGTAGTCGCTCGGTTCCCTTTAAAATAATTCGGAGAAAATATTTAAAGCTATGCCTTGTAAGAAACAGTTGATACAGTTTTGAGTATGCATCATACGTAACTACATCGAATGGAGGATATTTTAAGTATAATGTAACTTTGATTCACGGTAGATTGCACACAGATAAGTTTGGATTCTGAAAGTTCAGAAGAAATTAAAATAGACGAGGCCATTACATTAATAAAGTCGGATGTGACCGTTTCTTTAATGTTAAATAATATTCTAAAAGGAACCAAAATTTTTATCATCAACGTGCGTTTTGGTCATTTGCAATTGACATCCATTGGCTAACTTGATTACTCTCATCTTAAAATAGCAATTAATATATTTTAACACAGTACTACGTAAAGGTAAATGGAATGCTAAATTGTTAAAAATATATATATCGTTAATAATTAAGTTGCGAGTAGTATAGTGTGAAATTGCAACGTGTATCGCTTTGCAAATATTATTTTTCTATACCCATGCACATCTTCAAACAATATTTCGCATGTATCAAGTACACTCTACTATTTCTAATTTTTTGGATAACTTGATTACTCCCATCTTAAAATGGCAATTAATATATTTTAACACAGTACTACGTAGAGATAAATGGAAACCTAAATTGTTAAAAATATATATATCGTTAATAATTAAGTTGCGAGTAGTATAGTGTGAAATTGCAACTTGTATCACTTTGCAAATATTATTTTTCGCATGTATCAAGCGCATTCGACTATTTCTAATTTTTTAGCTAACTTGATTACTCTCATCTTAAAATGGCAATTAATATATTTTAACACAGTACTACGTAGAGATAAATGGAAACCTAAATTGTTAAAAATATATATATCGTTAATAATTAAGTTGCGAGTAGTATAGTGTGAAATTGCAACTTCTATCACTTTGCAAATATTATTTTTCGCATGTATCAAGCGCATTCGACTATTTCTAATTTTTTGGCTAACTTGATTACTCTCATCTTAAAATGGCAATTATATATTTTAACAGAGTACTACGTAAAGATAAATGGAATGCTAAATTGTTAAAAATATATATATCGTTAATAATTAAGTTGCGAGTAGTATAGTGTGAAATTGCAACGTGTATCGCTTTGCAAATATTATTTTTCTATACCCATGCACATCTTCAAACAATATTTCGCATGTATCAAGCACACACGACTATTTCTAATTTTACTACGCTCCTAAACTAAACAGCGTTACAGCTATGCAAAACTTGGGTCATTAACCGGGAGGCGGTTCTCATTAAAATAAATTTACAAATGTACGTAAACCGTTAACCACTTTTTACACGAGCCAACCAGCTAAGACGGTTTAACAGTTCTGACTTTACTCGTCATAGTCCTGATTCCATAGCCCACTTTCCTTCGGTTTTTCTCTTGCTCCTTTTCACGAGCTATATAACTTAACCGTTAACCTCCTCACGCTATCGTTTTTAGGCACGAACCTCGTACAACCCAACCCGCATTGCTCACTCGTACTCGTGATTCGACAGCATTTTTCTCTACCTCTTCCTTCGATTATACTTAATATCCCTTTAGTATACTCCGTATCTCCTACTACTCAATTTCCTCTGACATGACAACTCTCTTCTCGAAGAACGGTAGTTCCAGCGAGTTCGAAGATGTCCCTATCTCTCGGTATCCAGAATATTTCTTTGTTCAGAATTATCAAATTTTCTCCGTGAAGATGCTAGTCGAGTATCGAGACGTTGTCCTCGCAACTTCTTACGACTTCATGCCCCTTTCGCAAATTTATCCGCGTTCGAATTTCTCTCCTTCCTAGAATCAGAGATAAAATACACAAATAAAACACGAATGCCTACGTTGAGGAAGATGTCATGTTTCGATAGACACGTTAATGCTTTACGCGTGTGCCTTATTCATTGTAATTACGCTTAATTGCGCTTAAATTCCGTCCGTTGTAGTCCATCGGGAGGTAAGAGAATAATTGAGGTCTTCGTTAATGCTCTGCTCCACGAAATTCGAAGCATCTGTTGAACACGTTTAAATATAGAAGCAAATTTTTATTCCGGAATGCTGAATGTTTGACGACGGAGATCGAAAATTTTTCTAGCAAAGAAACGTACATTTCGGTTCCCAGATACCAACGAAATGTCGTTTTATACATTCATCTTTTCCTAGCACGCAGCCCAATCCGTATTCCTAAATTTAAGATCAAAGAGATAGCCAAACCGGCGTTCAATCTTCGTCATTTTAACAGCGTCGCTACTTCCTTCGAGAGCCATGAATAGGATTAGCTGCGAGTTGTAAACGAGATCGTGTTCTCGAAACAGTAGACCGAGACGTTTCCAGATTTACATTTCCATCGCGCAGCCCACGAGTCTCCATTATCGCTGACCACCGCTTTGATTTTTAATGGATGCAAAACGAATGCATACATGCAAAGCAGCATGCAAATCGCGGAATACAACGGAATTGTCACGTTTCGATCGACGTGTGCGAGCTGAACGACTGGACCGATTGTTCGGGGAAGAATGAAAATCTGGACATGCAAAAAGTTCGCATCGGGTCAGAGAAAAATCCGATTTTACATCGGCGAACGTGTTGTGGCGGTCGCTGATGACCATCATTGATCTTCAGCGATCGGATCGATATAGATATCATCGAAGAATCAATAGGTATCGAAATTTGGAGTACCTGGAATTAATTTTCGATAAGGATAGTGTGATATCGTAGACTTAAAGACTCTAAACGAAAAAGGGCCATAAAGCGGGAAACGAGTGAAAGCGAGTGGACAAAATGGAAATCAGACCCATCGTTGTGGCGGTCGCTGATGGTCGTCACTGATCCTCAGCGATCGGATCGATATTAATATCAACGAATAGTCGATGATCAAAATATGGAGTACTTGGTGATAGTGTGATATCGTAGACTTAAAGACTCTAAACGAAAAAGGGCCATAAAGCGGGAAACGAGTGAAAGCGATTGGACAAAATGGAAATCAGACCCATCGTTGTGACGGTCGCTGATGGTCGTCACTGATCCTCAGCGATCGGATCGATATTAATATCAGCGAATAGTCGATGATCAAAATATGGAGTACTTGAAATTAATTTTCGATAGGATACCTTAATATTGTAGACTTAAGGACCCTAAACGAAAGAGGGCCATAAAGAGGAAAGCGAGTGAAAGTGAGTGGACAAAACGGAAACTAGACCCATCGTTGTGACAGTCGCTGATGACCATTACTGATCTTCAGCGATCGGATCGATATTAATATCATCGAATAGTCGATGATAAAAATTTGGAGTACTTGGAATTAATTTTCGATAAGGATACCTTAATATTGTAGACTTAAGGACTCCAAACGGGAAAGGACTATAAAAGGAAAAGCGAGTGAAAGTGAGTGGACAAAACGGAAACTAGACCCATCGTTGTGGCGGTCGCTGATGGTCGTCACTAATCTTCAGCGATCGGATCGATATTAATATCATCGAAGAATCAATAGGTATCGAAATTTGGACTACTTGAAATTAATTTTCGATGAGGATACTGTAGTATCGTAGACTTAAGGACTCTAAACGGAGAAGGGCCGTAAAGAGAAAAGCGAGTGAAAGCGAGTAGACAAAACGGAAACCAGATCTATCGTATGAACAGTTCATCGATGGGTATGCAATATTTTCGATGTTCGAAGGGGTGAGGGTGGTTTTAATGACAATTAGGGAAACCAAGGGACGATTTTCTTTGAGAGAAGAGTGCTGTGTGAAGCTTGGTAACGAGATATCTTACGAGATGTTTTTACATGAAGAAGCTCTGCGTCCATTTTGAATTGCACAGTGTTTCCATTTCCACTACAAAGAATACAAGATGTTGTATTTTATCTGTTACTTGTAATGATAAAAATAGTAAATAATCCATAACTAATATACCCAATATATCCTAATGAAGCATATATGCTAATGAAACTCAGACTCAAGGTCCTAATTAGTGCATCATATGAAGCATCGATCAGGTCAATTGAGATTTTCTAGTGATCGTGGTTTTTGCGCACTTCATTCGAAATGTCATCGAGACTTTTGCACACTTTATTCGTAATATCATCGAGGATTTCGATCTTCGTTTTCACCTTTTCTGCGATAACTGACGTATCGACGTGCAGCCGAGTCGATGGGTACCAGTGATCGAGACTTTTATCGGTTCCTGCTTGCCAGGCACCGTAAATGCTCGCAGGCCAAAGACGCACTGGTAGATGTAAATGTAAATTGACATCTGGCGTCGATGTATCGTGCGTCAACGAAACGCCATCGCCGAAAATTAGGGCTGATATTAATAGACTCCAAGTGAATTATTACTGTCCCGTTTATTCCCGTTGTATGTATTACGCAAGGTCGCCTAGCGTTCATTCGATTTAATACCCAATTCGAAAATTCCCTCGCAAATATCTCATAAACTCGCACTGAAAGCGCTTTTTATCTCTGCGCTGGTAAATATCGCTCGATTAAACCGTTTCATTTTAAATCGTTTCCGCCGGTTAGTTATGTTGTTTATTAAAAACCGAGGATACCGAGTTTTAGAGAAATTCAAAATAGGAGGTATATTAAAAGATACGAAGCTATACGCCGTGCATATATTAGGCGTTTCGCGAAGCATCTGTGGAAATACACGGAAACAAGGGTGAATCCAGGTGCATCTTTTGGTCAAAGCGAAGCGTGCAAAGGTGAGTACACACATTTCCGAATCCTTTTTTTCAGCAAAATTCAAAATATCCTCGTAATTCATTTTCTCATATATCTATCCGACACTGTAGCTTAAATAATTAAATTCCATTGGTTATTTATACGTACTAAAAATCGGAATAATTGCAATAATAATTAATAATAATGATTAAATGAAATATACGAAGTAAAATGTTTTAACCCCCTGTATTCTGAGAATCTTTTCAATCTATCGCTCAATGATTCTAAATAGGAGAAAACAAAAGCAAATAATAAATTACAGATTAATAATATCTCCATAGCAGTGCCAATGCAGTGCAAAGTGCTCAAATTACTTTCTTCTAGGTCGATCATCCCCCCCGCGAGCCGCTGGCTACGCCATTGCTCTGCCACGCGAAAGTCTTGGATTTTTATTCTATCTCCGGGGTTAAAGAGTAGTTTCGTTCTTTAATATCGTTATCCAGGAATTCGTCTGCGGCTAAGCAGTTCTTTTCCGCGGCTCTGCGCAATAAATGACAATCATTCGTGGCCCCCTCTAACTTCATTCCTTTCCTTCGAGCTCTATACTCTTTCGTTCCTCCCGGATGATACACGTGCTCGCAATTGAATCTCGAATCGCTGTATCTCGTCATTGAGAGATAACAGAAAGAAACGCGGCGGAGAACGTGCAGCCTGCCTTAATACCAGCAGGCCAGATTAATATTTGAAGGGGCCATATACCGGGCCGCAACCGGCACTCTAAAGCTTGAGAGTCTCCATTCTGCGCTCGACGTTTATGACACGAAATTTGCTGCAGATATCCGTTTTCCTGAGGGTCGTAGAACGGCAGCGCTTGTCTCTAAACCTTCATCTCCCGCTATGACCGCGAAATGGAAAGCCATCTCGTACCGATGGGACAATAAAACTTTCGTCGCATCCGTGGACGCTCGTATCCTTATCGGGATTACGTTAGTTTCGCGTGCAGGTTAAATTACGAAAAGACGTAATCGATATTCGAAGACGCGCAAGACAGTTCCGATGCTCTCCACGGCTCCTTTCCATGCAAATTGGATTACATCTGAAATCGGGGTAGCACGGTGGAGGAAAAACGAGAGACCAACGGCTCCTTCGACCGGTGCCATTTCAGAAATTGATTTCACCCGCGACCCCGGAGAATTTATGTTTTTATACTTTCGAAGATTAAAAACCACTGGCGTACAGTGGGTAAATGGAAGGATTTTAATAACGACGAAAGAATAGGACAGGCGCTTTGCTCTCGCCGAGTGCACCAGCGTGACGTTTAGGGTCGTTCATTCTGATTTCCCGTGTAAATGTAATACGTATAAACCGATGAACGTGTATAACGAGATGAAGTTCGACTTTCGTTTTATTTCGAACGACCAACGTCCTGTTTCTTACCCTATCCCGGGGCTAGGAGAATCTCGATATCTCAGGTAAGAGGAGGAACCTCTTTAACTCGTTCAGAGAAGGATAGAGTGGAAAGAGAGACTTTCTTTTCTGCTTTTTTACACCGAGGCAAGAAGAAGGTCCCGTGTTCGATGCAGGCGAAACAAAGCGACGGAAATAAGGAAGAAAATTCTTGCCGCGCAGACTTTTGCCCGCGAAACTTGGCGATGATCGATGTCAAGGGCTCTCGTAAATTCTAGAAGCGTGTTACAAATTTCGCTCGTTATCGGGCCTGGCCTGACAGCCGCAGAGAGCCACGCGGTTTACCATCGCGCGGGTAGACGGGGTAAAAAATGGTACGAATGTCTCAAAGGAGGAAAAACGAGGGAAAAGCGAGGGGAAAAACGAGGGTAAAAAGAAGAAACCGAAACCGGATAGTAGATCGCGAAGGGCGAGCATCGAAAAATATTAATTACCACCCCAATTAAAACTTCCACGGGTTTCGTTCCGTTTCAAAGTTAATTGTTCCACTTCGATAAATTAATTAAACGTTTTCGGAATAATCTGCCGCGTTAAGCGGGTATCCTGCTCGTTCACGTAATAGCTTCATCGACAAACGCGATCGATACGCCTCTATCGCTTGATATCATGAAAATGCCTGCGACTCTGTCGCGAAAGAATATTTGCTTCGTCGATTCCTAGACCTCACGCTAAATTTATCCGTTAGTTAGGAGCATCCTGGTAAAACCAATCTCCGTGCTCTATTCACGCAGCATGCGGCGCGATTGGTCCATCAGGGTGCATTTAACTGGCGGCTATATTTAGTGCTGTGCTGATCGACCAATCCTTCATACAGCTCACTCAAAGTTAACATTTACCCGACTAACTACGACGTACGCAACTTCTACACAATACCCAACTATTATACCTTCAACAAATATCAACTACCAATGCTATATACCAAATAAATATCGACTCATTTTCCACAGAGTAAAAGTGGTATAGCGTAAAAGGGTACTAAAATTTCAAATAAAAAATCGTTCTAGGATAAGGATAATTTCGGTAGCCATTATGGCGATTTAACAACAGCCATGACACCATTAAATAGTTATGATATTCCCAATTTTTGCACCATGTTCAATCATATATATATTTAATAAATATCAACCCCTACGTTACTGCGCTAATTTTGAAAAATTAAAATTTGAGTAGACTTTCTATGGAACTATCGACTGAAAGAATTATGTACCCCTTTTCCAAAGAGTACTACGAAGAGTGAAACGATACAGGAGAAAGATTTAACCCTTTGCGCCCGACGATTTTTTGGCTAAAGAGGGGTACGAGTTGAAAAATTTTCTTCCATAAGACTGATGATATTTTTTGAGCAGTAAATAAGAAATCGTATAATAATTAACACATAGAATTACTCAATTTCGATACCTCGCACACGGTTGCATTATTTTAAATTTGATATATTAATTAATATCGAGCTTCGAAATTTTATCAAATGTTGACCTAGAGGCACCTCTCGAAAGGGTTAAAAATCTAAAATAAAAGATAATATCGGAAATCTATCCATATCTATTTAGCATGATAGTTTCAACAGTCATTAAAGCGACTCGGCAACCGTCATGATGCCACCGAATGGAAAACAAAGATCTCTAGCGAGTGCGCGTTGATACAGGGTGGCTTTGTGAGCGGTACGCAAAGCAGCCCGTCGATTTCCACCGGATGATCGCGGAAAAATCGCAATAATCGATGGATAAGGGAATATTCGGTTTCGTCGGCGGAGCGCGAGCGTTTGACATGTGCTTTTAATCGCGCATGCACCCGGTGATGCTGTTCTAACGTGAAATTGGTCTGTCAGTTCATCGTGCCTGTTGCTACGACACAGTTTCACCCCCTCCATTCTGT
>NW_016908335.1:719491-817869 GCF_001483705.2 Eufriesea mexicana | reverse complement strand
AGAGCAGAGGGTGTTCGATTTTTTAAACGACACGGTCACAAGTGAATATTTATCAGTTACCATGTATAGCATATACCTCTTAGTGCTGTACCTCACTTATATCGTCTATCGCAGCTACGTTCTAATTCGTTGCGCGATCCACTACAGCACACGTACAGAGACTTCGTAAAGCTTATAAATAGTGTCGTACATTATTCGCACATTCGCTTGTTTTCACACTTTCTTCCATACTCGTTATTCTCCCACTTCCTCTCATGCCGGTACTTGGCTTATCTTCGTCCTTTCGCTTCGTTTGAAAAGGAAGATCTAAATCGGATTAAGGGGTTGGTTCACAGGATCATGGAACCGGTCGATTTGCCTGAGTCCTTCGAAACTTCATCATGACGTTTATTCTGTACCTCGTCGTGTTGTTCAGGATTTTTCTATTGTACCGACTCTGCTCCCTCGTACAATCTGTACATCTCTGACGAATGTACAAACCGCAGTAGCATAGTGCCGAACAAGTCAGCCGGAGAGGAGCGAGCCTCCAGAAAGAGTTCAAAGCGCTCTTCTCCTATTCTTCCGCGTGACAATTTCGTGAAGATTCCATTGTCTGGCTGCCGATACCTTCACTGACGTATTTTCTAAAAATGCATGTATTCGTATACCGAACTGAAATGGAAATTCGATGACCTAAGGTACTCCCGTTGGGAAGTTTCGCTTCTTATATTTCCACGGAGAAAATCTTTGTATCTGTATCGTAAACTTCGCGTTCTAATCTCGCTACTGTAAAATCAAATTAAAGTTTTGATATTCGAGCAGGGCAAAGTATTCGAGTAAAGTTGCAAGTGTACTAATTAAAGGATTCTGGCGCACAGTAGTATAGCGCCGAACGAGTTGAACAAATAACCCGTGGCAGAGCATGTGCACTGCTTTCTGCAGTATAACGTTTTATTAACGAAACTGTAAATTTGTTTAACTGCGATACGATTAACGACTGGCCTAGCATGCGCGCAAACTTTTTCTATTAGATCCTTTGTTTGAATTAAGCGAAACTGCAAAATTTCGTAGTATACCTTATTAGGGTAGCTGGGAAGAGACTAAGCTACTAGAGGCAAATCGTACAAATTTTTCTCGATAATTAAACGAAGCTTTCGATATGTATAATTTATCTCGTTCAATCTTAGCGCAGATTGTACAGGAAGAGCGATTCTCTGACAATAAAGAACAAACTGTAAGTACCTCTCTTTGTTTTTGCTGTTTCAGTCGATTTTTGACTCAGCTTTTCGCTATCAAGAAAATAAATCGATATACAATCTAAGGTTTATAATCCCCGTGGATTCGTCGTGTCTGACAAACGAAGATATCAAAATACTCAGGGTATACATTGCACATTCATCTGAAATCATTCCACATACGATACTTCTCATTCGTAATCTGTTTATCACGCTCGATACTCGTCGTTTGCTTCAATAAAACTAACTCCAATAGAAATCCAAGGAATTAACTGTCACGCGAAATGGATAACAACATACGGTTCATCTCGAAACCGGAAATTATGTTAATCTACTGTTTCTATATCGTCGTAATGATTATCGTGTATGTCATATATCGCATGTACGTGATCGCCAATCCAAACTGCTCGAACAACGACGTGGGCAGTATTTAATTCGAAAGATAGAAGAATTGCAAAATTATTGGATTCAGCGATATCGTTGTCGGCGCAAATGGCGTTAACAACGACATTTTAATAGCGCAGCATTTGCCAGCACACGAACTCTGTTTGCCTCGATGCTCCTATGTTGCCTCCACTATGGCACGCGGAACTCCTCTCGCTAATGATACGAATTCCCTCGGTAATTACTTCCTGCGTAGAAGTGAATCTTGAGCGAACAATTCGTAGCTCGTTTTAATTAAAAATTCGTTTGAAACGCGGAGAACGTGCGAGTAAAGTGCACCGGATGGTAAAAGCGGGAGCCCGATAGCTTCGCGACCGTAAATCCGCACGAAGTTTCATAGTTCTCCAAAGAATACACGTGACGCGTAGATGCATCGAAAGGGCCGAAGCTCTCAGTTATTACAGTCTTCCCAGTTACATTTTATGACTTTGTTCGAGCACAACGGATGCTATATTAGCCTTTTCTTTGACCAAGGTCTCCGTCTTCCTCCATAAAAGCCGGCTCTCCGCCCTTTTCTTACCGTACACGAAGATACGACGTAATCTCTTGCATCGCGTTATCGTTTCCCGGTGCATCGTATTTATTTTTCTCCATGCACGGCACAGCCGCGGGCCGGAGAGAAGACGGAACATAGGAAAACAGGGCGAACAAAGGGATCTGATCATTACCGAACTACTGGCGTTTAGTAACGAGGAGAAACAGGAACCGAGCTTCTTATTAATCATGTAACGTCCCCCGTAAACGACGTTTGGGACCTGCTCACACGCCGCATAAATATTTTACGCGAATTATCCTGAAATTTCGTGCAACGCACACTCGTGGACATGTAACTATAGATACGTGGGTTGTACACAGGCTGATACAGATGTACGTACGTGTAACGAGAGGAAGAGAGCGAGAGAGAGGTGTGTAATAGGTACACGACAGTAGTAGACTGACAGACCAAGTCAGACATGCGCTCTTTAAGAGAGAATCGCGGCAGTGAAAGAGCTCGAGAGCAAAACCCACGTTTCAGTTTGTCGCGTGTGCTGGCACGGCGCGCATATCGTTCCACGAAGCTCGGTAAACGATGTCGCGGATAATGTGGATCGTTTCGACGAAAAGAAACGCGTGCAACGCGGTCGTTTCGTCTCACGAGAACGCGTCTCATGCGTTCCGTTTCACGTGAATTTCCACAGAGGAAAGATGAGGCCGTCGCCGAGGGGATCAAGGGCCAGATCGAACACGGGTCACGATACCGGTACGAATTCGCGAAAGTACGGGAGCACGTTCACTTTTGCCAGGTTCATATTGAGAATACTTCGGTCAATTAATTGGCGAATCATGCCTCGTCCTCGTCGTCACAAGCAGTAACGCTCCCGTTCGGTAACGTTGTCGTCGTCGCCGCTTCGTTTCATCGTAGATCGTTCGATCCAACGCGATCCAACTCGTCGTGCACGTGTTATGGTGCAGTGTGGCCGATACGAGGCAGTATTTTCGATAATTTTCGAGGGAGCGAGACAAAAGCGGACCGCAATCGGCCCGAATACGAAGAGCCATTGTGCTCGCAGCTCACGATCAGCTGTTCGTGCGGTTGCATCTCGGCTACACGGATCATGCAAATGCCGTATTCTACTCGATATTCTCGGACTAAGAAGATCCTAGATCTCTCTGCCATGGAAGACGAAAATCTCGTTTGCCGTGTGGTAATCGTGTCGTCGGTGTAAAATGTCGCTCGTATGCCCCGTTTTCCAGCATCGTTTGCTCAAAACCGACGTCGGATCGAGATGTTCCTTTGGCAACAAAAGGGAACCCGATGAGATCGTACGTCGACGCAAAGCTCACTTTCTTTACACGAGACGACCGGCACGTTGTCACGAAACATTCGTAAACGTCGAATGTCAACGTTCGTCGGTATCGGTACACAGGGGGGTTTAACATCGATACTTCATTATCATTGATAAAACGCATATAATCGCAATCATAGTGAATTAGAAAACGAGAACAAGTTACGTGCGTCGATTACGGGTGTTTCCGTAAGTGTAAATTTGCTCGGTATTCCCGGTGTTCCATTGGTGTTCACGGTAGCAAACAGCTTGCAGCATTTGCACACACCGTTCAGCGAATATTGTTAATTGCCTGGTCGCAATTGGCAATCAAACGGTACTTCTTAAAGAGAAATAATGACGGAATCGCCGATACCGTCGGTCAGCAACGTTCAGACCCACACTCGTGCCCCGAGCCAATCTCAAGTTCAAACGCAAATCCAAGATGACAAGAACGAGAAAACGGATAAGGCTATTCTTCTGGTAATTTAACACAATCTTCGTTACTACGACATCGCGTGTGTGCCATTGTATGGACTAGAGAATCGACGAGTAATTCTTTCTATCCCCGTCGCGTACTTGCTCGTGTGTACCCGTTCGTGTGCTCGCTTGTGTACCCGTCTGGCATGGAGAGTATGAGAAAACGATCGTTTGGAATAAACGGTAACACCGTTTTACTTCGTTTATCGCGGAATAATCGTCAGTCACGTAACAAATTGCTCGGTTTATGATCCCGGAAAGCTTCGTTCCCGATGCTTCGCGAATATCCGAGCACGTTCTACGCATTGTGATCGGTACACTTGCTTTCCGCTAAACACCCGGGAAACGGGGTTAATCGCGCGTTTCGCTTTTATTTCGCAGCAAATTCAAGAGATCAACAGCCAAGTGGCGCAATTTCGCGATTTGCTGATAAGCATCGGCCAACCACGAGACTGCCCGGAACTGCGAGAGAAAATTCGGAGATTGCGACGAAATTGCGTAGAAGCGTGTAAAAACACGTCCCGTTTTGTACTGCCCCAAGTCCGAAGGTACGGTAAGCTTTTCGACGATTCTCTTCCCTCTCTTTCTTTCTCCGAATAAACGAGAGAGTAGTAAAAAGGGAAAAAGGAAATATATCGTACAATTTACGTCCTTGACACGATATTTCGGATCGTACGAGATTTTTCCGAGAAGAATCGCCGTGTCGACGAGCTGTTAAACTTGCTAATTAGCTAACAGAGGTGCGAGGGGTGAGAAATTAGATCGTAAGCCGGGAGGAAGAAAAAGAAAGGGGAAACTGGACGATTGATTAACCGGTTTATGTCAATTACTCCGAATCGAGCGTTAAACGAAGACGTCGCGCAGGGCGAAGTCGAATTGCTTCCGGTTAATGAGATTCCAATTAACGCGATAAATAGATTGCTATGATAGAGGCCGACAAGCCGCGACCGTGAACGCGTACGTTATTGCCAGTTTCCGTTTCCAGTGCGAGATAACCGAAGATTTTCCTCGACGATACTCTCGGGTATGCATCGTTTACGAGGAAATCCCTAAATAAAAGCTATTGTTCGCCGCCATTGTGGTGGCGAATTTATCAGCTTTACGGTCGCGTTTTGTTCTCCAAATTACATTCCTCCGACGCGACGTTAAACGATTTTTTAAACTCGAGTCGTTCGCGTTTTCGCCATTTCCGTGACAATCTTGTCGCAATTCGCATCGCTTTTAATTTCACCGGGGGGTGGAACGAAAAATTACCCCTTGGTATTTCGGTGTTTTACTACCAGTCCTTCCGTTGTCGTAATCAAACCGTGCATCACGGAGGAATACCGTGTGCTAGATAAGGGAAAGAATGAAATAATAGCATCACGAGAGTTCGTGTTACTTTGAAGTGTGCGGCAAAGAATGTTATCGATTCCACGGGATTGGTTTCCCTGAGAAAAAGGGCGAGACAGAGGGTGGCACCAGTGACCAACGTCCAGTCTCCAAAGATTCTTGGACGACACCTTTGGACAATTTCTTTCCGCGAGATTGCCCGTTTTAATGAAAAGTTAAATGTTTCACGAGTCCCTTTTCGCCTCGCCGTCTCGTTAATTCCCGTCTTAGACTATTTAGAACGGGTTGACCGATCGGAATCTCCCAGTCGTCCGATAAATTTCACGAAATTTCTTTCGCCACGAGAACGAATCTACCCCGCAATTTCTTCCGCCGAGGCGACGCACGATTTATCGCCCGATGGATTCGTTAATTAAGGAGAAACTGGCATTCCCCGTGAAAGCGTATTCGTAATCGATCATTTTCGCCTAGCTCCGATAATTCCTAACCTCCGCCCGGATTATCGGATATCGCATATGCATTCGTTACATGTTGTTAGTTACATAATTGCTTAATTATGGCGGCGCGCTGCGTGTACACAAGATTCACCCACCCTCTTCGGTCATTTCCATTCACGTAACACATTACTGCGTAATTTCTGCTGCGTTTTAAACGTCAAACACACGCCAACTGCTATTTAAGTGTTGCTTAAACAAGCGTTCCACGGAGATTACAGGCGCCGCGATAATCGCGGGTTTGATACAGGTGCAGAAATACGAAAAATATGCTACTAAATTGACGGTGATTATGAAAATGAGTCGAGTATCCGAAAGAAACAATTTTATAGCTTATTTCGCGTTATACTCGTTTATATCGCGATAATAAGGCTATTTTTCGCGAGACAGCAAAGGATCGACTCGTTGGATCCACTGTGTATTAATTCTTATGGTTTGCAATATATTCCAAACACGATAACTCTTTGTGACTCGACTCCAATTTCATTCTCGTGGAACTACAAACTCTGCAAATATATCTACGTACAGTTCCTATTATACTATTGTCTAACTTGCATCCTATCGATCAATCATCCAACGTGATACATTTTAAATGAATCGTCTAAGATAGCAAAGAATTTATGGAAGAAAAAGGTGAAGAAAGTTAAAAGTTCGAATGGTCAATAGTTTAAAAGGAAACGTGTGTGACTTAGGCTACTTGCACAGTGACCAGAGCATAGGAAAAAGAGACTGCAGTGTAATCGAGGTAAAAATCGTCCCGAGTAGAGGATGAAAGTTGCCCTGAAAGCATCGTCGATGCACGACGAAACACTTAAGAAGGTCCCGCCTATGATTTATCATGCAAACAGCTTTTCCCGATACTTCCGTGCGTTGTAATAGGCGAATATCGTGCAACGTATCTTACGAAATCACGCGACTCTCGTATCGATTACGCGACACACGACAACACGTAAACGCTCGTCTCTTTTTCGTCATTTCTCCTTTTTCCCCTATTTTTTTCTCCATCCTTTTCCTTTTCCTTTTTCCACCTTCGCAAAAATTGCTACACGTACGTGTGTACCTGTACCTAGCGCAAACCATTCCCTTTACGCCGTCGTCGAACAGACGCGTCGACGGCGACCGATTTTCCATCGGAATGCTTATGCAAAACCCCGTTTGATAGCGGCAATCGAAACGGGTCACAGTCTCCGTATAAATTAAGCGTTTTAACCCAAATCACGCGTCGTTCGCGAATTCGGGTTCCCAGATAACCGTGCGAGAATCCATTTTTGCGAATCGCTGATGGGATGGCGGAGAGGCAGAGATCGAGTTTCGTGTTCCACTGTGAGCAGATTCGTCATCGTGGTTCCTGCACAAAAGAAAGTTGCTCGATCAGTGTTACTTCCAGACCGGGTCTCGGGAATTGGACAAGTTTGAACGACGTGCGAGACGTGATCTATGCGAACGTAGCGAGCTGACGATCTTCGATCGGCTTATTCGATCTTCGCGATAACGAAATTATAGCTGTCGACTAGGAGCCAGAAATACGCGGAAAGCATCTGCAACTCGGAAAACTAACGGTGAAAGCATTACCGGCACACGATTTCCGCGAAAGTTCGTAGGTACAGAGGCAGAGTCGAATACCTCGCTTCTGCGAGAACTTTGAAATTTTTTAATTTCACGACGATCCGTATGTAAATTTCTGCAGGTGAGATTCCATCTGCTTCTTTACCCTTTTAATTTTCTCGCGAAAATAGTGCAAATAAAAGTGTCACGCGACGCTTTCGTCTCAGCCGAAGCGTCGTCGTTCGTCGTTGCCCAACACTCTGGTCTCCGTCGCAGCGATTAAGCGATTTAGGAAAGCCAGGAAACTTTTCCTCGACGTCGACTTGCTTAAACCTTCACGGACAGACTCGTTTAACGCGCGACGCCGACGCACTTCGTTATAATTCCAGCATCTCGCACTTCGCCGCCCCTTTTCGCGGTGAGAGAAAGAAATTCCGCGGCTGGCCGCAGACCAACGCGAAACAACCTCGTTACGAAATGAATCACCGGGTTTCGTGTTTCTGCCAACGATATTAAGTATTTCTCATTCGTCATAATACCGGGATCGTGGGTTTCACAGAGGTGTTAAAAAATTTTGCTTCGTTCTTATGGAACAATCGTGATTCACAGATCTTCAGCGTCTCGCTGCTCTATCGATCGTCAGTGGCTAGTCGATAGTCGTGCTTCGAACGTTTACGATTAACCGGATAATCGGCTGGATGGAATACGAGGTGAAAAGTCGGAAAATTCTCGGGCACGAAGTAAATCGAAGACCACGGAGAATAGAGAGAAAGGAAACTAATAATTGGTGGGAAAGGAAGTGGCCTGGCGACGAAATTCCTAACGAGGAAACTTCGAGGATGAAAAAATAATAAGTTTACGAATGGATTTTGCTTTCAGGACTACGGACATCGGGATCCCTGTAGACTGTCCGAATTCGATGCTTTTATTTTACGTCATACAACTATTCCTACGCGAGCTCTGCAAAAGTAAGAACCTCATCCGCATCGTGCCGATGGACATGACGGAATACTACGGTAATTTTACACACTCTTCTATATTTCTTCGCGAATCATTTCAGCTAACGAAAAATCCTATCGACTCGTGAATTTATTTACACGATATACGTACATACTACCCTCCACACGTATTAAACTCGAAAATATTAAGGCAAGGCAAAGTTTAACGTTTACGCTATCGATCAAAAGTTTCGCATCCTTAACCGTCCCGTGGAACTTCAAAACGGAATTTCAAAATCGAACATTTAAACATTAAAAACGTCAACTAAGAACTCTGTCGAATCTCGAAGAATTCTTCCATTAATTCTTAGATTAATGCTGGAATTGACGAAAAATTCGGTTTAAACGAAAGCGGAGAAGAGTGTAAATTTTTGGCCGGCAGTGTACACGCGACATACACATTTTTCCCAAGGGGCCAATTCATGGTAACGACTAGCACGGCATTTTTTTCTCGTGTCGTTTCAGAAACCCGAACCGGCCCATCCAACATCGGCAACGTGATCTCGCAGATTGTCCTCTGTAAGCAGATCACACCGAACTTCTACGAGGAAGAATTATGCAGCATCCAAAAGGACTCCGAGGAAATTCGAGGTTTGATCAACGAACTGCAAGAGTTTATGCCCCAATCGGCTAGCGATATAGGTACTGTCGCATTTCCTGTATGCCACTCTCTGTCCACCCCCGTCGGCAAAATTTCATTCCACTGCACCAACCCTCCCCGCTCCGACTCGTTTTTCACGTGTCGAGTGGTCGAATTCACCATGTGCAGACACTTCGAGGATGATATTACAAACGCTATTAGTTATCAAAGAGCGGACGTGCAGCGTGGACGCCTTTGGAAAAGATAAAAGCTCTTGCCGACCGAAGAGGGTGCTTTTTTGCGGTGCAGGTTAAACTGTTTTGCAAACGGCGGAGAATCGAACGGCACGTCCGCGACACTCAATTATACGATTTACCTCGAAACGCAAACGCACCGTGTTGGTTGATTCGATTACGCGTTTCTACGAACGCCTCGACGTTCTATCCACCACTCTAATATCTCTTCCTCCTCCGTTGACCTTTCTTTCACCACCCTTCCTTCTTCCTATTCTACTACTCTCTCCCGGCCTTTCTATTCAACCGTCTCTAATCGGGTTACTCCAGAGGCCAAGGTCTGGATTTCAAAGGAGAACACGGTTCTCCCTTTCTCTCTGTCCGCATCTTTGGCTACGTCTTACCTCGTCGCTCTCGCCAGTTCCCATTGATTCCACGGAACAAACGTATTACCTTCCGACAGGATAAAGCTCGCTACAGTGTTATCAGGCGGCGGTGCCGGTTCACTTCTCAGCCCGGATAGTACGCAGCGACCTTAATTATCTGTCGATATAATGAGCGAATTCGGATGCGCCCTTGTGGCCCATCGAGGGCGAAAGAGACGGAGAGAGACGGCAGGAAAATCAGCGTGTACCGCGATCCTCGATCCTCCAAGCGTCAATACGAAACTTCGCTTGCTTGTCAAGGGAATAACGATACGGCCAGAAAGACGGGGGATGTGGGTGGTGAAGATTTGACATTGAACAAGTGGCAGGTCAAGGTCGAACCGAGACACGTACTTCCTTTACCGTGTGCCACGGACGGGAAATTCACGCTCGAGGAAGATCGCACGCGGTCGCTGAGGGGAAATAAGGAAACAACTGGAATAGTCGGACTCGTAGGGAAAATTTCGTGAAAGGGCAGGTCGAGTGGTGGTGGTGGTGGTGGTGTGCACACGGCGTGTCGCGAGAATTCGCATCGAGGAAACGGCGCGAAACGAGAGGAACGAGCTACGAGGAAGCGGAGCGAGAATAAAAAGGAACGCACGGTTTATTTCCGAGTCGAGGTACGCGAACAGAAGGACTTCTGTCGAAAGGGAGGAAAAAGAAAGAGAGAAAAAAGAAGTAAAAGAATAAACAGGACACGCGTGCCACTTTTAAAAATTTCCGAAAGATGTTCGAGGCTTTGGGAACCCGGTCAATGTAATACACTGAAGCACGTAAACAGGTAACACAAAACGCAGAAATACATAGAAGCTACGGAGAACGCGAGAGCATTATTTAACATTAAACAGAGCTCGGGTCAAGGATAGATGGAAACGTGGAAGCCGTTCCTGCGTTCCCTCGATTCTCCACGGAAACGAGAATTCGCTGGGCGCGGAAAAAGGGTGGGAAAATCAAAGGTGGAGAGGGAAATATGCTCGACCGCGAACCGATAAAGCAATTCGAGCCGCGATTTGCGAAACAATCTCGCCGAACAAGGTCGTGCAAACCCTTCCAACTAGTTTCCACATGGTGATATCTAGCAATCACCGGAATTTATTCTTTTCTTCTACCCGATCCTCTGTCCATCGCGGTAAAATTAATACGTACGCGTATCGTTGGTCACGTATCATCAACTATGGAGCGGAATTCTCGCGGTCAAGGCCGCGAGGAATTCGTTCCCAATTTCTCGAGATAAATGTATGATCCACGGTAACCGAAAATAAGTCTCGTAGTTTAGCGAACGGAGGAAAAGAAACGGGTAGAAACTAAATGCGAGAATTGCGATAAAGCAAATAGCAGATAGAAAGCTGCGTTCGCGCGATGTTTCTCTCTTATAAATTCATTGAACGTTCTTTATCGCCGAGATTCTTCGAACTGATGAAATCTCCGGTGATTTTACGATGATGCAAAGTCGAAGGCGAAAAAGATCTCGATGAGGAGGCATCGCAATTTATTGCGGTCGTAGCAACGGAGGAGTTAAGTCGTCCTTTCATCGTAGCACGACGCGAGATCGTACGATTTTTCCGTATTGCCTGGCATCGCGTGAAATGGCACCGCCTGCCGGAAGTTGTTGGACTAATGGCGACGATATATCCCGTCTAAGATGGCTTACATCACATTTCGCTACAATTTGTTCGACAATTTCTTTCTTTCATTTCTGTTTTCCTTTTCTCGTTTCCTTCTTTTTTTCCTTTTTTTGGAGAAAGTATTCTCATTCCTGAGGATTGTGAGGTACATACGTGTTTCCAAGATATAAGCATTCGTTTCTTGATCGGTCCTCGTCTGCTTTCATTACGGAAAGTGATGTACCCTGAGGAAAAAAAAGTTCCTTTGAAAAATGGAAATAGTGAAAAATATCGATGTCGATTCGTGGTTCCCTGAGGAAAAAAAAGTTCCTTTGAAAAATGGAAATAGTGAAAAATATCGATGTCGATTCGTGATGTCGATTTGTTAAAAGCTGTACCTACTTTATGACAATCGATACGATCGAGCTGTGAAGAAAAGAAAATTCAATGAAGAAACGTAAAGAGAAACGTTTTCTTAGGTACTTTCCACGAAGAAATTCATTATCGATTGCCGTGCTATTTTCTTTCTTTAATTCCGGAAATAACTGTACGGAGAATTCCTTCAATTAGAAGCGTATTCACTGGAGTTTCCGGCAAGTAAAATTACCCTCAAGTCCTTCCTTCGTTAAATAATAATCGCTCGTTGAGGAACCGTTGACTTGGCTGTAGATTTAATTTGTAAAGCTTAAAACGCTTACAAAGCTAAGAAAATTTCTTATGCCACTTCATTTACAGAAAAGTACTCGGCTCTACAGAACGCCGGAAGTAGGGGAAACCGTAGCAACGGCAGACGGATGCATCGATGGAACCAAAGCCACGATAGGCCTAACAGACCTACCAGACAATCGTCCTACTTTCGCGGAGCTTTGAATCTTTTCTGCTGCGCCGCGAGAGCCAACTATGTTTAATCGAATGAAACACGTTTGCCCGCCAAATTTCATTAGGAGAAATCTCACCGCGTGGAATTTTTACTGATTTCGTTTTATTTCGAATTTTTCGTTTCACACTTTAAAAATAAATCATACGCCGAAAGAAATTTTCGCTATGTTTCGTAATCACGAAGCGAAATATTCAACTAGTCGATTAGACGATAAGAAACCTGATACCGAAGCTTTATTTAGTTCATAAGTACGGATCTCTAAGTATAGAAACATATTCTGTGAACGTATTTTTATAAGAGAATTTCATTTATCGCGGAATTCTTTAAATATATTAAGAAATTGAACTCACGATGCAATCTCGTCGAAGTTTCGCATCGGTGATCGACCAATCAGTTCCATGAAACAATGAAGATACGTAGATCGATTCCTCGATGAATTTATTACACTTTCTCTCGTTGCCCGATCTGCACCAATAACCAAGATACCTAGTATTAAAGAGAAGAAAAGTCAATGTAAAAACAATCATTATTAGATGTGACGTTGTCGTTTGTTCGTTTAATTACTATTCGAAATCCGAACTGTGATGAACGAGCTCAAATTTATCGCTGATCGAACAGCGTATAAGAAACTAGTACACATCACCTCGGAGAATAGAAAAATAAATGCCAATCGAATTGGACGTTGATTATTCCAATAGTGGACCAACGTGAGCCACGTATCGCTCATATGCAATGAAAGTGACGCAATTAAAAAAATTTCTACTTCGAGACGTTTATCGTATATTAAACTTCGAAAATATTGCATTTTTAACTGAAAATTACGACATGTTTGTATCCTTCATTATTATTGTAAGGTTATTATTACTTGCTATGTTGATAAAGAAGAAACACTTCATGCTTTCAACTTGTGTCATCTTTATAGCAAATTGGCGATACGTTCTATACACGGTTCATTTTAATGTTAAATATGAATTATATGAATGTTGAGAAAAGATATATGTATATATGTGAAATCTATATATACATACATACATCTATATGTATACACGTTACATTAATCCATATAAAAGTATATACATATTGTTGATTTTACGACCACATATCGATAAACGATACTAATTATTATCGTTTCATTGTTTGCAGTATCAAATATAATTGACTCTTTTCGCTAGTGATACTTCGACATCTCTTGTATCACTACTAATGGCGGACTTGTTCAAACGTTAAGTATCAAGTGTTTACGTACAATAAAAATCATTGATTTTTTTTATTTAACAGCAAATAGAATTGAATATGTCATACTGTTTTCTATCTACACTACATTGAGCTAAATGTCCAGACTACAGATTAAATAGAAACTTAAAGAAAAAAATACACAGAAAAAAAATAACGCAATATCGTATAACATTGTATGCAAGATATAAAAATTAATGTTCACGTTATCGATGTGTACATTTACACAGATCTTGTCCATTTTGTCAATCCTTAAGTGTTTATTTTATTTGGCGGTGCGAAGAAACTATTAAATTTTTCGATTCTTTATCGACGAAAAGTTTCATTGTACACTACATCATATTTGAGAAATAATAAATAAATCACTGCATATTAAATATTTGTATTGACATACACCAATTTTCTTTAATCCGTACCTAATAATAATTACCTAATAATAATTATGGATGCGTATACAAAAAAATGAAAATATAAAAAAATAAAAGAAATGCTCAATATATGTACCTTAACTCTAATTAAAAAAGTATATTATAAAGTATTAAAATCAATGAATTAACCTGGCACTTTTTACTTACTTATACCTTGAATTTTTGTTCAAATTGCTTTTGGGATCCTTTTTCTGCAAAGTTCAATACGCTATTGCCCTCTTGTAAGTAGCAAAGAAAAATATGTAGCGCGTAATTACAAAAAATTATCTAAACTTTAAATATATAATACATATAATATAACACATACATAAAGATAAAAATCATTGAAATTATATAGGAAAAATACGTTTATTAAGTATAAATAAATACCTACATTACTTTATATTTGTTAAATAAAATTTTGTTATTTTCAAACTGCTCCCTCTATAGATGTCGCTATTAATGTGAGAAGTGTTTTCACATTCAGTTGTATATCTATTCGAAATAGTTATATTACATAATGGTGGACCTATAACATCTCATTTGTCGTTCTAAAATTTGGATACGTACTATTTACTGCATGACAATGTCTTTCAGCAGAATAATTGTGAGTAATATTACAATGGATAATTCATTGTAGTTCTTAATATTCAACCAAAATATAAATGAATTATAATATCGATGGAAAATAAAATATTTTGTCAATTTAATTATTAAATTGATAAAATAAGGATGTTATAAATTCAAAAAATCTTGTGTAAAATTGACAAACAATTTTATTATTTATTAGGTGCGATCACTTTCTACAGGCTCTACTTCTCTGCAGATGGTTAAGGTATTTTTTAAACATGTAGTAAATATAAAATTATATAACTTTAAAAGATATATATCTAATTAATGTCCCATAACCATGTGTTTTAATATCAATTTAAAATTGCATTCGTATGGATTACTTCTAAAATATTTAATAAATATTACCTCTTAAGTACCCTTTGTTAATTTAATTTTTGGTAAAATAAGTACTGCTTTCATTGTCCATTTCTTCTCTTTTTTTTCTTTTTTCTTTTAGACTCCAGTTCAAGTATTTGGAGTAGACGGACGATATGCTACAGCACTTTATTCAGCTGCATCAAAGCAAAAATCATTAAATACTGTTGAAAAAGACCTTATTAAATTACAAGTAGGTATAATTAATATAACATTTTACCTTCAATTCATAATTGAAAATAACTTTATTATATTATATTAGGATCTCATGAAGAAAGATAAAAAATTAGAGGAATTTATAAAAAATCCATCGATAAAGCGAAAAGATAAATCTGAAGCATTGAAAGCAATTAGTGGAAAAGTTAGTTTATCTAAGGAAACTGCAAATTTGTTGGGTTTAATGGCAGAAAATGGTCGACTTGCACAACTAAATAATGTGAT
Source organism: Eufriesea mexicana (assembly GCF_001483705.2). NCBI lineage: Eukaryota > Metazoa > Arthropoda > Insecta > Hymenoptera > Apidae > Eufriesea > Eufriesea mexicana. Next base: position 802,767 of record NW_016908335.1, on the reverse strand, counting down.
TAATACATTTAAAATGTTAATGTGCACTTCTAGAGGTGAAGTTTCTTGTGAAGTAATTACTGCAAAACCACTTGATGGAGACATGACATCTAAACTTCAAGCATCTTTGAAAGGATTTTTGAGTAAAGATCAATCCATTGTGCTTACTACAAAAGTTGACCCTTCCATTATTGGAGGTATGATTGTATCAGTAGGTGATAAATACATTGACATGAGTATATCTAGTAAAGTCAAGAAATATACAGAAATTATTACTAGCACAGTTTAATCACTTTTTACAACATTCAGTAAAATAAGCAAAAATAAGATATATAGAGATGTCACATTCATAAGTACTGTGTATATTATTAAACAATAAATTATTCCAAATCTACTTATTCCTAATAAGAAGTTTTGTTATTTTATTACATTAAACCGTTTTAATAAATAATCTTCATTTTTTTTATAAGTAAAAAAAAGATAGTTAAAAAAATAAAATGTTACTTCTTATTACAACTATATAATAATATTTACATTTGCTTTCATGTTAAGAATAATTTATGTGTCATTTAAAAAGTATTTTTATTTTTAATTCTATATACTTACAATGTTCTGTATTTGCATTTACAGAGTAGTTTACAAACGTACAATTTTTAAATGTTCCTACATTTTAAAAATGAATAAGGAATTTTACACATTTGTAAGAATTTTTATTAACATTATGTTTTAATATAATATAATCAAAAGAGTTTTTCATAAAAATTTCAAATAGAATGTTGTAAATGACATTGATTATTATACAAAAAAAGAATGTTTTTATACTATAATACATATAATACTATATAACAATAAATATTAGAGAATAGAAATTGATTATCATGATTCTTGTTTCTACAAATTTTTTTGCTGTATTTTCAAAATTAGTCGGAATTAAAAATAGATCACAATACTAAAAAATGTATAATATATTATACATATTCATCTAAATACTTCGTATGCACTGGACATTTTAAAAATTTGTTTCTTATAATTAAAACGTAAATTCCACTAGAATAAGACTAGAAAATAAACAGGCTAATTAAATCTTGTGTATAAAAATACACAAATATAATTACTTTTGCTCTAATTATGGCAAGAATTTCATTGGATGGATGTGCAGAAATAAATCGAAGACACATCTGCATAAAGCTTGGAAAAGGAATTATTTGTGAAAATTGAAGTGATTTTTATGTAAAGTAGTTTCTTATTGCAACTGTATTCTATATAGCAACTAGAGACGTATCATTTTTAACTAAAACCCAATCTTCTTCTTCAAGTGTAGTTGATATTATAAACTCATTTGGTGCCACTGAAAATAAATGTGAAAAAGTTACTTTCTTTTACCTATTTTGAAATTTTGAATTTTTAATTCATATTTATCCATACCTGTTGAATGCAATATTTTTCTTTCATCAACATAATTACTTTGTTGTGAAGGTTCGTTTAATTTATCTTGTAGAAGTTTTTTTCTACATTCACCTAAATCTTCTAACTTTTTTAATTCAGTACGATAACTGACATCCTCATCTCCAGATTCAGTCTCTGAATGATAACTATGTTCATTATATTCATCCTGCTCGTTTTTTTCTTCCGTAACAGCATTATTGGAATGTACTTTACAATCAATATATGTACTTGTTTCAAGTGACTGAGACGTATTTAAATGAGTAATACTAATTGGTTTATTCGTCATATACTTTGACAAATCAAAATCTAACACATCAGCCAAGAGCTTTTCTTTATTTTCTACATCACGCTGAATTGATTCAAGATTTCTTTCAGTTTTTAATATAAAATCATCATCAACACTAAGTGTTAATAAAGAAGAATGTGTCGTCTTTGCATTACTAGCGTTTATTTTGTCATTGTTGAAAGCAGGCAAATCATAATCAATATCAGATAATGATGAACAATTTCCATTGCTACTTATTAGTCTATTAGGTGATTTTTTAATTTTCCTTTCTGGAGTGAATACAACATCTTCAAATTCTTGTTGACTAATTTTTTGAAATATTTGTCTTCTATCGTTATGTTTCTCGTTTTCTTTGCTACTTTTTCTTTTAGAAACATCGCTTTGTTCTCCTATTATATTACTATCTGTTGTTAACGAAGTATTTAAATTAACTGACATCCCTTCTACAGCTTCTTCTGCACTTGTAATTGATATTACATCAGTACCATCAGTATCATCAATACCAACAGTACCGGCAGCACCAGTAGTACCAGCAGTACCAGCAATAACAGCAGTATCAGCGGTACCAGTAGTACTAGCGGTACCAGTAGTATCAGCGGTATCAGCAGTGCCAGCAGTGCTAGCAGTACTAGTAGCGCCGTCAGCAACTGGTGGAATTCTGAAAAGTAATGTGTAGTTTTAAATACATAATTTATATATTATTTATGTATAAAAAATAGAAACATTCTTCTTCATTCGGATACTTTACCCCACAGACTGGATGATATTAGTTGGATTGATTTTATTAAAAGGAATAGCTGGTACTATTGTACTTTCCATTAATTTGGAAGTTAATCCTAATATACCATTGGTAACTGGTTTACTAATTTCAGCAAGTGATATTAATGGATCTAATCTATTCTTCACTTCTAAAAATGAAATTTGTTTGTAAAATGTGGGTGAAATATTGAAGATATTTAACAATGTCTACCTGATGAAAGCACATTAGTTTCAGGATAATATGCAATACGTATTATGTTCCTTTCTCCTTCCAATACGAATATTTCATCTTTAGTACATGCAACGTCAGTAACACGACGTAAGTCTGTTACAATAGATGTTATAGCTATAGTCTGTGGATTTACTACATATATAATATCATCACTATATGTAACTAATAAATCATCACAGAAAGGTAAAATAACACCAAATGTAGGTTCTCCACGATTTTTTTTAGAACTTTCTGGTGCTGGATTTAGAAGTTCTACTTCTGTATGTCCAGATCGTACAATATCTTTAAAAATAAGTGTTTTTAATACAGTTCCAGTTTTATCAGCTTGCCATAAACGTAATCCATGTCTACTAGCATATATTAAGAAGTCTTGTACATAATTGTGTCTACAACCAAATACAGCACCTAATTTTTCTAATCTGAAACACATAATCATTGTTAGGTTTTTATTTCTAATATAATTACACATAATTTGCCAGAAACTTAGTGTCAATTCGATTAAATACTAACGTTTTGCGTTCTTTTTGACCAACTTGTGTTACTTTTCCATTCTCATTTCTATTTACCAGTATCGTACGTAATGTTGTAGAAACTAGCAACAAACCTTGTTGATAACTTAACTGCACTATTGGATATTTTTCATTTAACAATTCTGATGATTTTGATAAATGCTATAGAAAAATTTTAATTACAGAAGAAAGATAAAAATTTATAAATAATACTATATGATTATTTAGTTTATTTTACATACCATATAAAAATCAATTTCAGTAAGTACAACTAAACCATTCTGATCTCCACTAAATAATTTCATACCGTTCTTAGACCATTCAACTGTTGTTACAGCACTATTATGTAAGCCGCTTATGCTATATCTTTCAACTTGTTTTTTCTGTTTTGGTTTTAAGCTATCTGGTAATGAATCTGGTGGATTTTTAGGTATTTGAAATACAGTTATTACTCCATATTCGTTACCAGCTGCAACCATGTAGTCCACTGTTGATATAACTCGAATACATGTAATTTTTGAACTAACATTCTATAAAATTGGGACAATATCTTATATATAAGTACAAAATTATCAATGAATTAAAAATGTATCATATCTAATACCTCACATCGGAGCTTTTGTAAATCTTGCTTTTCTCTGTCAAACCAGTATACTAATCCATAATTGGTTCCAATGACTATAAATTCAGGCAAAACATCAATGCAGGTAAAGTTAATATTGTGCGTAAAAAGGCCAGTTTGAATTTTTGCAGGTATTTGTTGAAGAAGCATAGCAAGGGGTGCCCATTCCCGTAAAGTTCCACCATCTTCACACATAGGTGTTGTCATTGTAAATGCTGTAAACTTAAAATTATTTTTAATTTATACCACTACTAAATTAAACTTCAGACAACATAGGTAACTACAATCAATGAAATGAGTATAATGTAAAAAATTTGTAAATAAACTTTTAATACACTCTTTTTTTACACGAAGTTGTATACAATCATTATTTATGATAAAGTACACTATAGTATTATAGCTTCAGAAGTAACACATATGAAATTAGTATTCGTGATATCATAATAAATTACTATATGACATATCAAATTACCTTCGAACAGAATTAATCTGTATCGCAGAAAATGTTGAAATAATTAAAGCATATCCTTCCTACCATACTTTATAAAATAAAACATTCTACCAAATATTTCAATAGATCACTTGGTATTCCATAATTCCGTAAATTGTGACAAGATTGCAGTGCACGCCTTTAGATATCATAAACTACATCCCACATAGATAGACTATGATATAATAAAACTTGTACTTTCTAGACTTATCTCAATGTTATCAAATAAATATGAAGTTAATTGATTTAATAAACTTATAATATAAAAGTGAATATATAAATTGTTTATATCCGTATAATATTATAATATAGTATTAATATTTTGAAAATTGCAAGAGTAATATTTTCAGATTAAAAATTTAATATGTTTAATAGATAACGATATGTTTATATAGATGTACTAACTTTTCATTATTATCTTTCTGCACGCGTATTATGCACAAATATCAACTGTATATATAATAATATTTACTTACATGAAAGTTAATATACTTATGAAAGGCTAGGTACTGTCTGTATAAATGGTTATTAAGCAAATACTACCAAAGTAATATTGTATTCACGTCATATGTATTTTATCAGTTTGTATTTAGAATACAACGATAATTGTATAGAGCAGAAAAAAAGTATAAAAAGTTGAAAACCTTTGTTAAAATTGAATACTTAAAATACAAAATTTGCAAAAACAATTCAAAACGTAATTTCATTAATAGTTGTAAATGTAATGTAGTTATAGAATATTTTATACCTAAAAAATTAATTTCTAGGTGAGAAGTTTACGAATTAAAAATATTTATGCGAAGGAGCCAAAAACTAATATATTTTAGAAAATTCTTATATTTATTTACTAGATAGTTTTTCTGTGCATTTATTTATTGTATCAATGTACAAAAAGTAAGTTTCACATTCCGATAGCAATTCCAAGGTCGGAAGATTGAAAAAGTCGATAACATTAGAACTTACTTCCGCATAATCAATAAATGTCAAACTTACAAATATTTAAACTTTTTTTATATTTTTCTCTTTTCTGTAAATAATGTTACACAAAAAAAAACGTTAACAGGGATTTTTCTATACTTTCGTCGAATTCAACACATAATAAAGGATAAAAATTATATTTATATTACGTATTAAATTTTAATAATTAACAAAAAATAATGAATTTAATATTACGTCGAAAAATTATAATAATCAATAGTATATTAAATACGTGAAATATATGCTTTATACATTTAAATTCAATATAAAGAATTATAGAAAATAATAGAAGCAAATTTTATTTCGTATATAAAACGATTAATTGACTTTATCATATACAAACGATATTACTAGTTACTCTTTTTAAATAACAACTCAAACAATTGAATTTCACACAACGTTAGGAAAATATAGGACTTACTAACGGGATTTTACAAGAAGTCATTATGAAATGAATTTAATTTAAACATTATACAGCCCATGACAAAAGTGTAATGCTTTCATTCTTACTGCCTGACTGGTTGTAAACTGTTATTCTTTTACAAGTATCTTATAATTATAATAATAGTATAATATTAATATTATATCAGACAGATTCACACAACGTTCGCAGTATGAAAAGTGTTTTTTTCTTTATATACTTTTTGTTCCTTTTACGTTCCTTTCTGCTAATGTTTACGCTCCCCAATGACTAATACATGTAGCACAAATACTTAATAATCGTTTTCGTTTAAACGTGAAAAAATGTGTAAAAACGTGAACGTTCGATGCGACGACGGTATAGAGCATTATTTTGGGGAAGGGAATTTGCGTACTGTTTTTCACTTGATTTCTCTCAATAATATTAATAATTTTGGATTTGCTGAAATACTCCTAATTCCTGTCAGTGGCTCGGAGCTTCTCTTCAACAGCTTCTTCAGAGGCCTCTGAGAGGTCTGTTGCCTGTATGTACTTTTGTACACCAACTAGGGATTTTTTCAAAGCATCAAAAGAACTCGAGTACAACATCTTCTTCTTAACTTTAGCCGTGTCAGGACACCACGACATCAAGAACAATTTTTGTTTCTTAGAAGCCTAAAAAATAACAAAATTCAATAGAACAATATTTATAACGATCTATGATTTTTATGTATTTTTATACTGATCTATGATTTTCGATACTTCGACTAATATTACCTCAGAAGTACCCTGACATTGATGAGTGTATTCAAAATCAAAGAGGCCATAGCGACATTCTCCGGCACCACATTTTTGCAAATCGTCAAGGAAGGCGTCGTAAACTGCGTCGCGAGGTCCGATGACTTCAACGTCAATTTGTTTCTCGTCCTTAATGTAAAAGATTACATATCGATGCTTTTTGTCTTTTTTAATCTCCTCGTACGTTGTCTTACAAACGTCGGCCACTGTTACTCCAGACGCCTAAACAAACAAGCACATAGCTATTAATATTTAATAATTTCATTATATATTTTTTCTGATTTTAACAACATATATCTTCTTTTTTAAATTGTTAATAATTAAACAACTGATTTTCCATCAATCGAGAATTTATTTATAATTTCAAATAACATGTAATTTGTCAGTATCATAATGATAAATCAGGTGTCGTAAAGAATTACAAGGTTGCATAAGAGTTTGATAAAAAAAAAGTCTGTTTATAAAACTTAATCGAACTCGTTGAAACTGATATTGGTGACAAGAAACTTGTAACTCTTCGCGCGATTTATAACACGTACTTTTATTGCGTGTATGACAGAGTAAAATTTCGTTAAAATTTTGAACTCAGTAAAATTGTTTCGTTTATGAATTTCAATTTAATTGAAACACCGTATAATTGAAAATTAATTGTGTGTTCAATTAGAATTGCATTTGTTATTCGTCTCATTGATTGTAGATTATCACTATACGTATCCCCGCAACAACCCTCCAGCAATCTCTACCACGTCATTTCTTCTAATAAGTAATTTTCTTTCGACATCGTGCAAACACTGATTACGAACGTCGGACGTCTTTCTGCATTGCGATATATAACAAAGTGGTTGACTGACGATGAGATCGTGCCAGTATTGACACTATCAATATTACGCGCGTCGTGTTAGTCTGGCCGTTTAAGCTTATTTCGCGGGCAAACGTAGGGGACGTACCGAAATAAAGTCTTCCCACGCACGAATTCGATGCTAAAAGAGATCCGACGTCCATTTCTAAAGTTATCCCTTGCTCTCAGGCACGTGCCACACGGTACGGCGATTCGTCCGACTACGTGTTTCTTCGTGAAATTTGTGAAATACGACCATGACATGACACCCGGATAGAGATTCTGGCGAAGGGAGTAGAATAGGGGAAGACGAAAGGAGAGAAGGGGAGGCGTCAGAGGGAGAGCGTTAGCGAGTGAGGGGCGGGTGGGGGAAGGGGGGCGTAATGCCACAGATGGGCGACATGCACACGGTAAAAAGTTCGAAGTGGGATAGTTATTTTTGAAACTGCTTTCGTCTAGGTTCAACGCTTTCAATTCGAAAGTCTATACAAATTGTGAAAAATTCTTCGTTGCCGAATGCAAGGAATCGTGACAAAACAAACAGGTTCACGGCTATAAACAAGAAATTGCAACACCGCTAAAATTAGTCGAGTAAAACGTAATTCGATATTTGAAGATAAAGCAGATAGTTTGCCAGACCATGTATACAGTTCCTGTGTACTTGCTTGCTTCAACTTTGTTATTCACTAAAATAAACAATCTTAACTATGCGTGATGACGATTAATCTAAATTTATTTCATATTATTATTTATAACGGCTATGACATAAAAATTATAACGAATATAACACACCAATAAAACAGATACTAAAATAATGTTAAAGAAAGTATATTTGTAAAATGAATTCGTTTCTGCTGATTAGTAACTGAACGTTGTTGTAAATAAATTCTGAACGAATGGTCAAAGCTTTTGTCTATTCTGGCATAATGAACATAAGGGTCGATTGGGGTGCAAAAGGGTCCGACGAAAAGTGTAACGTGGTTGGAGGATAGCCAGTGGATGGAGGATGCAATTCCTCGGTCGATATTCTGGCACGACAGGGGATGCCGGTTAGGGCCAGACTTGGCTCCCTCTAGGGCGTTGTTGTAAACGTCTCTTGTGTGTGGCACAAGGTCAAACGGAAGATGATTCACCGATGAGCAGCGACATGCTCGGTTGTTTAACTGTCGAGTATATTGCTCGTTTACATGTGCCACTTTATATTATTTTATAGTTCGATAACACTAAAAGGACAGTAAATATCCAACCTTCGTTCCAGGAAAAATAAGATATCAGTCGAAGACTTGTGAATTTGTATAAAATCTGTCGACAAGAATTACACACTTATACGTAATTTAAAATTCTACCATCTTCACTAGTTTTAGTTTCTAATTACCCTAATTTCCTTGATTTCTAATGGTAGACATTAGAAGGTTTTCATCACGAAGATATAAAATACACGAAAAGGAATAGTATGAAATAATTTGAATGAAAAAATTTAAAAGTCGCATTTTAACTGATAACACGAAAGAGAACAAATTAGACAATTATGAATAAAAAATAGCGAATCGAATTAATCATCGCATTGTAGAGAATAATCAGTTTATTCATCACGTTTACGAAGGCGTCAGTGAACTTTGAGAGTCACTGGCCTGCAAGAACCGACCTCCTTACGGGCTCATTGAATTTTTCCCTCTCTACCAGAACTCTTGTAGTTCACTGTCATCCTCGAAGCAAGAAAGAGAGGGGGAGGGTTAGTTTCGCAAGGAAACTCAGCTCTTCATTACCAAGGATACAGCGTCTATAGGTAACTAGCATAAATATTTAAAATGTATTTGGAGAACGGTAGTTACTACTTGTGCTAGTTTCACATGGTTAATTTTCTGTCGCCAATTTGCCGGAAACGAAACGCAACTACCTAATGAATTCTTCCGGAACTTCGATAGATACATCGTGGACATGACAAATCATTCTATAAACATAATATTTTAATTGCTAAAGAAAATTTAAAAATGCTTATGGAAAATACCGATGGTTTTATTAATTGTGACTTTTAATATAATCTTTATATATGGAATACAATTATAAATAATAGACAGCACTTTATACTGAACGAAACTATTTCACAATATAAAAGATTTATCTTTAAATAAATCACGGACTGCACTCTTTGTACGTACGTGTCGAAAACACTCGTGCAAATACTTCTCACTGCATGTGGGTTTCATGAGAATATCTTTTTACAAATGTGTAATAAAAAGATCCAATAACCAAAAATGATATGACTTAAATTTCAAAAGATGAAATATATATCGAGACAATTGAAAAAAATTGGTTGTTGATCGATAATAGAGTTCAATATTTCGACATCATACACGAAGATTAGTACGAAATTTCAATCTGGCATAACCTATATTTGTTATATAAATTTTTGGCAATTACAACGAAAATTCGAGAAAGGATAAATGTATTTCCAATAAAATGTATTTCGTCGCATCCAATAAGATATCCACGTTAAATGCAGATTTATGGAACAAAAAGGAACAAAGTACTTATTCATTGAACAATATTAAAATTATTTAAAAATGTTGTTTTTCTACGATTATTATTGTTTTTGGTAAAGGCACGATACTAATCTAGAAAATTCAATTAAATATTTTACACTGGATTGAAGCATGTGATAAGAAAGAAAAAAAAAGATAAGGAAACTAACCGTCAAAAATGATACATTAGCGGGAAAACATGTATTTACCGAAAGAACAAAATTCTTCGTTTCTTGTAATTAAATAGAACCGAAAAAGAATTCACCTAGACGATTGCCATGCGACGATACGTTACAACACAACCGCGAGTTTTTACTTATCGACGGTATACAATTTTTTCCCGTCACCGATCACAGTTGCTCTTCGAGTCTGACTGCCGTATCGCGAAACTGGAAATGAATCATCCGTTTCCTGGAAGCAAGGAATCGCGATTGGCACGTAAAAATGCACCTACACGAGAGATTTTAATTTTGTTATTTCGTTGTTAGAAGTATCAAAATCAGTAACACAGATAAATTCAAATGAGTAGTTTAGAATAAATGATATTGGTCGAGTGGTGTGGCCAAAAGAAGAAAGCAGTCGTTCTCGCGGCGTATTGCCGGGACAGAAATGGCGACCGGCGCGTCTGCTTCGGCCATAACCACAAAGTAAGCTGTGTACCGGTTTCTAAAGGATCGTTGACATTTTTTGGAAGATGAATACATGCACAATATCATATTTACCATTTCGTGATGTAGTAGCCGGTGAGAAAAATCACGTAAACAAGCACTTTAACCTACACTTTCACGAGAGCCTCGATCTGGTGGAACTGGATAGGCGCAGTGTCCAGTCGCGGGGGTCGCGGCTCACGAACGAACGGGAAGGGAGGCTCCTCTCTTAGCTAGCTTTCTGCGAATCCTGTATCCCTACGCCTGCGCGCGCGCACTCTGATTAACTTTGTCTTGATTGGCCGATCGCAGACTAACAAAAACTTTAGATTGTTTATAGGATATATTCTTTAAGAAAATTCATTAACAGATTGTATATTTCGAACCCTCTACTCTTTTTTATGGCAAATCAACGAATTAAATTCATGCAAGTACAAACTTTGCCTTGGAGCCGGTTGAATTGTTCCAGTGCGCAAGCGTTGTGCGATGCGGTCGTGCCGGTCGTTTATATAGTATTCAATTTTATCTAGAATATAATTTTTTCTCAGATTATCTTATGGATAAGTTTAATTAATAAGTGTCATAGTGTCATTAAACATATATGGATATCATTCGAGAAGCAATGATATATAATTTTTAGAAATTAATCATCGATGTAATCTGCCGGTCATACCAACCAATCATAGTGAGGGACGTGGGGAAATTACCTTATATGGGCAGCGGCATGCAAGCGACCGCATACAGACGACGCGCGTCGTTCTGTGCGCATGCTGCATGTTTTGCGTGCGCATGACGCGCAATGTAGTTAACAGTTTCAAAATACTGTAAACCGTAACAATACAATATTAAATTAGCGGCAATCTCAAGTAACTTTATCAGTAAAGTTAAAACATTATAAATATTAAATTATTGATATAATAAATTTCTCTCTTAGAAATTTTAATAATGTAAAAAATTGTCAGATGTTTCAAATCAAATAGATAAATTTGATATGGGTGCTTCAAGTAACATGTATGGTAGACGTATTAATGTGACATTATATTTATGTTTAAGAAATAACATTATGATTATTTGAAGCACAAAAATTTATGAATTATAATATTCACATAAATATAATTTTCTTAAACACTATATCTTGATATGCCAAAAATATAAGTAAATACAATATTTTTATATGTTGAAGATTGTATGAAGTACTTGGTTGAAGAAATATGAAATATAAGTACATTTATACGTATACATGTATATTATTGTAATACTGTTACCAATCATACAGCTTAAAAGCATATGCAATACATTTAAAGGTTGTTTTTAATATAATTAGTCTTAGATTATTGCTCTAATTTATAATAATACATGATGTAACTAAAATAGTGAATAAGATTATGCTACATAAGCACTATAAATGATAAATTAAGAAATACTGAAGTAGTCTATATTGAATTAAACATTTAGAAGATAATTGAAATGTATCTTAACATACATTAAAGAATTATTAATTGTACATTAAAATTGAATTTATGATTTATTTTATCTAGTATAAAAACTGAGTATTATAAACAATCTAATTCCTAAAATATCTTTTGTCAGGCAGAAAAACATAATTTTTATAGAATTTTTATAGAATATATTCCACTTGATAGAGAATTTAAGTCATTATTTTTGTTCAAAGATGTAAATTGTAAGATTTTCATTTTATAAATAAAAATATGAATTTTTCTAAAATTTTTTAATAGTACTGTCTAGGTACATATATGTACAATTTTGGCAAATTTGTGAATAATAGCAAATATGCTTCATTTTGATACCAGAATAATGATTCTAATCAGCATTTCATATTCATGTGGAAATTTATCAGTTTATATAATCATACATAATTTTGAAAAATTATACTAAATAATTTTTGACATCTTGGATAAATAAAATTTTATAGTAAAATTAGATATTTTAACATAACAGCTTACTTGCTCCTTTTTTTTGTTCTGCTTTCAAGTATTTTTGTATAACTATAAAGAAATGCATATTTTCTAATACAAAATATCAAGTTTTATTTATTCAAGATATCAAGCTTATGACTATATACTAAAGAATAATATTGTGGATAGAAGATGCAGAAAGATATCTAATTTTTTTAAACATTAATAAAAATCATATTAACCATAATACATCTGTTAAGTATCTATCAAATTTGACAGATTAAAGTTAACAGTAATCGAATTAACTAGACATAAGAAAAGTATACATCTAAAAATATGTTTTTGTCGTTATTTCGTACAGAAATATATATATAAGAATTTAGCAATTTAAATTATTTGAACTGTTTAGAGAATATTTACAAATTTTTATAGTAAAACATATTCGAAGCTTCTGTGGCCAAATTATATTGGCAGTAGTTTGCAGTTGCAGTATTCAAACACTGCAGACAATAAAAAAATATCTATACGTATGATAGTCTTCATAATGTTCTCATACAAAGCAATCAATTATCATAAACATAATTAGTAAAATCATATTTTTTCCCAGTTCAAATTTATGTGATTTCTTGTATTTTTTATTATGAGCTGGCTGCTTATTAATCTTTATTGTAACATACAGAACACAGAAAAATGTCACATAATAGTATATGCAAATCATGATTAGTATATTTATGATCCATATTGATTTTTATTATTAAAATTATTTATTTGATGTCTATATTAAAAAATTAATAATTCTCAATATTGAGTTTATTTTCTCTTTGAATATGAAAAAAAAGTAATATTATTTTTGTTAAAATATAGAAAAGTTGTGTCATTGATAAAGGAAAACAAATGCAATTATGAAATTCTAAAGTAATTCAAATTGTAATACTTTTTTTTTTAAGTACTCCTTAACAGTGTTCTTTAAAAAACAAAATGTTTTAATGAACATTGAAATTGCATTCTTTCGTAACAGAATACAATAATTATGACTTTGTAAATAGAATTACATGGTAGGAACCACCTATATCCTTTCTAAATGAAGGAGTCATTATTTATAACAAAAAAGTAATATTATATGAGAACTATACATAAGCTAGTTTCTCAGTCAACTGTTACAAGACTTCGTCCTTGTTTTTAGAATTAATCAGATCATCAAGGACTGATTTTTATTTCTAAAACTAATAAATCGTTAGATTAGCCCTCGTTTTTTCTTATAATCCTCTAAATTTAAAGATCGTCGAGGTCCAGTATCTTTGATGTTACTAATAGGTTTCGGCAATACACTAACGGGATTATCTAAAAAATAATAAGTTTATAATTTATATTCAAAATGCTTAAAGCTTTTACTCGAAATAAGCATATTTATATTACTTACTTGGAATTGGTACTTCCAAATCTATTGTGATATCAAAGTCATGAGCATTAAACAAATCTTCAGTACTTTGTTTTTTCTTTGTTTCTTGGCCATTTTCTTTTTCATTACATACTGTTACTGCCTCAGTTTGTTGAGGACTAACTTTATCACTTACTGGAGCAGTAGATGATACGTCTTCATCTTCTGGTTTAAAAACCATTCTTGGTTTCGTGCTTCGTCTAGTAAATGGGTCATCTACCTTTTTACCTTTATTGGCTTTAATCTCTTCCTATTGTATAGAAAAGTACATAATAAATTAATAATATTATTATATTTTAATAATTTTATATTTTATAGTAAGTGCTATTAATTTACCATAATTGCTTTTTCTGCTTCTTCAACATTCTTTTTTCGATTGCGATCATTAATATATGATATACTAGATATCGTTGCAGTGCGCATTTTATCAAGCTCGGAGGCACGTTCTTCAAGTTCACTTAATTCTTGATTGAGCCGACTGGCAGTTTCATCATCTCCTCTACAATTGGCTGCATCCCTTTCGCGCATCAATTGGGCTTTTTTCATTGCATAATTATATGGATTTTGTTTAAATCTTTCCTTTTCTCGTACTATTTTTTCTATATCTTCTTCCTTAAATTCGTACACTAAAGCTTCCTTAATGTCTTTTAATTTTTGTTCAACTTCTTCAAAAGTAGGCATTGATATTCCTTGTAAAGCACAAGTTTCTTTCCATTTAAAAAATTCAGATTCAGTAAACTCTTGATTTGACACAAATTCTAATCTAAATACACGTTCTTGAGCTCCATGTCTTAGCTTTAATCCTTTATTTGTTCTTGTACCTCCAAGTTGATAGATCTTTCCTGTTTCACAAACACCACTAATTTCAGCTACTCTGTATACTGGTTTTCCATTATTGTTTCCAATACCAATCCTAACAAAACAACCTTGTACTACCCTATTAAAGAAAGGTAAATGTACAAATCTCTCCATTTTATGACGAGATAATCTAATTTTATTGAGATCTTCCTTGGTGCTGACATATATTGGTTTTTTTGGTTTGGCTTTAGTACTGGTAATAGATCTGCAAAGTTGTAAATGTAATTGTTAAGTGGTTATTAATGTCACTAATATCATTAACATTTAATTAATACTTTTAACAGAAAATAATTAATTACTGACTTTTTATCAGTATCTGAATCAGTATCTCTACTGTCACTTGAAGATGATCTGCGATGAGATGATGGTTTAGCAATATCTTCTTCTTCACCACTATCTGATGAACCACTATCATCAGAATAAATATCAGATGCTTTGAGTTTTGTTTTATTTGCACCCCCTTTATGGTCATCTTCTAATTCTTCTTCTTCAATATCCTTTGATTGTTGTTGCTGTTGTTCTATTCTTTGTTTTTCTTTCTCCTCTAGCAAAGAAACAGAAAATAAAATATATCAAAGCTTAATAACTTATAGTGGACTTGTTTTTCAATTTATCTACACTAACTCAATTTTTTATATTATATTTTACCTCTTTCCTTCTTCTCTTCTCGTCTTGCTTTTAAAAGGGACATTGCATGGAATTTTTTATCTTGCTTTTCTTCTATTGTTTTTTTACGATCTTTACTTCGCTCTTTAGGATCTGGTGCTCTATCAACTTTCTTTTCTTCTGCACTTTTTTCTTTTTTTCTTGACTCTTTTTGTTTCTTTAATTCTTGTTTTTTAGCCATTCTCAATTTTTTTTCAATTTCAAATCTTGTTTTCATGATTTCACGTTGTTCAATACGTTTAAAAATTTCCTGTTCACGTTCTTTTTCTGTCATTTGAGCAAGTCTCGCTTGATCCTCTTCATCTCCCATTAATTTATCATCGTAACCATCGTTAAATTCTTCTTGGCTAGAATCAGAAACACTAGCATCTGAGTCTGAAACCTCGCCTAAAAATAAAAAATTATCTTGTATTATTATAAAATTATAAAACACTTTTAGTGTTTTAATGTAGAAAAATTAATCTTAATGTTTATTTCAAACGATTACCTTCTTCTGGCTCAGAAACCTTCTCAGGTTCTTTTTCACTTGCACTTTCTTCGCTACTAGATTTTGTCATCTTTCGTTTATTTCTTTTAGTTGGCACTTTCTTTTTTTTATTTTTACCAGCTTTTGCACCCCAATCATCGTCAGAATCTGATGTATCTGAGTCATGTTTATTATCTTTTTTAGTGGTGCTAGTTTCTTCATTAGATTGAGAATCATCTTGGGTCTTGCCTTTCTTCTTTTTAGCAAGGGATAATAAATCCTAATTCAAATATATATAAATATAAGATTAGGATTCAATTGTTTTCTACAAAACATTAAATTTGTCAAATATATAACGTTCAAAATATGATTATTGTAAAAATTAATACATTCTATAATTAATTAATTAATTAATTAATTAATATGTTTAAATTAAATATCAACTATTTAAGTATTTAAATCTGAAGGTATATTATTTAGTAATATAACAGGTTATGTAAAGTAAATTTCATTCATATTTTCTTTTTTCAATATGTTTCAAAGTTATAAAAGATGACTTAAAGCAAAGAATACTATTATTAAAAGTAATTTATTCAATTTTCGACATAAAAGAAGTTAACCAAAAGTGTAAAACAGAAGATGTATAATATAAGATTTTTATGTAAGGTTATATCATTTACATTATCCAAATCCGATCCACTTTCTGATGCACTGCCACTACTATCAGAATCTATAAGAGCTTGATTCTTTCTTTTTGGCATTATCACGAAAATATGTAAACGGAGATCGTGAAAATTGCACGCCCTCCTAACAAGGATAAATCTAACGTCATACAAGATACAATAAAGTAGGAAGACCGCGTAGAACCAAAGACGTTAAACATCAACGCCGATACAGTAGCGTATAGTACTCCATTCGTTCCATCAACCTAGTTTTACAATCGAGCCAATAATATTTGACCATGTCGTATGTAATTATTATATTATAATTACTCATATAAAAAAATAAGCAATCGCTATTGTAATATTTCTTTTCCACTTTAATAATCATTCGAATTCGTATAATGATTTCATAAATGTAATATTTTTACTTTAGTAACATTTTCTTTTGCGCATTGGTAATTTTGAATGTTGACACTTTTTGCCGTCAATGGCGTATGATAGACGCAAGTGTGTCGATGTGTCAGAGAAATTTTATACTATATTGGATTTTATATGACGTTACAGTCAACCAGTGAGATGTAATTATAGGAGTGGCATTTACAAATTAACTGTAATAGATAGTAGTGTTGTAGAGAACGTGATCATTCTAATTACGGATGTTTAAAATTGGAATGTTCAATGGCTGTGAATATGGAAGTAGAAAAGAATACATCCAAAGAGATTGACACTCAACTTTCGGCAAACAATTCGATGGTATTTAATGACGATATTCAAAAAGACAACGAAAATATTAAAGATGTCGAAAATTCATTATCTTCTTTTAAAAATATAACGATTGATAGTGAAAAACGTGACGATACTATATACGCACAACTTGAAAATTCTCAAATTTATGCAAAAAATTTAGAAGATAATTTAGTGTCTACAAATGAAGAAGAGGAAAAAAGTGATGAAGATAAAGAAAAAGAATTATTACAAGATGAAAAGATCTTAAAGAACGACTGTAAAACTGAACCACTAGAAGGAAAATCAGAAAATTCCACTGATGGTTATGTCTCACAAGCTCCGTTAGCTTTCACAATTGATTTTGGTAATAAAGAAGTGGATATAACTAAATATCAGAACTTATTTGAAAGATATAATGCTAGACATAAAAGAAATTTGTCTGCATCAAAGGTAAATATATTCTGTATAAAAACATATTCATAAATAAAATAACATTTGTAAAAATGTGATGAATATAAAAGAGATATAACTAAAATTGGAATTAAATTTTCAGGTAGAAATAAATACAAAAAAACCTGTTACTTTAGTTTCTCCAAATTTAATGCAAAAACAAAAAGTTTCTAGTACACATTCTGAAGGCTATTTTAGTAGTGAAGATGATACAAAACGAAAAACAGATCAGTTGTCAGAGAAACTAAAACAATTGGGTAATTTTATAACTTTAAAATTATTGCTTTAAAATTTTAGTTAAATATTAAAAAGTCTAATTTATATTAAATTATAGAAATTTGATAACAAATATTAGATGTTCTCAGAAAAAAATATATTATATCAATTACGTAAATTAATTATTAATTTTTTTTTACAAATATGTACTAGGTGCACAGCAACAATGCATAAACAGTTCATTATTAACATTGCTAATTATTATCATAATTTCATAATTTTATGATTTTATGATAAATATGTATTTATTACTTAAAATTTTAAATAATGTTTAAATACTTGTAATTATTGAAGACTGCTTCCTTTTGGAAAGCTAAGTGTATATAATGGATGACTATATCTGTAATGTATGAGTCATGATGAAGTCATCTATACTATGCTTTTTAATATTCTTCTCAAGTAATTTTGATATATCCACAGTATGTGAGCTGCTAACATTAATGATTTTAACGTCATGCATGAATTGATATTAAAACTTTGCATTGTATTAAATTAACAAGTTTTAAAATTTTTAATTTGTTACTAAATTGCACATTCCTTTTATAATTATAATATTCTAATTTTAGGTTCAAAATCACTTTTAAAACCATCACCTGTCTTAAAAAAATCTGAATCTAATGTAAAAGTATCAAATTTTCAAAATAAACAAGACACAATGAGTAAGTCTTTTGAACAATCAAAAAAACCTAAACTTCCTTATAAAAATTTGTCTCTAGAACTTGGTTATACAGAAAAAACAAGTGTAAAATCATATTGGGTACCACAGAAATCTGCTACGATAAATGATTTAAGTAGAATTCAAACAAATAATTATGATGATGATACAGAAAAGTTGTATACAAAGAATATTGATCAAGAAGATGAATATGAACATTCATCTGATAATTTGTCTGAAAAAGTGTCTAATATCAATTATGTTAGAAATAAAACCATACATGCGAAAGAATCCAACTTATCTAGTGTTAGCTATACAATGGAAGTAAATCCAGATGATCAAGCTGAAACAGATATAGATGCTTTCAATGTGAGTAATGTTGATGGGGGATCAGATGGAGCAATTAGTGAAGCAGGGACATATACAATTCATAAAGATTATACAGATGAAGAGAAAGCTAGAATGGATATTGATAAGGTATTTAATGTTGGTATTTTAACTGAAGATGAAAGTAATGAAGCTTGTATTCACAGTTTTAAGGTAAATTAATTTTGTATTATTTTTTGTGATAATCATTTTTTCATATTATTTAAAATATTCTTTATTTCACAGATGAGTGTTTCAAGGGATAACAATACATGGATATCAGAATGGGCCACTCAAGTAGCAGAACATAATTCTCTTCCACCAGCTATTGGTGGACCAACTGGTCGTACTCCTCCATTAAGTCCTTCTAAAATACCATCTCCTATTTATGGCAGATCTTTACGATTGGCTCGTAGTCGTAATGTATGAAATATTTATTATTTATATCTAGAATATGTACGTATGTATATACATATTATATACATACGCGTCAAATGTACATAATGACAAATATTTTTAGGAACAAAGTGACAGCAGTTTAGATGCAGAATCATATTTGCGAATAAAAGAAAAAATTGGTTTAATTTCAAACCAACATATACTTATTGATTCTGGTGGAGAGTCAGATGATGATACCAGTAATAGTTATAATACACCTCCACAAAGTTCACAAAGAACCCCAGTCCATGGGGTTTTGACCAGGAGAGGAAGTTTATCTGAATCTCTTTTTAGAAGAATTAACACCAACGAAAATAGAAGAAGTATCCGCAAATATATAAGTTCAAATAAATCAAAGACTGAAGATACAAATGCAGAATTAAGTAGTCCGTCCAAAGATTTCACTTCTCTTCATTTAGGAAGAAGAAGTAGTTCCTTGGACAGGTGAAGAAATCATTTATATGTAAAAAATAAAATTCAAACAATTTTTGTAATTTGATTTTTTATAATGTAGGAGAGACTATACATCTAACACAGAAGAATGTAATACGTCCAAAAGTAGTATGAAATACTATCAAGATGATGAAATTAAGTACTCAAATAGTCCAGTTTTAAGTCGTTTAAGACCATCTACACCAAAATTAACAAACAGTCCAATTGTAACCCGCAAAACCGTCACCAAAATTGTTAATTCACCAGTGTTGGAAAGAACTAAACATTTGACAAAATCTTCTCCACAAGCCAAAAATATTGGTTATTTTACATGTGTTGAAAATAGGTATGAATAATCAGTAAAAATTGATAATATTTAATTTATTCATCTAATATCGAGTAATTTATTTTTGTAGTCCATATATGTTAAGAAAATCTAATAGCACTGCAAATTATCAGGAAGGAAATGTTGTCTTTAGTACAACAACAGACAGTGTTCTTCAAAATAGTCCAAATCTTAAACGTAATTTAAATATCCAAAGATCATGTAGCAATGCAAATATTAGAAATGTAAAATCACAAAGCCAGTCATCCCGTCGCAGTAGCTTTAATAGTAGTGATATTGACAGAACATCTTTAGGAGGAAGATATCTTGGTGCTTCTGACAGTAGCAGTGAAACTGGTGAACAGCAAGCAAAATCTTCATTAGGTTCAATTTCTTCTGGAATTAAGTTAAATCGAGCTTTTAGTATAAGAAGAGCTAGGTACTTTAAAAGCACATAGAATATAATAAAAGTAATAGATTTAACACTAATACAATGTACTTATAATTATCTCATAGATTAAATTGTGAATCTGATACAACTCCAAATACAACCCCTGAAGAAAGACGCAGAAGAGCACAAAGTGAAGTAAAATCAACACCTTTAAATAAACAGCAAAATTACCATCGAAGTCGTACAAGTAATATGAATGTACATAATAAAGAATCTTTAAAAAAATCTGAACCTTCAAAACCAAGAGCTGCAACTATATCAAGAACTGATAGTACCAGACTTAGTATAAGAGTACCAAAATCATCTCATGTGGGTGTTTTAGATTTATAAATATTTTTGTGTTCTGTATTGTATATTTATATATACATTTTCTAAATTACATTTTTAATATAATTATGACTTAAATAACTTTTAAAATTTATAGCATGTTTCAACAACACAACGACCTATTCAAAAAGTGTGTAAAGATCAGAAGAAATCTGGTAGAAGTAATTCAACATTAACATCAAAGGAGGTAGAATTCCAAAATTGGAAAAGAAGAAAAAGTTATGATCCAATGAAAGCAGCTGCTGAAGGCAGAAAAAAATTGATAGATAATTCAAAAAAACATCATAGCACAGAAGATAGTTCAGGAAAGTATGTATTGTACATATTATAAATATAATATTATGATTTTTCATAGTACATAATTTAAATTTTTTAATCAAATCAATATATTTTTAGTCACGATAACTCTGTATTACGATCGGCAAGTTTTCATGGAACAGGTGGTGCTCTTTCATTAGCTAATGAATGGTCTGACAACGAATTAAGCATTCAGAATGACAATCAAGTACCTCCACCATGTAGTCCACAGTTGGTAAATATATACTAATATTTATTCTTACATTTATATTTGTTGTGAATAATTACCAAATTTTGTATAAACAGGAAAGTGATAGCGATATAGAAACATCATATTATTTACAAACAACACAAAATGTAATGTCAGCTATGTCTGCTCGTATTACGGTCTGTCATTCACCTTTAGTAGATTCAGATAATGATAGCGATGAAGATACTAGTCATAGTTTACATAAAAGTATATCAAAAACATTACATCAACCTAGCGATACAGAGAGCAGTGATGATCGCCATCCTAACGCACAGAGTGCTATTTCAAACACGAAGTATAATCGCGCGTTTAGGTAAAAATTTATAAGTATAATTAACAAATGTTATTGTCACACAAATATTTTAAAAATTTGTTTGCAGTTTACGTAGAGCAAGATTAGATTTGCAACCAACAAAACTACCCGGAAATATTAATAAAAATAAACCAGTCACACAAGATACTCGCAAATCTGAATCTGTTACAAGTATTAGTAGAACTGATTCTGGGCGTTTTAGTATGAGGTCAAATCGAACTACAAATACTGTGTGTATTTTTTATATAAAGCATGTTTGTACATATGAATGGTAATCTTCATATATTTTTTAAAACATTTTTCATTACAGGGATCTAAGATAAAATCAAAAGAAACAAAGAAACCAGCAACACCAAATGCAAGAGAGGTTGAAATGCAAAATTGGAAACGTCGTAAAAGTTATGATCCTATGAAAGCAGCTATGGAAGGAAGGAGAAAAGCAGGTTTAGCAAAGAAAAATACGAATGCCAATCTTTCTCCGAGGTAAATATTTATTTATACTTATTAAATTAAAAATTATATGAAAACATTTTATTATTCGGTTAATATAAAAAGTAATTATTTCACTATGTTGGTAGGACTGATAGCGATCGATAATCTAATGATAGAGACCGTCGATACAAGCAAGTGGTACGAAAATGACTTGTTTGATTTTGTGATATAGGTTTTTTTATGAGGTACACCAAAAATTGTAACCATTAATTGTTTTTACTGCCTTTATGGCCTCTTAAGAAAATCTTATTGCAACATTGCTGCTTTTTGGTATTATTTATTGTTTTCATTAAACCATTACCAATGCACTATTAATTTGTGAATACTATGGATCCTACATAATTTAATATGAAAAATTACTTAAATAAATATATTATTTTCGTAATATATGTAAAAAAAAGTTATGTTTCGTATTTAAAAAATTTTGAAAATCCATATTATTCATTTCTTATTCCATGTCATAATTTCATAATTATGTTTTAGTGGAATCAACTGCAAAATATGGTTATTTTTTCTAAAATAATATTATTTTATACAAGATAGTTTAAAAGTAAGCCAATATATATATTTTTTTATCATGAGTGTGCAAATCAGAAATATCACACTAGTTTGTTGTGGCTTATTAATGCGATACACAGCTAGATTAATGTCTTATTTATTAATTTGTTTTATATGCATGATCTAAGAAAGAACCAAGCATATTGAGACATTTTTATTATTGCACAATTTTTTAATATTTCTTTAAAAGCTGTGATTTATAAAATTAATAGAAAAAATGAATTTTCATAGGAATTTTTATGGAAATGTAAATGAAATTACAATTTTTACAAAAATCTTACTTATATAGGTATAAAGCACTAGCATGTTAAAACATTGCTACATATAAGATAAATGGAGTGAAATATATTTTACTGGTTCTTTCTTCATATATCATAAATAGAGAAAACATTATTTGCTTTGTTTTTAGCAATGTTGCAAGATCACGTAGTTTCCATGGCTCATCAGGATTTGGAGTTAGTGATTGGAGTGATGAAGAGTTGGCTATATCTGCAGATGAAGCTGCAATCTATTAAAGGTCAAGTTATTAATGACACTATATAAATAAATCTAATTACAAAAATTTCAACTATATTAATGTATATACAAACTAAAGAGATCAGTTTGCACAGAATTGCTCTATGAATAGTTCTATACATTTGAAATTATATTAACTGAAGGAGAATGTTAAAAAAATCTTTTCTATATTAAAAGATTCTATTTTTTGCAACTTTTAACATTAAGAACCTATAGATCTATATGGCTGTCGGTACTATTCTAAGTTGAAATATTGATGTTCAACAAAATTAATGCATAACTGCATAATATTTACGTGTAAACATTCTCATGATTTAGTTCTTCTTTTATTTTATTTTTTTTGTTATTATGATATAGATTTTCGATTGTGTGTATTAGAATATATTGCGTTTAAGAAACAAATACTGTGTGAATAAAAAACGAATGAAAATCTTCCGAAAATTGTGGTATTGAAAATATTATAGTTCTGATCTTAGGGCCTAAAAGTGATTAAATAGAAAAAAATCATGTATGTAATTGGACCAATCATATAATGATGTGAAGATATTAATATCTTTACATCTTAGTATTCAGTATATTAATTATTTTTTATTGTATTATGTGCACTATTGATTTTTAAACATAATTTTTAATAATATTGTGTGCTCTCTATTTGGTTTTTATTTAATATTCTTTGTGTGTTACTGAAATCAACAAATATCATTATGAGAACAGCTAAATTATTAGTTTCTAATAAATATGAAGTTATTATCTATTGCTTGATTATAAAATAGAAAAGGACTTCCATATATTATAAATTAATATATGAGCTCTCTGTGTTTCACTAAAAATATTGATACATCCAGGAAAAGATCTTGCTCTCAAAAGGTGCAATGAATTATAATTATTTTTTATATTCAATAATTTAACAATTAATGTGATCATAATATGCTTTAAGATAGTAGTACATATTTAAGTATTATGTTTTATTATTGACCAATTTAATTATATGTCTTTTCATTAATTATGTACATATTAGAAAATTGTTTGAATTGATTATTCAAATAAACTTATCTTGCATGTTCGCTTAATAAAATTAATGCGATCAATGCATTGGTATTGATCTGTATAATCTAGAAATGGTATTAAGCTTATTAATGTATATTAATAACATTATCTAAGAAAATTTTTAATATGTACTTGTTCAGAAATTTATATTATATGATTATGCAGCCTACTGTTTTGTTATAAATTTATTAGCCATTTCAGATTTTACAATATTCAAACAAACTCGTTTCTATGTGCTTTTCCTAGTTATAATTAATTATATTGTATTCTTTATTACATAATTTTTTTAAACAAACATTTATTTTGTTTAAAAACATTAAATATAATAAATTATTTGGAAAATATGTTTACTGGTACTTACAAAAGTGTTACATTGTTTTGACTTCCCAAAAAGTACATATAATTTCCATAAAAATTATGTAATAAAAGATATCAAATACTATAATATATTTAGGTTACGAAAATTATTGTTCAATGAAATGTAATATTTATTTTGATCAAAAATTAATTTTTATGGGTTCATTAATAATAATTATATGTTTGCACATTATCATTATCATTATTATTATTATTATTATTATTATTATTATTATTGTCAAAATGCACTTTGTTTGTTGTATATTTTATTTCAATAATCTAACAAGGTGCTAATCATAAAATTTATTTTATTTCGTTTTCACAATCTCACCTATATACTTAATTACAAAATGTTAAATATTTCATAATGAAAACAAATGTGAATGATTAAGAAAATTTAATTTAATTTCGTCATACATATATACATATACATATAAAACAAGGGTGTTAACGTTTCCTTCGTGTATGATTAACTCTTCCAAAAATGGTGCAAAATAACTTTTATGTTATGAAGCTATATGTTTACATTGTACAAATTTTTAATATCATGTTATTATAGGTACCTATAGCTATGCACGTGCGTAATATCATCACATCTTATTTTAAGATGTATATCTTCCTTCATGCTTTTTCTTTAAATAAAAGTGGGCTTCCATAGTGAAGATCATGGTTGTTTCAGAACTACTACGTTATTTTTTGTGTAGTATAAATGATCAGATTTTTCTTATTCGATTTTATAATTGCAAATAATACTTCGCTACATACTTCATAATTTAATAATTGTTAATTATTAATCTCTTAATTTAATTTTTTTACCTTCGTATCAAAGTTATTTTTCTATTGAAACACGTGGTGAAACTTCCTTTTTTACAATGACAATACATATATATTTGTATCTATTAGTATATTATCTATATACTTAATACTTAGCTATGTCTTATTAAATATGTTAATTTTGTTTCTTCCTAAGTTATATCTCTAGTATCATAATATAATTTTTCATTGTTTGCTGAGGTCATACGTATATGTATGTATTTGTGCAGTATAATAAATACTACATATATTTATACCTTGAGTAATCAACTCATATAGATATGAGTTTGATCCTACTGTTAATAATTTATGTAATTTTCTGAAGTATGTATTTCTTTTTTTATAACATTCCCGTTGCCTGTGCTGTAACAACAAATAGAAATTAATAACATTAATTGTATAATATGATACCTTAACATGTTTTAAGTATACATGTTATAAATATATAATAATAAATGCCAGAAGAATAACATATTAGTCTATGAAAAAATATAAAAAAATTTAATATTTATAATACTAAAATTTGATACAATAAATTCTAATCTTTAGACAATTTAAAAATTTGAAAATGTCGATATTATTATATCGATTATTCAAGCGTACGAGAAATCCAATGATGGCGCTAATGTTAAATCATCGTGAACTCACGTGGTTAAACGTACGTTCAAAACGATCTCCTGAGAATGTGAAATGTTTTGTTATATATTTTGAATTAATTTTTATGTACTTCATAATATAAGAGTAATAATAATTAAAAAATTAAAAGATAATCATGAAAATACCTTATAAGGCAAGTATTTATAAAACGAAATTTCATTATGTTTATATAACCTTAAATATTTTTATGCATAAATTGGATAAGAAGTTTACATATTCTAGGCAAATATAAATGATTTTTTAAACCATTCTGATAATTTGATACTTGAAAATGATTATTATTCTAATGATGAAATTAATCAAACTGAAGATGAAGAAAATGAAGAAAAGAAAAAAATGGAAGAAGTTAATAGGAAGAAAAATTTTCATGTAGTATCTATTAAAAATAGGAGAAAAGTTACTGATGATCCCACAGATATTTTACCAAAAAAGAAAAGAAAATTAAACAAAGATTTATTTAAACCACCAACTGTTGAAGAATTAAATCAACTTAGAGAAACAGAAAATTTATTTCATTCCAACTTATTTAGACTACAGATTGAGGAAATGTTAAATGAAGTTAGAATTAAAGATAAGTATAAACGTTTGTTTGATGATTGGTTCAAAAATTTTAAGAAAACTATTGAATCCATAAAGGAAACAGAAGAATATCAAGTATGTAGATTGATTTAATCAGTGTAATGAGATTTAAAACAAATATTTTATAAATTAATTTTTAAATATAGCTTTCAGCTAACGAGTTGGAGAAAAAATTAAATGTCAATATTTTAATGCCTAATGTACCAGAAGAAACAAAAGGGATGTTTAAATTTCTTAAACCATCAGATATTGCTGTTATAGGATCTTATGCGTTTGATGCTGCTATTGGTCCAAATAGTACTGTAGATATAATGATTGAAATGCCTGTCAAAATGTTTCAAAAACAAGACTATCAAAACTATAGATATATAAAAAAGAAAATGATATATTTGACATGCATAGCATCTAATATTACTGATGATATTGCTAAAAGCAAAAAGTTTATGAATGATACATTAAGACCAATTTTAAAGATTATACCAAGTGGAAAATTGGGCACCAAAATTAATGTATTGATACACATATCAGCTCAAGAGGAAAGTTTTAAACTATGTAGATTTTTACCAGAAAAAAATAATGTTAGAACTGAATGGTTTTTCAGTGAAACCAACAATAGTATGTTTTTAATAAGTTTCTTTTCTTATTTAGAATATTCTAATGGAAATAGTAATATTGTCTTAATATTTATATTTACAGAGGAATTATTACCAACACCACATTATAATTCTATAATTTTGCATGATTTAGTTATGAAAATACATAATAATGATATGAAAGTAATAAAAGAGTACCCAAATTTAAGGGATGCTATTATCTTATTAAAGATATGGTTAACTCAACGTGAATTAGCAAAAGATTATGCAAGTTTTAATGGATATATCATAACAATGTTCATTCTATATTTATTATCTATAAAAAAATTAAACACATTTATGAGTAGCTATCAAATTGTAAGGAATGTGTGGAATTATTTAGGTATGATATTCAAGTATATATAAGTGATAAAAGGTTTGTTATTTAGATTATTATTGATAATTGATATTGTTTACTTTATTAGTACAAATTGACTTGTGTGAAACTGGAATAACTATGAATCAAAATGAAGATAGCAAAAATAAAGTTTTAAGCTATCATGAATATTATGACTGTATATTTTTGGATACCACTGGTTATTATAATATTGCTACGTATATATTTAAAGGTACATATAAATGGTTACAAAGAGAAGCAGAACTTTGTTTAAATCACTTAGATAGTGCACATGCAAACAGTTTCCAATCACTTTTTATGAGAAAAGTACCATTTCACATGGCATTTGATCACTTTATATGGTAATTATTTTCACAATTTATGAAAATATATATTGATAACTGAATAATAAAATTTAAAATTGTATAGGTTTAATGATACACAAATGTTAAAAAGTCTAGTAAACATTAATTCAAATAATAAAGATAAGCTAGATTATGGTCCAGATTATCAAACCCAAGCAATAAAAATTCTTTATAATACTCTCAAAAAAGGATTGACAAATAGAGTGCATCAAATTTGTGTTTTACCAAATGGAGCTTCAGAATGGGAATGTACAGAAGATAAGCGAAATGATGTCTGGACAATTTTTATTGGGTTAGAATTAAATCCAGAATACTGTTTTAATGTTGTTGATAAAGGACCTGAAGCAAATTTACCAGAGGTATGTAAGTCATTCATTTAAACGCAATTAGAGAATATTAATCTATTTTTACATAACATTTGTTACATTTTAGGCAATGGAATTTAGAAAATTTTGGGGCAAAAAATCAGAATTAAGACGATTTCAAGACGGAACTATCCGAGAAGCTGTGGTTTGGTCGAAAGGCAAAACATTAGCTGGAAAAAGATTAATATGTAAAAAGATTATAATTTTTTTATTAACAAAAAAATTAAGTTTTGTCAGAAATAAATTTGTGTACATTGCTGATGAAATAGAAGAACTCGTAAAACTACAAAAAGTAATAATTTTTTATAAATTTTTATTAATATTTATATAATTAAACTAATATTTTTATAACATTTAGCTCAAAATAACGCATTTTGCTTATGGAACGGGAGAAGAAGCAGCGTTAAAAGTAATAAATGCATTTAATTGTCTTGAGAAAGATTTGATGTCTTTAACAGACATTCCCTTATCAATCCACGGAGTTCAAGGATCTAGTGCCGTTTTTCGATATGCAGATGTTTTCCCACAACTTGCAACAGTTCATCAACATAGTAAACAACCTATTCGAAAGAATAAAAATTGTTTGATATTATTAAAAAATGTTATTCCAATACCTATGTATGTTAGAGCACATGAAGTAAGTTTGCAATTATCAACTAGTGGAAAATGGCCAGATGATTTGGAAGCTTTTAGAAAAACAAAAGCGGCTTTTCACATACAAATTGCAGAATGCCTTAGGAAACAATGTATGTTGAAAGCAAATGCAAACTTTTCATATATCGATGTATATAAGGTTATTATTTTCAAATAATGTTTCATATTCATTGATAAAAATATTATTTAATATAGATAATTCGTTAAAATTTTTTATCAGGATGGATTTGTATTTCGGTTAAGAATATCGCATCAAAAAGAAATTACTTTTTTGAAACAACGAATAACTAGGGATGGAATAATACAATACAAAGATAATGAAGAATCAATTGAGTTAGAAAATAAGTTATTTGAACTACCGAAGCTAACTAGTGCTTTACATGGGTAAGATCGATTTATTTAAAAAATTATTGTACTGTAACTTAAGATTAAAACATGACTCTATTTACATTGTAGATTACATACTCAACAACCATCCTTTGGCCCTGCTTGTTGTTTAGCAAAACGTTGGTTATCTGCTCAGCTCTTAGATGATTTTCATATACCAGATATAGTGGTTGAACTACTTGTAGCTTCAATGTATTTAACACCTACATCGTATAAACCTTCTCAAATGCCTCAAGTAACATTCTTGAGACTTTTAGAAATGTTTGCAAAGGGTCATTGGAATACAGATCCTGTCATCGTAAATTTCAATAATGAAATGTCTAGTAATTATTTACTTCCTTATCATCTGTTATTTTATTATTAAGAGCTGTCAATATACAGTTTCCATAATATAATTATATTCTGCAATATAATATTTAATTCTAGGGGAAGAAATAATTGCTGTGGAAACACTTTTTGGATCATCTCGTGATTCTTTGCCACCTTTATTTATCTCTACTCCTTATGATCAACAAAGATCATTATGGACAAGAAAAGCACCATCTATTCTTATTTTAAATCGTATTACAGCATTGGCTAGACAATCTTTGAAATTATATGAAAGTCAGCTTTTTACAAAAGTTCTATTAGATTTCAAACCTTTATTTAGACCACCACTCACAGAATATGATTGTTTAATATACTTGAAATCATCTATGGTTCCTAAAATTCTACAGGCAGTTGATGTTAGTGATGCACATCCAATTGTTGAATTGTATCCATATAAACATCATTCAGCACAAAAGATACCAATTGTGGATTTTGATCCTGTGCAATATTTCCTAAGAGATCTTAGAGTAAGTTCAAGTGACATTTCATATAATATTAGTACTTAGCATATATTTTTATGTTTTTGATAAATTATTGATATTTTTTTTTTTAGAATGGTTATGACGAATTTGCCCTGTTTTTCCATGATACTTACGGTGGTACACTAATTGGAGTATTATTGAAACCTTCTGCATTAGAAATCAAGGATTTTAAGGTATCAAATATCAGTGGTCGAAAATGTAATGAAAATAATCAGTTAGTCTTAAACTTTTCGGCAATGATTCAAGACTTTTATATTCTTGGTAAAGGTCTCGTCGAAGCGATAGATTTTCAATCAAAAAGATTTTCTTTAATCTGACAATTTTGTAGCATAAATAAGTTGAAATGTAAGATTTAAAGTAAAGCCTTTTTTTACGTTACTTGCATTATAATTTATTTATTTAGTACGAAATTTCTTAACCTAGTATGAAAATGATTATTTTAAATCTGACATAAAAAACATAATTAGATAAAAATACAATAAAACAAAATATATTTATTTCAATGAAAATATATATATATATATGATGTAAAAAAGCATTGTAAAGTATTTTATATTATAGTATCATATTGAAATATTTTAGAATATAGTTCATATAAAAAATCATTTCATCATTAAAGATCTGATCTCATTATTTAATTTCATAATAACTGTGTCATCAATTGTGTAACTCCCTGTTTTTAAGAGGGAATCACGTTCCTCGAGTAGCGCTTGTAATCGTTCATCCTGTTCTTCCGATTTTTTTTTCCGATCTCTTTAATATACCTCTATTAACATTTTGCGAGATTTTAGAACCCATAGAACTTGGTGTATATACTTGAGAATAAGTATCTTTCTCAATAAAATATGCTTTTGGCTTAATTACATCAATTTCTTTTTGAATTTCATTTAGTAATATTTTGTCATTTGTCAAAGCAGTAGAATCTGCACACAGTATCTCTTCTAGACTATATAGAAAGACAAAAAAATATAAGAAATTTTTGTTAGTTGTATTAATTTTTAATATATGATACTTATAAGCAGCACATACTCTAAGTTTTGCAATTCTTCTTTACTATTTTTAATTTGAACTTGTATTGCTTGTTGATGTTCCATTTTTATGTGATGAATTTCACGAACTGCTTTTGCCCATTGTTCTTTAAAAAAAGATTTACTTTCTTGTGCATTTTGCAATTTTTCTTCAAGTGTTTTTAATTCTTGCAATAAATTTGCCGTTTGATCTTGTGTTAATGAGCCTTTTTGATAAGTTTCCAATTCTTCAGTTTGTTGTGATACAAGCAATTGTAATTTTTCATTTTCAGTAGTTAATTTTTCAATTTGTGTTTCTAAAGTTGTTTTTCTCTTTTCAAGGGTATTAATCTATAATACATTAATTATGTATAATTTAATATAGACTATAGGAAATAAGTTCTTTTACCAACCTTTGTCATAAGTTCTTCCTGAACTGTCTGAAATGATTCTTTAAGTTCCCGTAATTTTGTTTCATACCTCCACTGTAAATCTTCATTTGCTTTAATTAGTCTAGTTTCTTTTTCAAGGCTTTTCAATCTTCGTGTTCTTAAATCTTCTGTAGCATTATTTAAACTGTTTGCTAACATTTTACACTGTTCGACGCTACATGCAAGTTTTGTTTCTAAATTTTCTCTATGCTTTTGCCATTCTTGGCTTAGTAAATTTAAATGGCGATCTTCTTTCTTTTTTAACTAAATTATTGAGAAAAATGATATAATATACTTATAGTAGTTGTAATATCACTTTTTTTACATTTAGATATGTCTTTACCTCGACTTTAAATATTTCCATCTGTCGTTCTTTCCAAGTCTCTAACTCATCCACTATTTTGTATGCTAAACTATCATCTAAGATTGGTGGACCCAAATTTTCACCTAATTTAAAAACATGTTTTGTACTCTCTCTTACTTACATTAAATAAATAAGTAAAAAAACTTAATTCATGATTCATGTTAAAAACTTACTAGGTGTAATTCTTTTAATTCTATAGTATGGCCCATGATCTTCTAAATTTAATATAGCATATAAACTACCAATACTATTTTGTTCCATATCATACAGAGGTATATCACATTGGTATTCAGTCTGAGATTTATTTATTAAATTTTAATAAGTACATGCAAGTGTAAAACATTATACTTTTTAATATGGTATATTACCTTATTTTGACAAAATAATTCCTTTGTGTCAATTTTACTTTCTGATATACAAGTCTTGGTACTTCCTTCAACTTTGTATATGCTAATTTTTAGTGGAAATGATAACAATAACTGTCTGATTTCGTTTATTGCTGATATAAATTGTAATTTGCATCCTACATTTTGTAATTTCACTTTTTCTCCTAATGAAAGTGGTACTTTTGGATGAAATGTTGATGTAATCTCAGTTTTTGGGTGATGGAACCTAGATTTGAGAAGAGAGGTGTATATAATTGAAATAATCTCAATGATATAAAGAACTAGTTACAACTATTAAATTAATAAATACCGTATTTCCATATTTGGTACTGTCAATTTTGAAGATATTGCTTTAATTGCTATCAATAGAATATTTAAATAATAACAATGATATGTATCTACATTTTTAGAGTAATCATTAATATTAGATTGATATACCCATGTATCAACTGAATGTGAGCAAATAGCATCATTAAATTGATCTTTAACAGTATCACAATTTAAAGTATGTTTATTTCCAAAATCTCCAGCAGGATTTCTATGATTATTTATTTCACTATAATTCTGGAAATTACAATTAAAAATAGTGAACATTAATTTTATATGCTATAATCATATGGTTTATTCCATGAAAAGCTTACTACTTCTTTAAAGTTAGTTTTTAATTCCTTAGTAGAGTTAAGAGTGATTAAATCACTGATAATTGCATTAGAAGGATTCATTGTTACATTTGTTTTACCTACATATTGTAATTTTAGCTGTAAATCAAGGTATGAATTTCTACAATCTATTTCATTATTTTCTATGAGATCTGTTTTATATAGATAACATCGTTGATTTAAAATAATACTAGTGTTTTCAGTGATTTTAAGATATTCTTCAATGTTATCAGTTGGGATTAATGGTTGCAAATTTACTTTTGATTGGCCTAATATACTATTTTTGTATTTCAAATATATGAGCAAAAATGGTTTCAATTGTAGATATTCTTTGAAAATTTTTAACGAACTTCTGATCCTTATTACAATTTTTTCATTGAGTATCCAATAATCTCCATATTCTTTTTTTGACTGATTAAAGTATACATCATTCTCTAAGATTTTACACCAGAACTGCAAATCGTTTTTCATATCCGTATTATACTTTATTGGTAGTAATGAATCAATATGTGTTGCAGATATAGCAGTGATACTCATTAAAAATAATTCATAACAAATATTTAATGGGCCTAATTGTATAAGACGTTCATCGCGGAGCAAAATTGGAGTTATTTTATTAGATTGAACAGTTGCATGTTGACATTCTGCCAAATTCTTCAACTGTAATTTTATATGTTATAATAACATATATTATTGAACAGTTAACTAAATATCCATAAGCAATAAATTACCTACCTCTAATTGAGCACTGAACGTTGTAACTTCTACATCATGAATACTTAAAGTAAGAAGTAACTCAGGTTTATGTATTTTGAATTCATTTTTCAATCCTAATAACTTATGCCAATTAGCTTTTACATTATTAATATTATTTCTAGTAGAAACTTGGGCAGACCTTAAACTAAGTAAAAGATACCCTAGTTTTTCCTTGCTATCATTGCTCTTAACAGTAAAACATTCTAATTTTAATGGCACTTGGCCTGATCTCATCCTACAAAATTAAATAATAATTAAAATAATAAATGCTGTCTTGTAATAAATATCATATATGATACAAACTTGCGTAGTCTATTTTTATCTACTTCCCAAACCAAGTCATGATCATATTCAGGATTTGGACTTGGTTCTATTACTTCAGTTTCTAAAGAATGTCCATTCAAGGTTGCAACAATTATCGTAGGTAATAGAATTTGCTCAAAGCCTTTGCCTAAAGTTATCAACACGCAACATTAGACTTCCTTAATTTTTTAAAAGAATAGACATAGATTTAATTACATAATTATTCAAATTAAATCAAAATTGATATTTAGAAGCATATTTATTAATATTTATGAACATATATAGAAAACAAGGTAGCAGAATTCCATCTACTGCAAATCATTCTTGGGTAGCAAACATAACAAGTAATTATTACTTTTTTTTTTTATTTTATGTTACACTATTTTGCATAAAGAGAAAATATTATAAATAAAAGGTTAACAAGTAGTCAATAATTTATTATAAATAAAGGGTTAACAAGTAGTCAAGATTTACCTTCTTTTACATTTAATACAATTCTAACATCGGAATTCGTTAATTCTTCCATTGCATCGTAATATAATACATAAAAATAATTAATATAAATTCAGCAAATATTTAACGGATATTAAAGAAATCCGTAAAATTTAAATCAGTTACTATGGATACGTAGGTATTTAACGATATAGTATTTTTACTTAAATTGTCAAGTATCAGTTTTATAAATCGTATACAAATCGTATAGGATCATTAAGTATATACATATATAAAATGAATCATATCGGAATTTCTATAAATATAATATTGGGTTTGTGAAATCCCTCTTAATTCTATTTGAAAATTCAAATAAACGCCATATTTATTGTCACTAAATAAATACCGGGACATAATTAGTTGTTCATATTGGCCTGGTAACAAATTTTAATACTAATTAAGAAATTACGTTTAAGCTGTTTTATTAGTATCCTAAAAATATACGTATATATGTACTATAAAAATAGCGAAAGCTATCGGAAAAGTGTTGAAAAATCTAAAGAGAAATGCAAAAAAAAATATTGGCACATAAGAATAAATAGGAAAGGAGGGCGTCAGCATCGATAAAGCGTGTTGGGAACGCGGCCTTATTTCGTTTCAGGTTGCCAACACTGTCAGCCTCGTAACAAATCTCACCCATGTCGAGTCGAGCGCGAGAGACAGGAGCGTAAGCTTGTCCGTGATTGTTTGTCCGCGTTCGACAGGTCTTTGAAATAGCGTGCGCGCAATCAGTGGACAGTACATCTAGGGATAACCGAATCCGTATAACCAGTTCCGAAATAAAAATTTTGGAAGGGCTGGAAAACGGGGACTGCGGAGGGACTGCAGTTAATACGGGCTTGTGTGTGGGCATATAATAGCCGATCGGGCATACTGGTGACACGACTGCGGATTTTCCTTCGACAAGAAAGAACATACGAAGCTCGCAAAGTGCATGTGCTAGTGTGCGTGTCACTGGAAAGAGTTCAGAGCCGCTTCGGCGGCGCTCCCAAATCTAACCGCAGATTCGAGTCTGTGGTGGTGAGTCCGCGGTACTATCGGGGCACGATTGAGTACGATCACGATCGCACGCGGCGGGGCCGTTTGTAATGGAGGAGGTTTCCGAGTGTATTCCCGTGCGACAGAACAGTCACGGCGATGCACGCCGTATTGACTGAAACGCGATATTTATCGTTGACTATTCCTCCCGGCCGGCCGGGCGAGAGAGACAAGTCGAAATTGGTATGGAATCGTCCAGGGTCCACGACACGACGAACACTCGCTCCCGTTTGTGATAACCACTAGCCGCTTAGAAAGAGATAGAAGAAGGAAAAAAAGAGAGATAGAGCTGTGTGTGTTTCGCGCGTGTTCTCATCTGCCCTCTTCATTCCGTCTTTAAGTGTAAACATTTCCTGAAATTCGCTTCGAGGTTAGGATAGCATGGGGATTGATCCCCTGAAGGCATCGACCGACGAACCGTGACACCTGCGACTCGCCGTGTACGGTGTGTGCGTGTGTGTGCGTGCATGTGTGTATCCTCCCAGGAAGCCGCTGGAGTATTATTTTCCATCGGCGGCCATCCAAGGGAAGAGCAAAGAAGAAAATATGTCAAGAATGGGGATCGATCCTCGATTAAAAAACGTCGTGCATCGTTTACATAATTAATTCGACCCGGGACTAATATCGGGAATTTTTTATCGTAAAATCGACCCTTTCTGTCACGTTAAACAGACTGTCGCGGATTACTCTGTCACGGCAGAGGACACTCGCACCATGCATAAAAAAGACGTTAGAGACGCACAGCTACAGCTCGCGCGTAGCTCGGAACGCGATCAGGAAACGACCAAGAAGACCTTCCGTGGTAGCAGTAGTGTTGCCAAACCCAACCCGTATTCCTCCAGGTATAGTGTCACCTCCTCTAATGCGCTCACGGTCGGTCCCAACTTCCGTGTCGGCAAGAAAATAGGTTCTGGCAACTTCGGGGAACTTCGACTTGGTAAGTTGATTCTTTTTTTCTCTTTCTAACCTTTCCAACTCTACGCGTTGCTGTTTCTTTGCGTATTTTCGCGTTCGTCTCTCGAAACCTTTCGAATACGATCCGGTGCACGATCTTTACCGTCCGTGCTCTCTTTTTACATGTATACACATCGTCGTGTTAAAACGTCTTCGTCGACGATGATACTCGCGCCTGAAAGTGGCTTCTTCGATGGTATATCGAACAAAATGGAGCCCACGCAAAAGAACACCCCGTATGCTGGCGTTCGTATGTAAGCAGGGGGAAACCTTCCTAACCTTTTTCACAGCGGTTCGCGTTGCGGGAACGGAACGGAACCGTTTCAAACAACGCGTTTCATTCCGATCGATCTTAATGGAATTCGTTTCAGCTGATTTCGTTTGCGAGATTTTACATTCCGTTCGTGTTCTATTGTCGCCCGCGATATATCGCATTCGCTGTAACTTTTCGAAAAATTGCCAACGCCACGAGGATGGCCACGCCGCGTAAATTAAGAACAATGACGTTGAATTTCAGCGTTTCGAACGCATCGCTTGCAATGCGGTTATCGTTAAAGTTCGGGTCTTATGCGTGACGTAATTCTGCCGCGATAAATTTATATCTTTTATCTATGCTAAGAGGGAGTGCGCCGAATATAGAGATGTTTATGTCAGCCATGGCCTCCCTGGCACTTTTACTACGTACTCGTGTTCATGTATTCCGCAAACCGATCTTAAACGGTTCTAACGTGTCAATTAGCGATCTCGCGCGTACATCGTCGTGCGGTATTTAAAAATATCCAGTTCCTTGACTGCGAATTTTAAACAATCGACGCGTCCACTCGTTTGTTGTCCATCCACGTGACTCGGGTTAAACGAGCTCCCTCGATAAACATTGAATTTTACCAGGTACAAATGTTTTATGTATAAGCTCGCGTCGACCAACAGTGCGTCGCGATGTTTGCAACTTCGTCCAACAACTTGTATAAACTTCTTGCTCCCTATTTTTCGTTTCGTTCGCGTTTTGCCGAGAGCTATCATCGTAGTTCTCGCGTTGCGCTATAACGGATAGACGTAAGATTTCGTGCGGTTAGTATCGCACGGCGAGAGGCACGAGTCGCGTGTTCTCTTTGGGGAAAGGATCGTCGTTAAAAAGAGGAGGGATGGAGCGAAGCGTTCCACGAATTCTACGTGCCAATCGAATATCCTCTGCCATAATGGAAACACTCTTGGCGCGGACGGCATAAAGGTTCGTGTCCTCAAAGGGGCCACGCTGGGCATAATCTCTAAGTTGTCTTCCTATACAACTACAGAAGGAACTAGAACTACAGAAATTGGGGAAATTCGCGTGAAATTTTGCAGTCGGGCCGGTAATGCGGCGTGCTGTCGAAACGTCGATTTGTTATCCAGGACTATCCTATAATTTTCTTCTTTTGTCTATAAATTCCAGATGGAGCCTCGAGTCGATGAGCACACAGTATGGTCGATTTGAACGATCTAGATGGGCAAACTTATCGAAAAAGAAACGCGTTTAATTTTTTCCCGTGAATTTTATTTTTTTGCTAGTTTCGTGATATAAATTAAACAAAGAAAATACAAGTATACATAATTACTACGCGAAACACGTAATACTCTTTAATTGCATTATTTTTATATATACGTATTCGTATATATTTGGACCATAGGTAAAGATGTAATCTAGATAGACGAACCTCTCTTCGATTACGTTTCGGTACGGTCGTTCGATTCGAATTTTCGACGATAGAAGGAGCAACTATGCGAAAGTTTGTTTTCTATTTGGAAAAGACGCGGTTCGCACCTAGAAACCCGAGACAGTATGAACCGTGTAAATATTGCAAAAGGGCGGGGGTCTGTGTCATCAAAGTATACGCTTGTCAGAGCTTCAAAGAGGGTATTACGCGTTTAGGGGGCGCGGACAAAGGGAGGCTTCCGTGACTCCTTCCCTGTTGTCTTTCGGAAATCACTTTCAGTGTCTCCGACAAATACCGCCTTCTCCGTGTTGCATTAGGACGTGTTTACGCGCTATCAGCTGAATTATTACCCGGCTGCGAGTGGTCTCTCGTGCTGGCCTTATCGGCCATATCGCGCACAGTTGTTCGGTGTTCCGGAATTAAGATTCCGTCGTTTAAACCATAGCGCGTTGCTTCGATGTGATAACTCCAGAGATCGCTACCTATCTCGCGAACCCATGGTAAGTCGCCTTTACGTACATACCGCTATCCCAACTATGACTTCTCACGGGATATACTCTGCGACTCTTACCGTCAGTTAGAAGCCTTGTCTCCCAAGGTGAATTTCAAGTGTTCGAGGACTGTCTGCCGGGGGATTTTCTTGCAAGGGAAAAGAGAAAAAAGAAAACAGATCACGCGTTTCAAGGTTTCGCTGCAAAGCGTAATTCAAGAAGGTCGTATAATCGCGTGAAATGTCGAAGTCCTGCGATCGCATGGAGAATCGTCGACGTCGCGAATAGACAAGAATGCTTAGAGCAAACGTTCCTTTGTCAACGATACGAATTAGCAACGACAGCCTATTCGAGGGTATTATTTCTCCATGGAGGCTCGTCGCGATGGGTTTCTCGTTAACCTCTTAACGGGTCTCTTCGTCGAAAAATCGTAATTTCGAGGCACGCTGCGCTGGGCGCGCGAGCGTGTCGCGTCGGGGCTGAAAAATTTTAGCCTCATCCCGTGATTCATCCCCGAAAGATCAGCCGCGTGTGAATCCCCATTTAGTTCTTCTGCCTCGATGATTCCTTAAAGTCCCTTGCCTTGTACTCGAACGCTCGCACCGCTCTCTTGTTGCGGTTATTACTGTTCGAGGATTCCGGTTCCGAGTCGTTCGTCCCTTTGAAAAATCATTTGCACGTTTCCCTGCCGTTATTTAATTCCCTCTCCACCATTGCTTCTTTCCTCTTTCTCCCCCGATCGATCGGCTGGTAGCGCGGGAAAATACGAATATAAATATTTTTATCTTCAATTATACCAGTAAATTATACCGTTAGTTGCATAAATATAGTTTCGAATATAGGGATAAAATGGCCGCGAGAGAGCACTGATGAAAACGCGTAGATCGTTAACGTGTAATTTTTTAAAGTTCTCTTGCCAAAAATTTGATCGACGTTTGATCTTGTATATCTAAAACAAATTTCTGCCTTCAGTTTCGTGAATCTGTATTAAACGTTAACCTCGTTTCTTTAAACGAAGTCGCGTGATTTTCATTGCATCGATCGATTCAGCTCGTCGTTTAAAAAATGAAGTACTAGGTCACTTATGTGAGAAAATTACTGGCTTACGAGATACTTGCCGGGAAGTATCGACAATGAAGGCAGTGTCTTCGACGAATCGAACATTTAATCCTATTCATTACATTCGATGTTTTATGCAGTTCGCAAATGCCTGGATAAAGTATGCAAAATAGCATTACGATTAACTTTGTTGGTTGTTCTGTGTTATTTGAAAAAATTATGGACATTCATTGGGAAAGTAAGCTCGCTAATGCGATTCGCCGATATTTCCGTTTAAATATCTCAAAACCAATCGTTCCTCGTTATACGTGGCTCTGTACATTTTCATCTGCAACGGCGAGCATAATCGATTATACATCTCGTTTGGGAAAATCGAATATTAACCTTCGTACGTTCTCTACGTGCCCACCTATGGTAATTATGCCGTTTCACGATCTCCTCGAAACCCTTCGATTCTTCTCGAAGGGATTTTCCGAAAGGAACGATAGGAGAAACGTATGTGCTCGAAATTGGAGTCGATTTACGAATCTGTGCAACGATCTAACGGGTCTGACAATTACGCTATTACCGATCGCAACGGATATTTTATGCAGATATTTGAGCAATGAAAAATATAAAGTCGCGAGGTTGTTATTAATCGTAGCCGGTAACGCGCGTGTTCCCGCGTAATTACGGGAGACGATGTTAATTTACGAGCGACCATAACGGCGCTAGTAACGATTTAGCGACATTATCTCTTGATAAGTTCGCGCTAGCTTATACCGTGCCGGTTCGGTTGCATTTAGAACGATGCCTGTCGAAGGCGTATGACTCATTCTTAATATTAAAGCGTTTGTCGCGCGATTGCGTTCCCGTTCGACGATTGCACACTTTACCGAACGCTTTAGCGTCGCCCTAGCGTCGTCGCAGCGTCCGCTCGCCGGCTCTTTTTCCGCCAGATCACGATCCCGTTTCCCTTCTGCCGGTGAAGCCTTCCTATCGATTTGTGCACGGGCCAAGTGGCTGGTATAAATAATCCGTGATTTAGGACTTCCATAATTTATAGTCCTGCGCGGATTCAAACTGCGACCTTAATAATGTCCCGAGGAAAGGTATCATCGTCCTCGCGGCCGAGTACTGGATTCGGGAACGCTCGATTCGGTCGTATTTATCGGTCGATCGAAAGCCTTCCGTCCGATCGGCCCGGATAATGCCGTTATCCCGGGGATATTTCGCGGTGTCGTAAAATCCTCGATCACAATCGATCGGGTTAACCGTCTGGAGTACGCGATGCTTTACGTTCGAACGATTTCATAGCTAGCAAGAAAGGTGTATGCGTTAATACCGTCGTTATTGTTCGCGGTCTAAGTCACTCGAGTATAAAGCCGTCTCTTTTTCCTCGATTTTCCTTAACGTTTTCCGTTTCGTCGTCTAACGAGCGCTCGGTCCGCTCCAGATGCGCGCCATCTTTACCCCATCTTCGAGTTTCATCGGTAACGTCTGTCGCATTCCTCTACGCGGCCAAATTTTTAGTTATTTCGTTCGATTTGTTCCGTGAACAACGAGAGAGATACAGGAAGTGGGTTAGATGTGCCATCTTTAGACCTTTGCACCATCTACACCATTTTTACACTTGATCGGAGACATCTTCCGCTCCCAGCGTCGCCATTTTTAGATACTCTTCCCGATTTCCTCGATTAATGGGTCGAACGAAAGACAGAGGAAATGGACTAGCCGTGTTCTCTCTGTATATAGGTTTTCGCGTTGTTTCGTCTATTAGAATCAGAGACAATTATCGAGCGATATCGTTCATTACCTTAATGCAATGGCCGTGGCGAGGAACACGCCACGAGGTTTGTCCGCTATTCCATTAATACTAATTGCAGATTCGTACTTTGAATTCAGCGTTGCACGCTCCGCCTTCCATTGATGCATCGAACCATCCATCGGGTATTCTTGAGAGATTAGTTCGTTGCCCGTTTCATTGCAGCGAGAACTAAGTTAGGCTAATAAGCACGATGCGGTCGCGTGACCATAAAAAGTTTGCAGCTGCAATTATCGCGTGGCCGTTAAAATTTGTTCGGCGAAACCAAAAATTTGTTCGTTCCGCGGACCAGAATGATCCTCTCGCGATTCCTTCCTTTGTCTCGCCTCGTCGAATAATTGGAGACCTCGCGCCATTTGTAGCGAGCTGTATCGTGCTGTATCGTGCTGTATCGTGCACTTTTGCGGAAGACAATTTATTCCACGTCGCGATAAAAGAATAATCTCTTTGATTTAAAGAAACCAGTTCCATCTCTTTATACCGAGCGTTTAAGTTTCCTCGAAAATGCATCGATGGAACGATAAATTAGCCAACGATGTCGAGCTTCGCTTTCAATTCTAAACCGCCATGTCTCTTCATCTCTGTCCGATCATTCGGATTCGCCAAACAGTTGCATCTTCGCTGTCTCTATCGTCCCTCGTTATCATCGAGTTCCTCTGTCGCGAGCAGTCCTCTATCAATCCACTCTTCCCGACCCGTTTCTCAAGACGGGTTTCAATTTTCGTCGGTACGCGCGCATCGACGAGGAAGATCGAGAATCGATACCAATTCTATCTCTTCCGCCGTTGCTATCATATCGCTGTATCAGCGATTCGCGTAATTGACTTTTCGACGATTAAAAAGGTCCTCGACAGCCAGCGTGATATCGGCCTTTATCGTGGACGGGACACGACCGTCGAGTCTCTCGTCATCCTGAAACGCAAACTCGTCTGGGCCACGTGGTGCCTCTTACCTCGCGCGACCTCTTCGTCTCGCACACGGTTATCGGTTTATCACCTCGTTGGTCGGCGGCTCGTCGCTGTGGACGGGCTGTAAATGCACTTAGCGAGGGGCAGATCGGTCGGAGATGCGGTCATTGTGCGTTGCTCGTAGCGGCGCCACGAGGAACAGGGTCCGGGCGAGAGCAGGCGTATCGGTCGCGTACACCGCGGTAAATTGCTTTCCAAAGCGATCCAGAAGCGCGTTGTCTACGCCACGGCCAGGGAAACTGGCTTGCGGTTGTTCGCGAGAACGTGCACGACGCCTCCAGCCATCTTCCGCGATGTATATTCCGCAGCGTCGGTTGCTACATCGCGGCCAACGCTCAGTCGACTGTTCGCGTGGAATAACTGCCGGAGTATGGCGTTTATCGATTCCAGAGAGGATGCACGGCACGAGAAGAAGTCTCCATGAACACTGCAACTACCGAACCGGTTCATACGCTCTTTCCGCAATTTTTATTTTCTCCATGGTTTTCGAAAAATCAAAATTTTCGTCGAAATCGGAGTGGACAGTGAATTCAGAACTCGATAATTTTATTCTAGAAGGGATATAGATCTCATAGGTCAAATGCAAGTTTTCGTTATTGTCTGGGTGCATTATATTTGCATTAGGGATTATGGAAGTGAGCTACGTCTTCTCCCTTTAGATGTATTATAGATTAGAATTGTCTGCTATTTTGCTAAAAATAGTTTTGTTTTATTTATTTACTGACGCATTTATGAACAGGATTACAGGTGATTTCGTGGTAGTTAGGTTCCAAGTTGTGCGAAATCGTATTGTGTACCGCTGTACCGAGAGTTTCCTAAGTCTCTAGGTATTGCGGAGATATCGCGTTATGCCGGTGGTTCTCGAATTCTTTAGCCGTGTTGTACAGGGGTTACCTGTATATCGTGTTATCGTGTGACGAACAGAGTGGGCAGGACATGTCGACACCGAGCGAGATAGAGCGATAAAGCTCTGACGTAAGCACAGAATCGATGTTAATTATTAACGTAAGATAAAAAAAGGTGCTAACGTAATTTATGCTACCACCTTGTCAGAAATATAGATTTGAGAAATATCAAGGTGGAATCAGATCGGAATATCTCCCTTGACATTTCGAATGAAAACTTCTGAGCTTTATACATGGTACTTGTGTCTTGTGTCTTTATCTATTCGCATTCTGGTAATTCGATTAATATCGTTCCTGTATACCGTTAAGTTGGTCAA
This sequence comes from Eufriesea mexicana, assembly GCF_001483705.2. Taxonomy (NCBI): domain Eukaryota; kingdom Metazoa; phylum Arthropoda; class Insecta; order Hymenoptera; family Apidae; genus Eufriesea; species Eufriesea mexicana. The sequence goes on along the minus strand of NW_016908335.1, from coordinate 758,715 downwards.
TAATTCATAGATTGATAGCCTGTTTATCGGTATAAAGTAGTGTCGTTAATTCGTTGACTGTCACGGAATACCTAATTTTTTATATTATGCTCCAATACAAATTTTGAATTGCTAGCGTACCCTTTATTCCGTAACATTTTCTATTTATTCTTGTTCATATTTTCAAAAACTTAAAACAAACCAAATATCGTGAATTTAAGAAATTAGTATCACCAGGCACTGGTGACTACCGTGGCAGTCAACGTTAATATATGTTAATATATCAAATATACATATAACGACACGTTAATCAGAATCATAAATTATAGATCAAAATCCGATAAAACTCTTTTCCATTTTAACAAAAATTACTGCCATTTTATACTAAAAACACCGACATATTTAATTTTTTCTGTCAAGTACATTATACTAAATTTTCAAAAAATATAAGAATTACCATTATTTTCTCATGATAAACACCGAAATTCAAATTTCTTTTTGGTCAGTCTGATATGTGTAGGTGTACATTCCAAGTCGTTCGTCGACGATGGTAGAGGTGTTCGGGTTTCTTAGTGTGCGACGATACGAGATGAGTAACGTTGGTGAATTCCGATAGAGAGGATACTTTGGTTCGTTTGATTATCGAGCAAGGTTTATGGGTTCTCACAGGCACGGTTCGTTTAACGGTGGGAAGTCGCGTTACTTTTTCGAGGCGCCATGTGGTTCTCCTTAACGCGGCCTCTGAATTGATTTCCGCTTTTGGGGTGGAAGAAACGGTCGCCAGCTATTCGCGGGGTGCACGTGTTACATGCGTAACGAATGCTCCTGGCAATCTCGCTTCTGAACTCGCAGACCCGGCACAACTTTCTTCTCTCTTTTCGTCGTAATAATATACTGCCGTTGGAAAACTCGATCAGCTGATGCGCTGACATCACTGCGGTGTAAAGATGCCTAAGCGGTCGCTGTGCATGTCGCGCGACGCTTTCGGAATTTCGCTGGAAACCGCGTCCAATCTCAATCGAGCTTTGGAAAAATGCTGTCCCTTCGGATGGACCCTGTGATTACTGCATTTTTGCACTGATTTTTCCCTCCAATTTTAAACTATGTTAAAAACAAAGATTACGTAGCACCTATTGCATCAGTTTCTCTTATTAGTGTCGTGGTTTTAGAGATAAGGGTAGCTTTGAATTTGAAGTATTTTTCGAATAGTAAACGTAAAAATCACTTAGCAACTGGAGATCCGAGTGGTAATTTTTCCATTCGCGATAATTTGGATCCTGAAGTAAGGTCTTTTAACGGTAAACTTATCAAGCAGTGGCGAGTATTCACGCCGGACGTAGGGCAAATGCTCCTGTCATAAATTTTACCAAAACAGAGTGAAGCAAAACGAGGAAGGATTGCATTTTTGTATTAATTTTTATAAAATTAACGAGTCATCGTTGAGTAAAATATCATTATTAACACCTTCGCCTTGTGCTAGGCTCCTGGTACGGAGATCGGGCTAAACACGAGTATCACAGGTGAGAGTCATAAGTCGGCCGTGGATAGAGTCGAATGTAAACATCACCGGTCGAGGTTAATTTTCGACGACGTTTTCCTGGTCTCAGTTGCGTGTTATTCTTCGTCGTGTTCGCACGAAATGGCTCCATGTGTCTCAACGTGCCCCCCAAGGTGTCCGACATTGCTGTTGACTGCGGCACGCGTTATCGGAACTTGAATAAGGCAAGGTAAAGACTTAAATATTCTTAGGAAAATTAAAGAACAAGGAGTTTTATCGCTTCTATTACCGCTAGATGACATATTTCTCACTGAAACTTGGAGTTTTTGTACTAAATGGTAATTTTTATTCCACGCGACGAGTATATCCGTCAATCGTGTACGAAATAAGTATATGCATCGACGTGTATACACGTCGAACGCAGTTGACTGGGTAAACCTTTCATTCAAAATTCCGCGTTCGACGTTATCGCCTTAGTCACCCGTCCCCGCCATTTTTCTTCCAATATACGTGTAATCAATCTTCCGATGTCTCCCGTTATTCCATTTTCTAAAGATTCTACTGCTTTTTCATTCACCGGTCATTTGACTGTGGTAGGTCTAGCGTTAAGAATACCAGAATTTTTCTATTATAAAAACACCCGAGTAGAAATTCTATTTAGAGACGCGTAAATACAGGCTCTACCCTTTGTATTGACCCCACAAATGTTATTGCACGATTTCCCTGCAGAAAGTTAGCCGTTGAAAAATTAACGTAGTATAGATTCAGTTTTGCTCATCGTATAAGTATACGTGTACAGCTGTACCCGCTTTAGCGTCCGTTGCTACCCCACCGATATCCGGAGATGGGATCTCGCAATGAACTTCAAACGTGTCAACTGAGTTAAATTGTTGGTCGAAACTTTCTTTTTTTCCATTGTTTCGAATATTCGTATTTATTTCTTTCCAATTTTTCAACCGAATTCGAGGAAATCACCTCTCCGCGTAAGCGTCCGGACTCGGTCCCGATCGCGGACTTTTAAGTGGACACTGCTGTGCATACGGTTACTCGCAGAATTGAGCGTACACCTTTGTTGGTAAATAATACAGACGTGAAAATACATACAAGCGGATATATTAAGGAATATAGTTTTGATTATATCCGTTTGTATTTGTTTTCCTGCCTGCTTTCCTTATCAATTAACTGTACGTTCTGTGAGTAACTGTGGGTACAGTTGGCCCTTGCAGTTTCACAGTACGCGGTTGTTTTATGGTCGATCAAGTCGATAGCATTATGCATACTTACGTCACTTTTATTTAAAATTAAAGCAGATTTTATTAAATCGCTCGTAACAGTAAATATAGCTCGATCGACATTCTGTGTATAGGACACTCGTGTCCGTTTCGAGTGAGAGAATCGATCCTGTAAAGGTGGCCCGCGAATATATTAACCCCTTAACGACCGTACCCGTGTTAACGAGGTTTCGATTTTATGTAAAGTTTTCTTTACTCCGTGTTAACACGACCCTACTTTACCTATCGAGTTCGTTCAAAATCACGTATGCTCGAATTTTCTAAACCGCCTTTTAGTAGGTTCTTCCTTATTCGTCTTTCCAATACTTTGTTCCAATAAGTCGAATTTTTTATTTCGATCTACGTATCTCGGGAGATAAATGATATGCGAAATTTTTCAAATCGCGTAAGTGTGCCTGTATAATTAGCAAGGAATGGAGAGTGCAAAAATTAAACCCATTTTCGGTTACCCTGAATAGTCGATGCCGCGAGCCCTCGAATCCCCCTTGGAGAGACAGCTGTGCATCGTACACATGTCTCCCCGAGCGAGTTATCGAACCCCGATTCTTAATTCCGATCTTTCTAGTTAACGCGTATCGCGTTAATTACGCGTTACGATATTCCATTTTCTTCGTTTTCTCGAAACATCGATGCTGAAACCGGTCGAACGAGAGTTTGTACCGTGTAGAGCGTTTCGAGTAGGCTTCTCGTGCTCGTTGGATAAGCCGGTTGTCCTTTATTTGTCCGGAACCTTGGTGCGCGTTCGGGGACAGGAAGTACGAAATTCCAAACCGTAGGCCACAGAGCGGTGTACGTAAAACCGACCTTCCGGTCGTACCTGAGGGGGTCGATCGTGCCTGTTATGACGTTCCCACGGTCACGTTCTGGAAAAATTGATCGGTGGTCGCTTCCGAGGGAGCGGACCTTCCGAATCTACTGGGTCTCGAGTTTCGCCCTGTCTAACCCCAACGAACGGCACTCGAGATAGAATTCGAGATAAAATTCGAGATAGAATTCGAAACTCGTTTCCCATAGTTTTCCCTTCCGCGTGTCTTATCGAAACCCAGCCGCGCTCGTTCCGCCTCGCGTCCACGTTGGAATTACGTAATATCTTGAAACTTCTGCGTCCGGATTAACCAGACCAACGTTTCTCCCGAAACTGGGAAAGAGAGGCCGAAGGAAACTCGATTTAGCTACCCCTGCGTTATACATCGCGATATAGGTTAGGTTATGTTCGGGAGACGGGGTAGCATCGAGAAAGACTGGGACGTCGAGATGAACCGATCCTCGGGCGATTCACTTTCCGAACACGGTAACATCCCAAGTTCTCGGTCAGCTGATTCACACCGGCTACCCAGCTGACTCTCTTAATTTCCCCTATGGTGTCAGGCGGCGAAGGAGTGCTGCGGCGTGCGAGGCTTCGCGTCCAGTCGTGTCGCCTCGCGTCGCCTCGTGTTCCGTCGCGTCGCGTCGTGTCGCGTCGTGTCGCGTCGTGTCTTGTCGCGTCGCCTCGTATCGCGTCGTCACGGTTGCAATTTTCCAGCGTCCGGTCGACCGAACGACCGACCGGTCCGATCGGCCGGTGGCATCGGTGAATTCTCGTCGGAGCCGTGGCACCGAGGGAAACGCACGCTCACAGGCTCGCGTCACACGCACACTGTCGCGTGAAACGTTGGAGGGCAGGTAGCAACCTGTCTGGCTGGCCGACTCGCTGGCTCGAGTGACTCAGGAGAACCTGATGACTGCAAAGTGAAATGAACTCGGCCCCGGATCCGGCTAGACTAGCCGCACACCGTGTAACGTCCTTTTAACGCCGCCTCGTCGCTGCCTGCCTGCTCGCCTGCCTGCTTGCCTGCTTGCCTTCCTTTCAGCCGGCCTGCCTATCTACCTTCTTTACCTCTCCCTCTCTCTTTCTCTCTCTCTTTCTCTCTCCCCCTTCCATCCACGCCCGTGTGGGCTGGCTGTACTCTTCGCCAACTCGGCAACGGAAACGCGATATATTTTTAGACAGCCACTTCTTCTTCGGGTACTACTCGGTCTTGACCCACGCGGAGTATTAACGGTGTCACACGCGTGTTCGCGGCTAGCCTCGTCTACCTGTTCGCTGCCGCGGCTCGTTAATTGCCACTTGATCACTCGAGACGTTGCAGGGCTGGCGATTGGGATACAGGAAGCCAAAAAGAGAGACAAAGTGCCGGGTGATAGTCGATGGTCAACCGATCGCGGTGTGCGACGCCCGTTGCGTAACCGATAGGTCGCGGTAAATGGAGAACCGGTGGGATCGCGATCGTATTGTTCAACGAGAAATCCGAGTTATCACAACCACTGGTCGGGCCCGATTCGAGGTTCAACGACTCGTCTTTATCGCGTATTCTGTTTTCCGTGGCCCGTACACGGCGAGAAAGAAATCGGTAGGAAGAGTAGTTCCTCGTGTGTATGGAGCATTTCACGAGGAACGATCAGTTGTGGCAGGTTCGAAGGCAATTCGAGTTTATTCCGTCTAGCCGGGCGTGTCTCCTCGTCGCGATCGCGTTCTTCCTCGGCTGTATTGTTCCGGGTTCTGGTTTGGTAATTGGCGCCCCGGCGAACGAACTTTCGTTAATTAACTGCCCCTGTCGAAGCATCAAAACAACTGGAGGATCGCGACGGTGTTACCAATGCGCCGATCGTGTTTGTGTTTCACCCTTTCAGTCCCCGTCTCATCGAACGCACTTCATCGTCGAACGAGACGATGATGAACAACACGGCGTTCTCCGATCGTTCCGTCGACTCATCCGCATCCTGTGCGAACGAAAACACCCTTTGTATCTTCCTCTTCTACGGTTTTGTTTTCGAGTCGATCGCGAAATAGTTTGAACGATAACAAACGGATCTTTCGTCGTCGAGTCGATTATTATCGGCGTATAACGAGCTCGTCTGCCATTACTCGTGGTATGGCGAGCCTCGTTAACTCTTTGAGGAACACGATTTTAAAGAAAAGAGAAAGCCAAGTTGCACGGAATTACAGAGTGGGACATACATAATCGTGCAATTAATGTTTTGAACGAAATTTATCGAGATAAATCTTTTTTCCAAAACAAAGTGGCACTTTGTAATCGGTACAACATCAGACAGTGCAAACTTCTTTTTTCGTGCTGCAGAACATACATCGTCAAGTTTTCAAGGTGGGTTAAAGTATATCCCATCATGCATAAGAAGCAGAGCAAAAGGTGGGACAGGTTTTAACCTACCTAACCTCAAAGAGTTAGGCCCTCGCGCTGTCTCGAACGGTCAAATAACCGGTATATGAGAAAACAAAAGTTTAAAAAAAGAATCGAAAAATTGATAACGAGTGTGTTAGAAGAAAAGTCGTGAAAATCGTATTAAGGCCACGGTAGGTTCGGAAGCAAAAAATTGAATCGAGAATCTTATTTAAATGAAATTCCATCGTGGCCCTCTGGCGGAGCATCGCACGAAAGCTGCGTGGTAGTGAACGTGCAAAGTAGAATATAATTTTAGTCAGACGGTACGCGTAGGTCATCGTTATGCCATTTGGCATGAAAAACTCCGTAGCTAGACTCGTCATCGCGACGCAAGAAAGGAATTCGTTGCTCCTTTCCTGGTTAGCAGGTCAACGAATGCCTGGACGCAGCGGATGGGGGATTCCCCGTGAGTAATTATCGATGTTTTGGCCATGGTCCACCGGTACAGCCGTGTTTCAATTATCAGAATCGTCCCGTGAGATCGCGCGTCCTACGTAATGGCAGGTGTACACGAGGTGCAGGGTGCTGGGGACCAGATGTCGCGGCGGCGTGAAATCGGAGCACGGAAGATCGATACGGGTTGCCGGATTTACGCGAGATAATTAATCGTTCTTATCCCTTCTGCCTGGTCCGATACACCGACGCGTCTGTTCTTATTTTCCCTTGGTCCGCTGGCGCTGGGTAATGGGACGTCGGAATTAAATTGGAGTGCCGGTTAGACGGCGGCCATGTTGGTTCCGCGAAGATACGACCGGGTCGTGTCTTGATCCGAGCAAAGGTGGCTTTTATCGCTCGACGTGTTCCCTTCCGTGCCGCCACTTAGACTTCGAATGTCGGCAAAAAGCGCGTAACGTTATGCAGAATTTACAGCGATTCGCTGGCGAATCGATTGGACGAGCCACGAGCAGAGAGGCTAACTCCGAGATAGGAAGAGGCCGTTGGGAGAAAGACGCGAGGGAAGATGATCGCGGTCGACATTGACCAGGCATCGAACAGTTCGTTCAGCGCGATATTCTCGTTTTCCTTTGCGACTATCGCGGCCTTCCATATTTTCTTCGAATCCTGGTTGCGTATTATCGCGCACGTGTGAAACGAAAGGCGTCAGCAAACATCGCGTGGCGTCACAGCCTGCATGGTCAGCGCGCCGATCGCTTCTTTCCCTTTTGCTCCTCTCGTTCCGTTCCGTTCTGTTCCGTTCCGTTCCGCCGATCTTCAGCTCCTGCGCCCCTCTATCGAGTTATGCCGCTGACAATGATTTATGTCTAGCCACGCGTATTGGCAGAGATTCCGCGGTTTCGTTGGGGTAACTCGTTTCCGCAGCAAAACGTTACTATTCCAGGCGTGCCATTTGTCCGTTCAACGCGCCTGTGCTATCCAACAGTGCCGACCTTCTTGCTCACGAGTGCTTCTACTCGGCAATTTCTCTTTGCGAATCCGTGTCCTTCATTTTCGAGATTAATTCCTCCCGGTATGGTGACGATTATGGGACGGTTTGTATCGTCGCGAATCTTGCTTCTGTGGTAATACTGGATAAATTTTGAGGTACCAGAGAAAAGATGGTACCGTAGGAATTCTCCGATGTTTCGAATCTTTAAAAGTCTTAAAAAGTCTTGTTTCAGTTTAGTAGGCAGTGAATATTTTTTCTAATAAACTCGTTGGTACCTTGCGCGATTCTTTGGAAAGCTTCCGGTTATTCTAGAAATTCACGAGCGTTCCCAAACGCGCTCGCGATGTTCCACATTTTCGGTTTACCGAGCACACGCCGCGACGAAGTCGTTTATCCGGATAATTTCCCGGTTGTATCGAATTATTCGAACGGTGACCGGAAAGTATAATTTTTTCCTCGGCTATAACCGCTCGTCGTTCTTGTCTTCTGGTCCGTTACGTCTAAATACATTCCAAGAATCCTCGCTATTAGCGCAGACCACTTGGCACACCGGAGTAGTCTTCTGCTTTATGACATAATCGGGGGAGAACGGTGGCGTGGTCGGTGGATTTATCGTGCAGAGGTCGTTGCAAATACATAACGTTACGTTAGAGAAGCGATTACATCCGTAATCATCTCGAGGAGCAAGTGGCGGAACGTGATGGGAATGCGGTCCACGAGGAAGGTGCCGCGTGTCGGAGGAACGGAAATGGCGGACGGTGGACGTTGAAAAGCGTCGTCGAGTGTGGCCGCGATGCACACACCTTTCCGATCCGTCGTCGCCGAGTTTTCCAATTAAAAATCCGGCCTGCCGCGCGCTGCAGATAGCCGGACAATTAAGCTCGAGGATTTATCGTTCCGCAAAATTAGGATCGCGGGTTATCCTCTTACGTGTATCGGGCAGGGTCGCGTTCGAGTTCGGTTATCTGCGTTCGCCAGACGGCTTTGATATTCTTCCTATTGTTTAAACTTCTACCCGAGCATCGTGGTAAAACGTTTGATCGCTGTGGAAAAAAGTAGGCCGTTCGTGCGTTGAGCTCTGATTAACGGGACTATCGTGCTTCAAATGAAAAAGAAAAAAGAAAAAAAAGGGAAAAATGAAAAGAGAGGAAAAAATATTCGTTCCTTGCATACTCGCTACATCGTTCTCCCATTTGCTTCGATTTATCGCGACCTCCTTCTCCCGATTTTTGTTTATATATATATATATATATATATATATACAAGCGAAATATGGAATATCGATACGTGTACGTCGTCGAATTTGCGTGGAACAATTCACAAGACGGTACCGCGAAACGATCGTTATCTCGGCACCATCGCGAAGCGTCGGTACCGCATGATGACATCGGTCATCCGCAACCGGAAGTCTTCGGGGGTTACTCGGTAAGCGGAGAGGACGCTCCAAGAGCATTTTAATAACGGCGCTTCGTTTGCCGCGCTTGTTTACGCCGAACAATATATCTTCTCATTTATATATCCTCCTTTTATTTTCCTTGTTCTCCTTTCTCCCTCTTTTTATTTATTTCGTCAACGAGATCGCGAATAATTGCCGAAGCGACGTCGTGGAACACGCGCGGCGTTAATCATCGAGTTAACGATGACCTTTGTTTCCTGGTCTCTAAATAAACGCGAAAACCGAGCATGTTTTCCCCTGACGAGGTTTGCCAGGCCTCGGCACAGGCAACCGCCTTTTTCCCTTTCTATCCGCTCGCGAACCCGTCCGCTCGATTCCCGCAGGCACCGCGCGAGTGCCGCGAGCGAATTAAGCGGCCGACGCGATTCGCTCCTATTCTCTGCAACCGCGGAACGACCTTCGGAACGAAAAGGAGGGAAAAAGGTGGAAGAAAAGCACGAACGATATTTTTAACACCGGTCCGCGAGTCACCGGCAACGATTTCCTCCTCTTCCTGCGATTTTTCTGCCACCCGCCCGATGCACCTGAGCGTGTATGCAGAAGCTAGCCACGCGGGCTAAAAATACCACTCGATTTGAAATATTCTCGTATCCCAAGTCGCGAAACTACAAACCGACCACTGCTATTATTAGTCCGCAATAATAGACGCATCTTTGCGTTCTTTGTCTTCCTTTCTTCCTCTCCTCCTGCCTCCCGAGGTGCACCTTGCTCGTTAGTTCGTACCTACAATGACGAGTTTGTCGTTCGCTCTCTGATAAAACAGACGTGGGACGAGCAGCTGGTGGAAGAGAAATAAAAAAGAAGAGGAAAATTAACTAGACCCTGGCAGCAAATTGAATCGCTCTTTGTCCAACCTTGCAGCGAACCGCTCGGTTCTGGCATCAGAGTCCTCTGCGTCCATCGGTTCTTCCGCGATCGATCCACCCTTGGGCCAGCGCGCTGTCTTCCTCTCGAAATTCCTCACGGAATTCCTCTCGAATATAAATTTCGACGAACGAACGGACACACGCGTTCGTCGCAGTTTCGCTCGAGGTAGCAGGCACTCGGTGCGAAAAGCTGAGCGAACAAAGCGTCGTCGGCTGGTTCGTTCTTTCGTCGGGGCCCGTTGTGCTCGCTTTGTCAACGGGCGAATCGCCTTTTTGCACACGCACGCACACGTCTCGGGAGCACATAATACACCGAGGTCTTCGTCGATGGCCTCTTTAGCCGAAGTCGGCCTCGGCTTCTAAACGCGAACGCGCACGCACAGAATTCTGGCTTTCGGAGTTGCGAGCTGCCTACGTTATACAGGGTGCTCCGCTCGTGTTCCGCTCGTGTTCCGCGAGCGTTTCGTCCGTGTTCAGCCGCGTCGTTTCCAACTTTATCGTCGCGTAAAGAGGTTCATTCATGCTTCCGGGTTAGAGTGATAAACTGCAGCCGCGCGGAGGAATACGTATGCGCGATTCTGGAGCAGACGGTGGAACACGCTCGCTGAATTTTTGCCCAAGTGCAACGAGATCTTCGAACGATAGGATCCACGAGTGAATTTGAAATTCCGATAGATACACCGTGGTCTTAACTCTTGCCAGACCTAATTCCTGTCCAATCTTCTTTTTAACGATTCCCCGTTATTTCCATGCAACTCGGTTGAGCGATCGTAGGTCGATAGGAAGCGATTCGGGCGAATTTCGTTGTGTCTTGTGCCGGTTGTATTTTTAATATCGCGTGAGTGGCCATTTTTGAAAGTACCTATGAATGAAATGGACGTCGAGTCAGCGTCGACAAAGGAGTTCCAAGGGTTAAACACGGTGAATCATCCTTCGTTATCGCCGCCATGTTGGCGCGATATTTTCAAACGTCTGTTCGCTTACGTTTCTCATTATCGAAAAACAGTGCGCTTCCGAACTCTCTGTTAATGGGCTAATGGGTTAATTTGCACTCGTTACGCGTCAGCTTTCGAACGACACGTTTCGAATGCGATTCACACGGGTCAAAGGAGGTTTAAAATCTGTATACAAACGTCGCGATACGACGATACGCCGAGCCACGCGTCGCGTAGCGTTGACAATGGAATTCGAAGGAAAAAAAAGAGAGGAAAAAAGGAAGGCTGATTGGTATGAATAGGCGAGCACAGCTGGTCGGTGACGAAGTCATTGGAACACCCTGTATATACACGAGGCGTCACGAGTAGTTTACACTATCCAGCTGATGCTCGGTGCGAGCCGGGTATATACAGAGCGGTGTACGCGATGTAAACTTTGCCTTTCGTCGATTCAGGCCTGTTCTCCTCACTCGAGGTCTCTCCTGACCTTCGATTAATGTCATGGAAATGGAATCCTTGGCGAATTCCGAGGGAGCCGCCGGTGATTCTACCACGATATCCCTCTTCGGAATTATTAAATTCTTTTTCCTCTATCCAATACAGTACGTCGGGCAAGTGAAATAAAACGAAGCGTGTTCGATCGTTTCGTCTCGATGGCCATCGGATCTACGTCCTTGGCTACCACGGAGTAGGGCACAGGCATTGCATCAGTCTTCGAGCTCTTGGCTGCTCCGGGTCGTTTTATCTTTCTCTCCTTTTCAAAACCGACGTAGAATCCGCTCCTATCGATCCCTCAAGATCCACCGAGGTCAAGAACTTCGTTAGAAAGACGTAGCTAAGTTGCAACGTAAGGTCAAGCGTTCCATTGTATTTACGATCTCCTCTTCTCGCGGCTCTAATTTTCGCGAGTTCGACGGATCTCCCTTGTCTCTCCGGGCCATCCTGCTGTTTACGGGCACCGACGTCGCGCTCTGTTTTTCCTCTAGCTGCCTGCCTTTTCCTCCCGACGCCTTCCACCGCGCTTTTTCCTGCTGTTTACGGGCACCGACGTCGCGCTCTGTTTTTCCTCTAGCTGCCTGCCTTTTCCTCCCAACGCCTTCCACCGCGCTTTTCACCGCGCTTTTCACCGCGCTTTTCACTATGCAGCGTCTCGCTCGTCTTGTCTCCGCTCGTTATACCGTCGAGCACGAATGTCTCGCCAGCTGGATCCGCTAGTCTCAATTTCCTTCATTGGTCCCGATTTTCTCGCGGAACAATCGCCACTCCGCGACTCCCCGTCGGAGTCTTGATAGTACGCGAACTCCCGAGGGTGATCCACTCGATCTTATTCCAGTTCCTCGGGTTCCTCGGGCCATTGTCGAGCGGGAAATAAGCACCGGAGAACGAAAAAGAAGCGTGCATTTGGGACACGAGGCCATTTTGATCACTTGCTCTCGCCGAGATTACGCCGATCGTTGCAACTCCGTCGAATTAATACCCGCTACTTTCTCCTTTGTTAAATCTTCGTCCTGAAAATCCTCCGTTTCTCCACTCTTACTTTCGCCTATCGTCCGATCGTTAACTCGCCAGCCGAGCTATCCTTTTTTCGGTCTCCGGTGGAACCAATTCGATCGAGCGTACCTCGTTAAAATTCTTGAATCGTTTTCATCTTTTTCCACTTTATCGTCCTTTTTCTTTCGCGGACTAATAACGCTTTGCGCGGAGAGAACGAGTTTCTTTTCCTCCCCGTTGTACGTCTTCGCCTCGAACAGGGTCAGCTGAACGCGATCGAGTTTCCTCCCCCCACGGAAGCTCATTTTCATGGAAATTTCTTAAGGGTGCACACCACGAACTTTACACGGCCATCCCTCTTCACCTCGTTCTTTCTAATTTGTTAATTACTCACGGTTATCAGGTTCAAAGGAGCAGAAACTCGCTCTGTCGTTTGCCGACCCTTTGTCTCCTCCTCTCTCTTTTTCTCTCTCTCTCGTTTCTATTAGTTTCTATTAGACGTAAACGCGAAACGGGTCGTTCCTGTTCCCCAAAACGTAGCTTCGAGAGCCACCTAACGAACCTAACCTCAACGCGAGAGCTGGTTCTCCTAGTGAAATTTTATCTCGAGAAGGAGGTTCGACCCGTGCATTCGAGATCAAAATGTCAACACGAGAAAGATATTTTCTCGTCCCACTCTCCCGATACGCTTTGTCGACCAAGGAAAAGACCTCGAGTCTCGCGAGTGTCCGTATAATTCGTTTTCCGAACATTTTCCGCCATTTTCCCCGAGCAGAGATTCCCCTAGTTCGCGAGCCTAAGTTATTCTTCATGCGGATTCGTTTTAAAGCAACTTAATTCTCGTTTATACGAAGAATAAAATTCATTTAATTAACTACGAAACTGTGTAAGTGCAGGCAACCATTTGGTGGTATAGTAATCGCTGAAAATTCGATAGGTTAGACGATGTTGAAACCCCAAGTAAGCTAGGCATCAGAATAGGTATTTCTCGGAAATTCGCGGACTTCTTGCTAATTGGATCTTATCCTGCTAGTCGAATAGCCGTGGCCTTATCAATCTGGCCCGTCGTAAACGTAATTGAGGGAATCTCGGATAGTAAAAAGGAGAAAAGCGGAAAACGGAATAATCTTTAACCCCTTAGTCCTTTTGATGTTCGTGTCGAGTATATTCGTCGTTAAGGAGTGGCAATTTTAAGTATTTATTTGGCTAAAACATATATATATTTTTAATCGCAAATATCCCATCATTTGCTAATTAACACAATACCTATAAATAACCAGTCTTCTCTAGGAAAAGTTAGAAAAATGGAGTAAGAAGAAATTTGGGAAAAATAATTACACTTGTATTAAAAGAAAATTCACAGGTCAAGTATTCAAAGCGATAACATCGAATTTGAAACGAAAAGTTGAAAAATGGTCATTAGACCTATACAGTAGGGTCAGTGTCGAAGGGTTGAATTCGTCCCGTTGGCCATTTCAACGCAGAAACGAAAAGTCTCTGGGCAAAGCTGGAAGCGTGTCTGTCTGCAGCTGCAATTCGATCGGGCCGAGTAATCGTCATTGGAATCGGATTTTGAAGCGGCAAGAGGATAAGAAAGATCGAAACGTTACGCAACTGTACGAGCAACGTGTGTAAGTGGAACGATCGAAATCGCGGGAATGAAATTTAATCTTCGGCAGGTCGGATTGGTCGCGAGGCTGAGGAGGAACGAATCGGTGAAAGAAATTCCAACGACTCTTTTTCTTCTTCTGTCGCGGTTGTACAGAACGTCGAGCAGAACGCCGGAGATCAGAGAGCACATCGAGGTCCCTTCGAAATTTGATTCACGTACGTTTGAAGGTTACCATGGAGGTGTTCCGTTCGCATGCCAATCAAACCGCGGTTCGGCCGTCGAACGCCATCGTCTAACGAGATCTCTCGCAGCGTGGAATTCGATTCCCGCTTTCGAAGGTATTCCAATTTTTCCCAGCAGAGGGAATAATTGTTTTCTCTCTCTCTCTCTCTCTCTCTCTCTCTCTCTTTCTCTGCAAGTTCGCGAGAAGCAATTGTCTCGCCGGATTTGCGGAAGTTGGAAATCCTATGGGGTACAGGATCGATCTGTTCCGTTCAGTATGGCGTTTAGAGTGTGGATATTTCTATTCATTGTGCTTCTTAATTGATGTTTCTTTACGAGTGTACAAGATCGATTATGGTGTCTTATTTTATTTTATTTTATTTTTATTTTTGTTTTTATTTTTATATTTGTTTGAAGAATGTCTATCCTTGGTATAGGGATTGTGCATGCACAGGAGATCTCATAAGATGGTGGTGGAAATCCTATGGGGTACAGGATCGATCTGTTCCGTTCAGTATGGAGTTTAGAGCGAGGCTATTTCTATTCGTAATGGTTCTTAAATGATGTTTCGCGAATCTGTTACGATTTGTGTGCAAGGTCGATTATGGTGTTTTATTTTATTTTTATTTTTATTTTTATTTTTGTTTGACGAGTGTCTATCCTTGGTAAAGTGATCGTGCATGCATAGGAGACCTCATAAGATGGTGGTGGAAATCTTATGGGGTACAGGATCAATCTGTTCCATTCAGTATGGAGTTTAGAGCGAGGATATTTCTGTTCACTGTGGTTCTTAATTGATGTTTTGCGAACCTGTTACGAGTTTTTCAAGGTTGATTATGGTGTCTTATTTTATTTTATTTTATTTTTATTTTTATTTTTATTTTTGTTTGACGACTTTCTACCCTTGATACAATGATCGTGCATGCATAGGAGATCTCATAAGATGGTGGTTCTTTTAGCAGTTTAAATCTGAAACATGCAGATATCGAACTAAATTTATTCGCATTAACACTGAACCTAGGATGGCTGAAATCGCTGTTTCTTTTTCGAAAAAATTCCGCTTTCACCGTTATCGTCTTAATCACTCGACCTCGCCATTTTTCTCCCAATATTTCCCGTTATTCCGTTTTTTGAAGATTCCAATTCTTTTTCATTTTCATTGGTTTCTTGACCGTGGTAGGTTTAGTATTAAGCAAGAACACGATAGCTTTCACCAGAGAATTACTTTTTATAATTACAATTTCAACTGTGATATTTTTGAAATTATTACTTTCTTAGAAATAGTAAGATCATCTCATGGATCCCCAAGATCTTATGACCCTCTCTTAGGATTAAAAATTTGTCGCCACTTGGAAAAGGTTAAGAAGCACTGATTTAAAGCAACGTCGTGACCTATCGAGGAGAAAAATTGCATGACGGATGGATCCATTCGCCATTATGGATTCTTCCTCCATATGGACGTTATTTCAGAGTGGAATCATATCGGCGAATCAATTTCATTGCATCGTCGTGATGCTCTTTTAGCGCAAGTTCGATCGGCAGTCGATATCTCCGTTCGTCGTTAATTTCATCTGAACTGACGTTGATCGCTCCTCTGTGTACGTGTGCATTTGTGTGTGAGGGTATAAACAATTGGGGCTAATGACCTGAACGATTCGAATTATCGAGTGCAACGCCTTGGTCGGCTATCGTTTCCTCGTTCGAATTGGTTAATCGTTCGTTTCGAAATCCGTCTACGTTATTAGACTCGGTAATTTATAGCGGTCCTGGCGACCTCATCGGCTCAAGGATCGTGGCGCGAAATTCGAAACGCGAACGGGGAAAAGCGGAAAAAATTCGTGGCGAGTTTGCCCCACGGAAATTGCGAATTACGAAGTTCGAGATTTCTAAATTAGCCTTGGCCGCGGTTTATGCGAGGAAAGAGTTGACGAAAGCAGATTACTCGTTAAGAAGGTTTACTCCGGCCTGGTAATTTCGTTTGATAATTGAACGAGGCGGTTGGATTACAGCGACGTCTGACATTTAGGTATCTCGTAACAGCTTCGAATCTTCTTTTTAACGATCCCAGAAGGCTTCCAGGTATCCTTTCAGACACGAGGAAATTTTTCACCGGATCGTCGATAAAAATATTCCAAATTGGCGTCGCGACGCGATTGCCTATTAACCCTCTTAGCACAGGATTAACTGTGCGCGTAGCTGGGCTAGATAAGCAAAATTTTGGAATTCTTGGTAGGAAAATGATCAAAGGAGAATCGATTTTTTAATACAACTTACAAGGAGAGTGCAAGTCCTTCGCGTCACCGATTTAATTGAAATTTTGTAGGTTTGTAGATATCCGCCACTACTCGATAGTTGTTGAGATATTTACAATTAATTTTAAAGTTTTATTACTTCTTTAACTACAGATTTATTTCAGATGGTTTTGAGGTGGTGTTGTAGCCTAACGGCAACACCCGAAAGTTCCTATGCTGCAGGTCCATTCTTGCCTAGGCCATAACACTGTATGAAAACCATGGCAAATAAATCTGTACTTACAGAAGTAATAAAACTTTAATAGTAAATATCTTAAAAACTATCGAATAATGACTGGTATAATGGTATATATTCTTGAACTGCATGACCAAATCTACAAACCTACAAAATTTCAATTACATCGATGACCCGAAGGACTTGCACTCTCCTTGTTAGATATATCTCATCTTTTTAATCTCCTGAGGAAGTTTCGTGCAAAATCAGTTTATAATAACAGTTCATTGTGGAAGATAAGATATTAACCCTCCGTACTCGATGATTTTTCGCTATAAAGATATAACCAGTTTGAAAGGAAGCTTTTCTTATATTCTTTTAAGCTCGGTGATACCATTTATGCTAAAATAAAAAGAGAGAATCGCGTGTATTCTATTTCAGCATTTCGTGTATAGGTGTATTTCTAATCTACTCATTGCGTATTCGTTACTTAAGTTTAATACAACGTAGGAATCTACGACTAAAAAAAGAGAAAAGAAATTGGAATACACCTAAGTCTGTTTTCACACGATAGATACGTTCCCGAAGAATACGTGCAAAAAAATATATTGCATCTATGGAAAGATAGAAGATTGGTTCCAGTCCCAAGAAATCAGGAAAAATAATACAATAAACCATGAGTTTTCATGTTAGGATCTTAAACATTTTATTTCATAGAGATTGCACATGTATCATACAAAGTAAATTATCATTTGAAAAGGAAAAAAACATGTCATTAATTCACGAACACAAAAATTAGGCAAGATAATATGAGTTACACATAAAAAGATTTTATTCGTTGTCATTTATATTTTAATTATATTGTCACATATTGTAGGCTAAGGGGTTAACAAAACAAAGGTTCTAAAACTATAACTTACCATTTATTGACTTTTACGCAAAATTAATTCCTCGTCTCCAATGTCGCAGTGATAAAAATAAAAATAAAGCAAAATTTTCTTCTTAGAATTTGGGTCGATCGTGTTAAATCAAAATAAGTCGTGTAAAAAGAGAATTAAATTTTTTTCCTAATTCGTGTTGAATCAGAATCGTGTAAAAGAAGTTCGTGTAAAAACAGAATTGGTTCTTGATACACTTAATATAAATTGGGTAATGGTACACTTGAAATAAAATACGCAGAATAATTAGGAATTATCAGGAAAAAAAAATTTTTAATTAGGAGTGGAAAGGAAAATATTTTCGATCGCCATTTGTCGACTGTCGTCTGCCAAGGGTTAACTTCAATTGCATACCTAAAATTTATTTCCAATTTTTATCCCTGTGGCATCGCGTTAAAACCCAGGCTCGATACGATACCGGTGAAAGGAAAGAATTGCATATAAACCTTAAAGGCGGCGTCTATGCTATCGTAAATATACGTCAGCGAAACCTTAAGGGTTAATCGATACATGAAGAACGCGGGCGTATCTTGTATACGCTCTTCAATTACTCTCGAACGATTAGATTTACTCCTCTGCTACTTCTCGCAATTTCTCCTAATGGCCTTCCCGCGTAGCCCATCTATGCCGCGGCTATTTCCTATTTCAATGCCATCTTTCGCCCCTTTCTAGCTCGTCGAGCATAAATTATTTAGCGCCTCGCTAAGCCTCCATAAACGCTGCCGGATGCAGCTTCCAGTATTCGAACCGGACAGCCAAGAATTATCACAGATATCAGAGTGCACCTAACTCCTGCGAGGTACCTCTTCGGAAAACGAGCATCCTCGATAGACGATCGAAACTGTTTGGATCAACGTCAGACTCGAGGTGGTCTTCTGTCATCTAGGATCAAAAATATCCATTTTTTTTTCTTTTCTTTTTCTTAAAGTACACGTTTTCGAGAATACTCTCTCCAAACATTAGACTCGAACTCTTACAAATAACGAAGTTATAGCCGTTTCAACGAGGTGGCGGGCTAACATTGTTATGGGAACGTGAAACTTTAAACGCGTATTTCTCGAAACTGTGTTTTGCAACAAGATATTCGGAATTTCTTGAAAAGTGTTCGATAGATTGACACGAAATTTTGCACGGATATTCAGTATACTTGTAGCAATTGCCTCTATTAAAATTATTCAAAAATTTGCATGCTTTCTATGCTTTTCACGAAAGAAAGTGGAGAGATCGATGAGATGTGTTCAGAGTGCCGCCATTTTTTTATTTACCGATATTTTTCGATCTTTTTAGTTCCAGTCATAGTTGTATTCATGGGTAACAGGAATCCTGTTCAAAAATAAAAAATTCCAAACGAGTCATTTTGACACCCTTGGTAGTTGTAGTGTTAAGGGTGCAGATTGGTTTAAAGGAATCAGTAATCACTTGACATAAGCTTTTGCGACTTATTTAAACATATACGCCATGTAGTTTTTTTAAAATGGCTCCTTATTTATGCATGTGCCGATGCGTTACGGTACGCAAAATCGATTTTACGCTTTTTAGATCCAAAAATAGTTTGTTTTAAGGGTGGGATCCTGGCGTAGAACGCTGAGAAAATGCATATATTTGGAAATCTTTTTCAAAGAAAGTATATAATATTTACTCCATCAGTCTGCGAACTATGAGGTTTTATCAAGTAACTATAGGAGTATATACAAAAATTTTTCTTACATTTTAACCCTTTGCATTAGGGGTGACACTCAGTCACCATTTAATCAGATTCTAAAGATCGATGTTAATTAATACATCAAATTTAAGATTACCCAACGATGTGCGGGATGTGAAAGAAAAATAATTCTACGTCCTAATTTGCTTACGATTTCTTATTTATCATTTCAAAAATATCGTCGGCCTTATGGCAGAAAGTCTTGGAATCGCTATTTTTCTGCAACGAAAAAATCGTCGAGTGCAAAGGGTTAATAAACCTTGCAATTTGGAGTTATAAAAGCGTATATAGCGTGATAACGAGACGTGAAATTGGCGGGAGCTGTAGGTCCTTCCCTGTTTGACCAATTTTCTTACTCTTTATGAACGTGGTTAGTCGACGAATCTTTAAAAATACGAAAAAGTCGATGTTTTCGCAAAAATCTTCCGTCTATGTGTAACAAGATTATTGAAATTATTTATTTCGTTTGCTCTATAGCTTCATCGACTAGTACACGTATCATAGTACACGCATGCTAAGTTTCAAGCGAACTGGTAACCTAGTTTTTGAGATATCTTTCCCGCCAATTTGAAAAAAGTGGTTCCCAGAAAAACGAGTTTAAAGCATGCGAGGACTCCACGCGATAAATACACCATGGGGCCCTTAATGTTTCGAGGACTTGGTTTAAAGTTTGCAAATAAATTCCCCCAATCTCGTATTATCGATTAAAACAATAAAAATCGATTTCTTCTGCCTTCGTTAAGCTTCCCCCTTAAGAAACGTGGTTTCTCGAATAAAGCGTATATGAAAAGCGTTGTTACTAACAGAAACGTTAATAAAAACCGGGAAAACCGTGTGCACCCTTGCTGGAGGGTGCAAGGGGCGTTATCGATCAGCGGACGACCCAAAGCAACGGATCAGCGCCGTAATCCGCGAGTCTGGAAGCGGAGGTCTCCGAAACGGAGCGTGAATGCCGCGAAGGCTCGGTCGCGTGGTGAAAATGCGAGGTCGAAGGGAAAACACCCTCGAGGTGGCGAAGGTGGCCGAAAGTGGCTCTCGTGGAACGAACTCGCCGTTCGCCACGCGTATTCTTTTGCTCGGCTGTGGCCGACTGCACGTGCTGGTACCCTGACCTACATTCACACCTACGTCTAAACCTATGTCTACGACGGTCGATCGTCCGACCGTCCGATTGCCTGGCAACTGGGCGGTCTGATTTAATATTTTCGAAATTACCTCCGCACTCTGGCCTACATTCTGCACTGCGCGCGCGCGCCGTCTCCGGCAGCCGCCCCTTCGCGAGCGTATTTCCGTCGACGTTGTTGCCGCGGTTTATAGCTGCGGTATCGAACCTGTTGCTTCCGTCGTGTCGACGATGGGAAACGAAAAAACCGGGGCAAAAATTGCCAAAGGAGGAAAGAAAAATCGGCGAAATGGCGCCCGAGGCTGACCGAGCAACCATCGACTTTCGCGCGTAATCGCGGCGATTTTGCGTCACCGCCAGCCAGTATTTGTTTGCCAGTCGATTCGTTGCTGGTTGATAAGCTTACGAGATAAGGTAGATTCTTTTGTTCCGTCTCGAGGTAGGAAAGTCGGGTTTCAAGGCCTCTCGTGGTTCATTTCTCGTTAGGAAGGACGTGTGCGTGGGTGGAAGGATATGCAGGATATCCTGTTGCGTTTTGCAGAATTCGGGTTTATTGGCAATTTCGATTTCGAAATTGACTCGTTCGCGTGTGAGGTATTTCGTTGACGAATGACTCTGTACAAAATAGAACCAGAATCATGGCTTTTTGATCCTCCAAAGGTTAGTAGGGTTATAAAATAAACGATTTACACGTTTACTAGAAAACAGTAGAAAAGGAGATATATTTTACGCCTTCAAAAAATTAGTACAAGATACAATTTAACACGTTGACTGCCATGGTGGTCACCAATGTTCGGCGATGCTAAGTTTTTAAATTTATATTTGTTTTATTCTAAACGTGTGAAGTATTTCGTTGACGAATGACTCTGTACAAAATGGAACCAGAATCATGGCTTTTTGATCCTCCAAGAGTTAGTAGGGTTATAAAAGAAACGATTTACACGTTTACTAGAAAGCAGTAAAAAGAAAGGTATATATTATACCTTCATAAAATTAGTACGAAGTATAATTTAGCAGATTGATTACCATGGTGGTCATCAATGATCGGCGCTTGTCTCCTCAGTAGTAGGGTCATGGTGGTCACCAGTGTCCAGCGATGCTAAGTTTTTAAATTTATATTTATTTTATTCTAAACGCGTGAAGTATTTCGTTGACGAATGATTCTGTACAAAATGGAACCAGAATCGTGGCTTTTTGATCCTCCAAAGGTTAGTAGGGTTATAAAAGAAACGATTTACACTTTTACTAGAAAACAGTAAGAAGGGAGGTATATTTTATACCTTCATAAAATTAGTACAAGGTACAATTTAACACGTTGACTGCCATGATGGTCACCAGTGTCCGGCGATGCTAAGTTTTTAAATTTATATTTATTTTATTCTAAACGCGTGAAGTATTTCGTTGACGAATGATTCTGTACAAAATGGAACCAGAATCGTGGCTTTTTGATCCTCCAAGAGTTAGTAGGATCGTAAAACATAACTAAACGATTTACACTTTTACTAGAAAACAGTAAGAAGGGAGGTATATTTTATACCTTCATAAAATTAGTACAAGGTACAATTTAACACGTTGACTGTCATGGCGGTCATCAGTGTCCGACAATACTAAGTTTTTAAATTTATATTTATTTTATTCTAAACGCGTGAAGTATTTCGTTGACGAATGACTCAGTACAAAATAGAACCAGAATCATGGCTTTTTGATCCTCCAAGGGTTATTAGGGTCGTAAAACAACTAAACGATTTACACTTTCACTAGAAAACAGTAAAAAGGGAGGTATATTTTATACCTTCATAAAATTAGTACAAGGTACAATTTAACACGTTGACTGCCATGGTGGTCACCAATAACCGGCGCTTGTCTCCTCAGTAGTGGGATCATGGTGGTCACCAGTGTCCGGCAATGCTAAGTTTTTAAATTTATATTTGTCTTATTCTAACCAATTTTTGGATATTTGAACAACATAAATAAATCGAGAACTTTGGATAGAAAACATTAGTAAATTAATTTGCATTATCATTATATCCTAAAAATAATAGGAATTTCATCGTGGCTCCCTGAACGTATAAAAAGCCATATAAAAAGTGCATGGCAGTCAAAGTGTTAATAATACTTATTTATTTCAATCGCTGATATGAATGTTACGTGCAATTTCAATTAATTTCAACCCTTCATCTTTAAACATTTCAACCACTACCATATCCGTAATTATTAGATCAACGCATTGTTGACCTGTTACGGGTCAAGTACAATTTTTCAATATCCATTTCTTTAAAATCAGCAGCCACCTAAAATTCACAACGTGTAGAGCCAACAATATCGCTGATATCAATGTTATACTTATTTATTCAACCCTCTGCAATCGAGTGATGGCTCTCGTTCTTCGTTTGTTTTAACACCCTGAAATTTAAGTAACGAACACGAGACAGTAACTAGATCGCAAATAACTACGTATGAAATCTTGAAATAAAATACCCCTAACATTCTTCTTTTATTTTAGCATAAATGAGCTACTTAGCACCGAGCTTACCTGTGTACGAAAATATCTTCGAGTGCAAAGGGTTTACGCTCTAAGTACTAACCTGTATGTAATAAGCCCCTAAAAGAAGGTGGTATATAAAACAGTCTCCGCGATTACCTTTTATGTGGTTTGCCAGAAGCAGTTACGTATTTTTATGATCCACGAAAATTATAAATTCGAAACGAG
Organism: Eufriesea mexicana; assembly: GCF_001483705.2. Lineage (NCBI taxonomy): Eukaryota > Metazoa > Arthropoda > Insecta > Hymenoptera > Apidae > Eufriesea > Eufriesea mexicana. The sequence goes on along the minus strand of NW_016908335.1, from coordinate 735,817 downwards.
TGGTTTCGACCGATCCGGTAGCCGCAGTGTCGATTGACAGGTCACGAGCGACTAGCGCGTAAAGGAAAAATTGCGTATCAGCAGCGTAGAACGTAATCGGAGTGCGTCTGACAATGAGCGTTAATTAAACCAAGCCGCACTCGCAATTCTCCGTATTGTTAAACCGCGGTTGTTTGCAGCGGCGGTGAAAAAGTCGGGTCGATCGGTAACTCGGTTCGCATAGGCACTGATAATAGCATCGTAAAACCTAAGACCCGTTTTACATTTAACAGTTGCGCAGAAATATGCGACGCGTTTCCATACGACCACGGGTATCCACCGCGCTAGTTTCGACTTTTTATTCGACATTGCTCGCGAGTTTTCGTGCTCGCCGATATTAAGCAACACTCCGCGTAGGAGGAGCTGGAGGAAGGTAGCCGTTAAGCCGCGTTCGTCTTTTTTAATTAACTGTTTCATTAGCCATTTATAGTGGAGGAGTGTGCTTCACACTCGAGCCTATATCCAGGTCGATCCGCTCGCGTTTTCCTTCCTCGTCGTCGCTTCGTTCGCGTTTTTGCCGCTCTTTTTCCACGCCTCCTACGCGTTTCCCGCGAATTTTTCAGCTTTCGGATCGTGCCTACGCGCCGAGATGCAGGCAGAAGTTCGGATCCGCGGATGAACGGCGGTCTCGTCGGAGAAATGCGCGGAAATTTCGTTAAGGATGTCCTTCGGCGTGTCACGTTCCGGTAACTCTTCACCGGAAGTGGCTGGCGCGTTATAATTGCCGGATCGTAACACGAATCGGACGAGAAACAATCCTATCTGGCTTCTTCCTCTCTCTCTCTCTCTTTCTCTTCTCGCTATTATTTTCAGTAATTACGTCGGACCGATGTAAACCCGTGGCGCGGATCAAAGGCTCGCGACGTAAAAGAATGGCGGCGAAGAAAAAGGGGAGCAGGTAAATCGATAACGCGACTCTTCTTTCCCGTCTTTTATCTCCGGCCACGTCTGGCGATAATAACTGCATCGTCGAGGCACGCGTTTCGATTAATCAACGAATTATTACCGATAGGAAACCGCGAATACTTGGCAACTCGTTAGGGGAAAATGGGCGAAGAAAACGCTCGACGAATCGATGGGATGGATATACAGGCCTCGTCGCGAGAAAATTACGCCAGGCTCTGAGACTCGGTGTCGGTTGTTCGATTTACGGATTTGGGAAACATAATTACTCGGAGTTTAATTACGAGCCGCTTCCTTCTTTAAATTCCCGACGACGTTTGCGTAATTACTATTGATCCCGTTTGACAAAACGTCCCCGGGTAGGCCCTGCTTCGTCGTCCTGGTAACGTCACATCGCGACATTGAAATTGACTTTTGAACGTTAAAAGAGGCCACGGGAAGATCGATAAATCGAACCTCGAGAAGCCCTCGCGTATCCCCCAGACTGCAGGCTTTGTTGATGTAACGAATAATTAAAGTAATGCCGCCGGTATTCATTGAGACGTTCGTTTCAGAGGCGAGCTTTTTCACAGATGCTTTCGATACGCGTTTCCACGTATGGGGCCCCGCGTATGGGACATCGATTATGGTCCTGACAGACCGATTTAATCTCTCGCTTTCTCCGTGTCCTCGCGATCCAATCGAACGCGATACCGTCGACAATTACCCGCTTCGAGTATCGTTCCATCTTCTCGATCAGAGATCTCGCAGAGATCTCATATGGATCGTAAACATCTCTGTTCTGCGTCTATCGATTTACTTTTCCTTGATTTAGTCTTTATTTCGGATCCCATTCCGTTTACTTATTTATATAGGGGTATCTCGTTGGTGCAAGTCAGTAAAAAAGTATGTAATTTAAAAATTTCTTATTATATCGATATATCAATTAAAGAGTGCTCAGGGGGGCAACGAAAGAAACATAACCTGAAGAAAATAACCTTTGCACTCGACGATTTTTCGGCTAAAGAAGAGTAAGAGATCAAAGAATTATTCGATTTCGATACGATACCTCGCACACCGTTACAATATCCTAAATTTGACATATAAATCAATATCGATCTTCGAAATTTTATCAAATGGCGACTGAAGGGCGCCTCTCGAGTGCAAGGAGTTAATAAATGAAAAATCCAAGTCAGGTGATCAAAATTATAAGATTGACTACGATATTTCCAAAATAAAAAATATTAAAACGAAGAAAATGGTAATTCAGGCCATTCCAGAACCTTTAATTTTAATACACTCGCGTGGCCTTTCCCGGACGAAGCCATAGTCCAAGACGAAAATTAAAATTAAAAAGAAAAAAAGAGAAATCGCAAATGTTGACAGAAATAGGGCAAGGATATGCCCTGACAGGGGTAGAATGGCTGGATGGCGCCAAGCTGTAGTGTCAAGCGGTTCTCCGTATTAGTAGTATCGACAGGACGGACACAGATTGGGCCTAATTAGCACTCGGGTGCGCCCCACGTGCATTAGCGACAAACTCGATCTGGCATGGTGCATCGTCCACGGTTAAACGTAATTCGGTTGATCGCGCGGTGTCTCGGATCAGACACGAAAGAAACGTCGAATTTTCCGACGCACCGGGAGTTTCGTTAATTATCCTCCGGATACATATCGATGCCCGGTACTTTGACGAGTTTCGCTGCTGGACCAGTCGACGAGTTGTCAGTGGATGTAACGCGCGCAAAATTAGCCGAGGGACTGCGTTTCGACGAAAACTTGCACGGGAAAGTTCCGCCATCGTCCCGTTCCACGCGCGGACCGTTTCTCCCGAACTGGTCCTGATCCAGGGAGCAACTTCATCAGCCGGCATGCTCGTTACTCGATCCCGATATCGATTAACACCGAACGAAGATCGCTCTTTTTACCCGCTGCCTGGATCAGCTCGGAATTACGCCGCTGAATCGAGCCTCTGATTTCGTCCTGTCGTTCGATCCTGCTGGCCTCGTATTCCGGTAAAATAAAGTCGGATATACGATATTAACGACTAATTGCCTTAGTATAAACAAGTTACTGCTATTGATAATTGGATCGGTTTAATTAACTGGCCACGTGTTGGCGATTCTGCGCTATCTAGGAGCACGTTTCACAGTGCACGCTTTGTGTTCCGATCCCCGTAGTGCCTTCGTCAGCGATACATCCGTCGATAATTTCGACTCCTCATCGTGTACATCTGCTTACCGAAACAAAGTCGCCGAACTTTCACCGTAAACTTCCGTCCCCGAATTAATTCGTTCCCGGTTCAACCAAACTTATTTGTAATTCGATTCTCTCGATTATCCGGATAGTCGCGAGCAAGTATGCACCACCGGTGTTATGCTCTCGTGTTTTCCGCGATATTTCGAAAAGGAGAGAACGAAATTTGTACCGCCATTCGTTCCACCGTGGATCACCCGAAGATCTCGCGTAATTGGCCACGATCGAACGATGGCTGTCGATCCCGACGATTATCTGACGCATACCGATACGCTCGTAACGGCACTCCAGCAGGTGCTTCGTCATCGATGAGATTACACGAACGCGGACAAAAAGTCTCTGCTCAGCTCGGCAAATCTCGTTAGCCGGATGCGAAACGCGATTAACATGAAGATGACGCTAAACAAATTTTTAAGTTCGTTACCGTGTTTGTCATATCGGAGTCGCCCCGGATCCTATCTACAGCCGCTCTCTCTAATGAAATTTCGTCGTCCCCGGTGCTTTTCCATTCGACGACTCGTGTACGGTACCGTTTCACGGGAATGACGTTTCCGTCACGGGCGACTACCGTCTTCCCGGTGTCCACGCGCATTCCAGATCCGCGCGAGGACAACCAGGCCGTTCGAGTCCACGTCGCGAGAGGAAACAGCTTCCGCGGACCCCTGTGCCGTTATTCGGGCCGAACGCCGGCCATTTTTCACTCGGCCTGAAGGAAGATCGCGGATCCAGCGACGATCCAGCGACGATCCAGCAGCTTTTCACGCGAGAGACCCGTCACGACGCCTCCGGGACGCGTTCGACTACGAGATCCTAAGGATTCCGCTCGAACATGTTCTGGGGCTTCGCCAACACGTGTTCTGGCATCTGTTTCGGTATGCCTCGAAGAGCTCGTCGGATGACGGGGACATTCGACGATGCCCATTTTCCTTCCCAAGGTCGACCTAACTCGCCGCGAGTAAATCTCTTATGATCGACGGCTCGCGCTTCTCATTCATGCGGCTTTATCCTTGGTGCTTTCTATTTTTACGGCGGTGTGGTCCACGTTGCTTTCGAGTAAATTTAATTCGAGTATTTTCCATTTTCTGGCAAAGATAATTTTTTGCGACGCAGCGAGAGTTAGCAAAGCTGTCAAAATGACTCGTCGCAATTTTCGGAAACGAGTTTTAATCATTTTCCTTGGGACAAAGGACGTAGAGCGAAGGAGAAGAAGGAAGCTAACGGGAATTATTCGTTTTTAACTTCTCCTTTCTCGCAGCTGAGATTCTCTGTTAATACCACGGTTAATTCCGTCGATAATTTCGAAAAATGAACGAACGAAAATAAGAATAGTTGGATGAAAGGTACACGTTTAAAAGGCAATTTGCGAAAGCAAAGAATCTACGAAATAGCTGATGCATGATTGTGTCCGCATGACGCATTCCGCTCTAGCATTCACGGATATTCCGCAAGATCGAAGGTAGTTCGAAAATCGAATGCTGGAACGTTGGCTCGAAGATTAGGACCGTGAAAACATTCTTTTCATCCCTGACCCGGTGCCAGTTGCCTCGGGAGGATGCAGCCTAGGCAGGCTGGAGGTCGAGGTACCGTGTGAACGGGGCTTCATGTGGTGTAGGAAGAAACGCTAGAACGAGAGGCACACAGGCGTCTCTAGAACGAGACAGCGCGACGCGAACGGGCGAAAAGTGCACGAGTGGGAGAGAGAGGTCGGATACCTGTGAGTCGTGGGTCGGAGAGAGACGAGGGAAGTGCAACGCACAAAGTGCAAGCCAGGCTACAACGTGCACCGGAGACTCGTCTCGATCGTGACACCTGCGCGTCTTACCCCACCTCTCTCTCCCTCTCTCTCTTTTTCTCTCTCTTCTTCTTCTCTCTCTTCGTCGTTGGTTCTTTCGTTCATTTGTTGCCTTCCACGGCGAGGATCGCCAGCCAGCCGCACTTCATGCTGCTTTGCGGCATTGCGCGCAGACAGCTGTCCCTGGTAACGGTCGGAGGGATCTTCGACGAGGGATTCTCAAGGTCCTCCGTGTCGGCTGCCACACTTTCAAAATTCTTCCTTTCGTTCGCACAGTCCTCCGCTTCGATGCGGGACGCCTCGGCTTCTAGGAACCATTTCCCTTTGCTTCGGCCAGCCACCACTGCCAACCTCCAGGGGCGGTTCTATCCGACGTTGGAACGGTTCTCTTTCCTGCAGTTCCTCGGTAACTCCTTGGTAAATGAAATAAACGCAATTCCTACGCTCCATCTACGTCGAATTTTTTGGTATCCGCGGATTTTTAATTCCGGAATTACCGCGAGACGAATATTTTATGGAGCTCGATGTCGGTCGAATTTTAATTATTTCGGGCTCCTCGATTCGGGAACTTCTGCGAGACGAATATTTCATGCAGTTCGATTTCGCTCGAATTTCGATTATTTCGGGCATTTTAATTCGAGAACTTCTGCGAGACGAATATTTCATGCAGTTCGATTTCGCTGGAATTTCGATTATTCGGGGCACTTTAATTCGGGAACTACTGCGAGATGAATATTTTATAGAATTCGATTCCCGTGTAATTTTGAGAAACGGAATTTCGATAATTGGCAGCTTCTTAACTCGAGAACTTCTGCGAGACAAGTATTTCGTTTGTGAATCGAAATAGAATTTCGTTCAGGACGAACATATCGTTGTATATTTGCGTAGCTGATCGTGAAAGTAGCCTAGGTCATGTACACGTGTATTTTTCCTTTCGAAATATCTACTTTCGCGATATATATAGATATATCACGAACTTAAAAAATGAAACTTCTATCGTCGATACGCTATTTATTAATCCGTTTTATTTTCCTAGTCAGTACTCTATCTACTCTGATATATTTGTCAAATTAAATTAACCCTTTGCACTCGAGAGGTGACTCTCAGTCACCGTTTGTTTTAATGCTATAACTTAAATAATGGACGATGATAATTATATTAAGAACATCGAAATAAAATTATTCTATCCGTTCGTTTCTCACGCGAATTCACGATTTTCTTTTCTCAATTTTAGCATAAAGAGTATCAGTGAGCTTACAAAAATCTAAGAGCTTCGAATTGCATCTTCACAACGAAGAAATCTTCGAGTCCAAAGGGTTAAAACGGTAGAAAAATTAGGAAAAGAATCCAACTCGACGCGGTGCAATATATACAAACTTACGAACCTCTTTTTTTTTTCCCTCGAAAATCTCGATAAATCGAATCCTGGATGCCTGGAAGGTTTCAGTTTTTCCCAAGAGGTTCGACTGCAACGCACGCAAATCGATGCCAAAGATGTTCGATCTGCAAACGCGTAAGAAACTCGGAGTTATTTTATCACGGATTTAATCCGCCTGGGATTAACCCGTAATCGATTCCGGGAGAATTACACGCGAAGTAACTCGGCAACAGGCGCCATGTTTGAGGACGGTGCCTGGAGAGAAACATCGTGGCAGGAAATAACGCGACGTCGCGGTATTCCTGTCTTGCCTATGGCAATTTCCAGTAGTCAAACATCCGCGTTGCGCCTCGTCAATATTTATCCGCAAAATTACTCGCCGATTCTCTTTCTAAACAAAATTACGCGCTCGAAATTTTCCGCCGCGGTCGGATCCGCGACGCAAAGTCCGCGGGAAGCGAATAATCGCGGTGAGACGGGTAACAAAACGTCTGTCAGATCGAAATCCGCGGGACGAAACGGAACGATGGGATAAAAGTAACTCGCCTAATCGCGGATCCGATTAAATCGCTAACCGTTTGGAGCGCAGACGCGTTCGCTGGAAATTAGTCGGACGTTTGCCAGGATTTTGCGGCAGGATCCCGCTGGTATCGAGTTTTTCCAGGCATCGAGAATAGGATTGGCCCCGTGGCATTTGTTTTCCCGGGTTCCCAAACTGACCGAAATACAACAGGGCGAAATCCAATTGTTCGGCAGATTTACCGCCCAACTTTTTACGATCTTCCGCGTCTCGACGATCCTGTCGGTCTGACTGGAAGCTCTTCGGAGATTCCCACTGAAGGTACTACGTATATACTCTCGTGCTTTGCGACTAGACCTTCTCTCGATGCGTAGTTCCCGAGGAAAAATACGCCAAATCCGCCATGTTTTCAGTGGAGATTCCACGACCTTCTTCTCCCCGACGTCGTAAGGATTCGAACGTCACACGGGGGTCGTGCCGAGGTCTCGGCGTAATTTTCCCTCGCTTTCGGAAAAAGTCGTCGATCGCGTTGCTTTCTTACGGGGTCCGACTTTGCTCCCCCGAGGAGAGAACTCGCTCTGGGTACGCGTGGTTGCGTAGCGCAGGCTTCTCTCAGCTCCGATTACTCTCGCGCGGAGTATATATCCTCGGCGATGGCCGATAACGAGCGAGGCATTTCTCTTCGCGTTACGAAATTCGCGAGGTATTTGCCAACTCGTACGCGACTATCGCGGTCTCTGAAACAGTGACATCTTCCACTTCGTTCTAACGCTTCTCTCCTTTTCCTTTTTTCTTTTTCGTTCTCTGTCCCTTTCCTATCTTTTCCTCTCTTTGCATGGACGCGAGTCGTTGGCGAGTAATATGATGGCAACGGGATATTTTCGGCCAGGCGAAATTCGCAAATGGAAAACGCGCGGATGTCGTTTCACCGGTGGTAGCTCGGAGCGTATCGCGATGACAGTGGATGGTATTCGCGATGCTCCGTGAATTCGTTTCGCGAGCCCTCGTATCGTGCAAATACCTGGAAACCACGGCGCGCAGCTGCGAAAAGCTTCCGGTTGGTAAAATTCGACGAAGATTCGATCATCGTCGGATGACTGTCGAGCGGGAATTCGATTTCCGCGGTGCGTGTGTGCAGTTCGGAGCCCGTTGCCGTGGGACGCATCGCGTCGTCGGGATAAACGGCACGCGCTCGTGGTCGCGGCGGCGGCGGCGGCGTCGGAGGAGGAGGAAAGGGCTCGGGATGGAAGAGAGCGAGAGAACGGTAGTCGGGAAAAAAGGGGAGATGAGAGCCGGAGAGAGACAACACGGGCGAAGTGTGACCAACGTCCGATATGGAGTGGCACGCGTGCGTGGTTATTGTGGGAGCAGCCCGATAGAGAGGCGACTCGAAACACGGAGGGGCCATCGATGGAGAGCGCGCGAAAACGGGTTGGAGCGAGAGGCAGAAACAAAGGGACGATGTCGGCGGCGGGAGAGAGAGCGGGAGATGTAAGCGAAAGGAGAGAGAGGAAGAGAGAGATAGGACGCAGGTAGTGAAAGAACGGGGTAAGGGTGGTAGGAGGAAAAAGATGAGATTAAAAGCAGGGAAGAGGGTGAAAAAGGAGGGTGAAAGAGAGAGGAGATACGAGGGTGGAATAGGCTCTCTCCGTTAGGCGACGATCGATGGGAGCGATGTTGCCTCCGCTGCTCGTGTACGTTCTACTTCGATTTTCTAGTCGTCGGAAGGCCGTCCGGGCCGACTCGGTTGCTCGGTCGACCGGTCGCATTCGCTGGTTGGCTGATGGCTTCTATAAAGCGGCTCTCCTCGACTAGGTTACAGGGTTAAAAGTGTCCGCGCACGAGTTCTCCACACGTGGACCTCGAGACGCTTTTCCTTTCCTCCATGGCGAACACGCGCCGCGGCCCACTTTTTATCCTCCGCCAGTCCTACCGCCTCTCTCGTCTCTAACCTATCTTACCTACCTATCTTACCTGCTGCCTGCCTACCTACCTACCTACCTCTGACTACCGTGCACCTATCTACTCTCTCTCTCTCTCTCGCTCTCTCCTTCTCTGCCTATATCGCGCTTGATCCTCGTCGACGGGTTTCGTTGGTCGAGGTTATCGGGTGCCTGGAAACTCGAACGTGTTCGCGACACGTGCATCTTTGGCTCGGTTAGGTTCGGCCGCGTCCAGTCACGCTACAGGATAATTTTCCCTTTCACCGCCTACTCGGAGTACATGTACCACGCGCGTCCTGTCGCGCGGCGTCGCGTTCCGCTTTGGTCGTCCGGTTTCTCGATACCGTCGCGGCGACGCGACGCGTCGTTCGGCTTCTCCCGATCGTAGCTGGATCGGAAGGTGGCGGCGGCGCGCGCCGCTATCACGAGCTGCAGCTCGTCGTTATTATTACGCTTTCGTGTTGCGCTCTAAAATAGCATTATAGCGTGGTCGAGGGCGAGGGATATCGATTTTCCGGAACACGGTCAGCTAGAAATTCGAAATCGAGCTGTTCCGTTTCCAACGGCGCCAGTCGTTGCCCGATCTCGATCGAACACCACCACCACTCTCGCGATTCTCCTTAACGCCATCTATCCCGAGTTTAACGACTTAACCCTCTACCACCTAACGAGGACATCGCGAGCACCTTTGCAAATGGGAATCGTATACCCGACTGTTAGACTCTCGAGTGGCCTACTTTTGCCCCGGCTACCACCCTTTTCTTTTATATAATCTCCGCACCATCCGCGTCGCTGTTATGCACCGTGATCTTGTTTTTCAGCGAAACAGGTAAATAAGTAGAGCTCCGTTCCGAATACTTAAACGCAGAACCGCCACGTTGTTCTCGCCACCTCGCAGCGGGCTAGCCGTGCAACGTCAGCTCGATTCTCTTCCAGCTTGTCGTCGCGATTTTTGTCTACCCGCAGTCTCGTTTGCACCGGTAAGACAGGTTATATCCAGCCAGAGCCACGGCCCGATAAAATCCTCGCAGTAGCTTTCCGCGGCCAGCTTCGATCGGTCATTTCTTCCACCGTTCCGACCATCTCTCGTCCAGCATCGATCTCTGGTACCCGGGTTGCGGCGTCTCCCTTTTATCGCCACCGTTTTATCGTCCCTGTTTCGACCACCGCGTTTAACTCGTCACACTTTTCAATCCTTTCGTCCATTCGCGTGATTAACCCCGCTTGTCCTGGAACCCGCGTTTCGATATTCGCCCAGGCTTCCCTCGGCGATGCGACTCGCGCGAGTTTTCCGGACGCTTCGCTTTCAGCTCTCTCTCTGCCGCGGCTACTCGTCGAGCAGCAATCTCGTTACGTCCGCGTTAACTCGCCGAGTGGCGACAGATTAACGCGCAGAGAATCGCGTTTCGAAGTCGGTCGTCGGCGATTCCTCGCCCGACTGCGTTCTTACCGCCTTCCCGGCCGACTAGCCGCGGCCGAACCGCCATTTTTCTTTTACTTCTTTTCTATTTTCGCGTCTCCTTGATCTCTGACACGAATCTCGATTAACATACCGTTGATCGATCCCGCGTAGGCGCGTGTTTGCGCAATCGTCGAGGTGCACAGTCGGTCCAAGTCCTCGGTACGCTGCCACTCGTCTCGCGATGCATATTACGCGCGTGTAGTAATTTCCGCGTTATCTTCCCGCTACGTTTTCCAAGCGCGCGTTTCGAATCGATCGGATAAAAGTTATCGGGGAACGCGCTGCACGATGGAGGAATATGCGGGGTGCGTGGAGCGACGACGCGGAGGAATCTGCGAAGGTCGGCCCCGATGATCCGTCAAGGGCGTGGCGTCTATCTTATCAGAAATCATTGTCCCGTTGCAAATTAGACGCGACACCGCGTTAATTACGCGAGAGCACTGACTAATTGCGTCCGCGTGTCAACGACCTTCGCCTCTGGAAGACGTCCGAGCGGATCCGTGGATCTGGTTCTGGCTCGTTCAGCTGTACCTTTTGTGCCATTGTCGGCTGTCACGAGCGAATTCAGGAATGCGTGCTCACGACGTTGAACAGCGCTCGTGCCGATGATGCTTTCGTCGAATTGTATAGTTTCGACTTTGCGTAATCACGGTGCAACCACGTGCATCGCGTTCCTCGTTCCGGGAACTTCCAAATCGACTCGTTCTCGTTCTCGGTGACGCTTAAACGAGCGCACTCGTGGCTGTCGAATTTCGTAATTTCGCAGGAATTCCGTAGGCGAGTCGAATGCTTTCGCGAGGTCTCGTGACCGTGGAAAATCTGGGTATGTCGGTCGAAAGAAAGACGGATGACGATAAAAGGGACTCCGGTGAATGTCCCTTTCTCTGGGCGCCAGAGAGGCCCGGATGGAGGACTGGCAGCGAGGTCTCTCGAAAGTCCTTTGGAACGGGGAGGAAGGCAGGAGGGAAAAAGAAAACCGCGAAGGATATTTCCTCGAGATTCGATACGTTTCTCCGGAGCTAAATGCCGGGAACGGAAGAGAATATCGGTAATCGTCGCGAGGAAATTACACGGAATTACACACGCGATTTCTGCGCGGTGATCGCGTGAGAGAGCCGTACGATATTTCGCTGATGGAGATCTACGCGAGCGGAAGAGTTACGATCGATACACTGTTTTAAGCGGAATATAACGCTAACTGGCGACTGTGTTTCGCTCGCATGACCGCGTCACGCGTTCTACGCTCGTCGAATACCTTCAGCCTTCCCGATATTCCGGATTATCTCTTTGCGCCACGGATATCCGTCCCTCGATTGTCTCGCACGCAGCCACGAATAAACGGCGGCTCGTCTCTCAGCGTTTCCGACGTTTCCGACGTTTCCGACGTACTCTCCGCGGCTGTTCCGCGCGGAAAGATGCTCCAGCCGCGCGTGCATCCGTCTTTGATTCCGCTTGCCTCGCTGCACTCGTATTCGTTAAACGCCGATTCACCGCGACTCCAGCTCCCGTTAGACCCGGTGTGCACCGCCACACGGAAACAATTTCATCCGCGAAAGACGCTTTATGGACACAAAATAGGTGTTCGTGCCGTATCGCGTCCCTTATCGCGAATCTCTGAAAATTTCAAAGTTCACGCGACTTGGTCCCGCCATTTTCCATTTTAATATCCACTCGTACGTCACGACCCGAACCTACCTGGCTCCTCCTCGCTGCCGGCGATTTTTCCCCTTTCCAGAAGCAACCAGACGCTCGCTGAATAACGACTTCGATCGCTGGGAACGTCTTATTCGGAACTTTCTGGCCGCGCGCCAGGACTTCTTTCAAACTTCCGGTGACGCGTTCACTTTCCTCCGTTACACTGTTCCCTGGCCGCGTCGACTTTCCGCGGAGATGTTAATATCTTTGTCGGATTATCCCCGTACACTATCGGCTAAACGATGCACCGCTCTGCGATTTTCGCCGCTTCTCCGCTGATTTCCAAATGGCGTATCTCGGCAAAAAAATATCGCACGTTCGTGAAACAAATTTGATCGTACAGGGGAAGCTTAGCTCTATACGACGTAGTCGATAAAAATATCGGAAAAATACGACTACCTTTGAAATAATTTTATAAATACGAAAGCCGATATTTTCCTATTCCTTCGTCTCCCGTTCGACGATCGAAGAGAAAGGAATACGTCATATAGTGAAAGTATATTTTACTAATCTCATAAAAAAAAAAAAAAAGAGAAAAAGAAGAAAACACCGAAAATTCCACGCAACACGCGCAAGCGTTTCCCAGAAATTCGAGACTCGCCTGGAAATGAAATTTCCATTTGCTGTTCGTGTGTACCAAAGGATGTTAACGCGTCGCAAACGATCCGATCATCGATAGACTCGTCCTTTGTTCCCTTCGCGGATCGCCATCGCGTGCAACGAGATCGCGGGACAAAGAGAAACGCGGTCGAAAAGCGGGGAAATTTTAATTTCCCTGAAAAGGTGCAGACTGGCGGGGGGAGAAAGGAGGAAAAAAAAAGAACGTATCCTCGAAATACGACACTTTATTAATTGGCAGCGCTGCGGTGAAATTTTTTATTGGTTCCGGTGCTTGACACACTTTCGCGTCGGGGAAAAACATCCCCGCGATAAATGCAGCCATAAAACGTACACGGTCGTCCTATCGAATTGCCGTTGGTGACGGTATAGCCGACGTACGTTGTTTATCCGCCATATTTTTACGTAATACCGCGAAACGCGATTTTCCATATTTCCCTCCCTTTCCTCTCGCCCCTTTCTCTTCCATCGTCCTAAAACCCGCTTACAGCGGACGACAGGCGCAGAGATCAACAGGCTAGAACAACGACGATCCCGGGCTCTCCATAACCGTGGATTTATTAGATTTTCCGCGTTCCGACCGAGGAAACCTTTCGCAAACCGAAGGAAACACTCGGCTTTCCGTTGGCCGGCTTCTGTTGTTCGCGGTGGTCCAGTTTGCCCGATGTTTCGTCACAACTCACGTGTCTGGTATGCGGAGAAGGCAACTTCTCCAAAAATATATCCGGAGTATGGCAAGGGGGAAATAAATTCGTCTGGTAATACTGCCGCGTGCTCGCGATTTTCGCCGGAGACTCCACGCGGGACCGCGAAAATGGCCGCGCGATCGAGGTACGCGCGCGGAAATCGCGCGAAAAATCGATACGATGGCGGATCTCGCCGGAGCCGGAGATAGGGAGACGCGATAAGCATCGTCGAGTTTGCCTGGTTCCGGATAGGAAGCGATCTCGTCTCGGAGGAAAATATTTCATCCCGAGCGCGCTCCGCGAGGAAAATTGTCGTCGCAGTGGCGTTTGCAGGTGCACGCGTTATTTACAAGGGGCTACGGATCGATCGGTCCTCTCGCACGAGCAGTTCGAGCAGACGAGGGCGTAAGGAATTTTTCTCGCCTGGAGCATTTATTCGCCGCTTCACCGCTTCCTTTATACCTTCTGTTATCAGCTAGTCAAAGCGAAGAGAGGGGAAGCTAGAGATAGAGATCTGTCGGGCAAAGTCGAGGGTTGCGAGTCGGATCAATTGCTCGTTCCTCCCGTTTCCGCGCAGAGTCGAACCCGATTCGATTTCCCGCCGAATCCTTTCCGCGATACGCCTACGTATATTTGTGTAATTGGATCTTGGGATTTCGCGGGCGCATTATTTCTCCGACTGCACCCTTCTACGCGGCTGGAGAAAGCAGATTAACTGGAAGGAAAAATATCCGCCGGCGAGGGAGAATCAGCGGGGGAAACAAGATTAGCGCGAAAGGTTGACCGCGGCTAAGTAAATTAAATTTAAACATCGTCACTTCCGCTGGGAATCTGGGCCAGCTCGCGGTCGATCCTGCCGCGCGATCGTCTCGGATGGTATCGATCGCGAGATGCGATTAGGATAGGGATCAGCGCGATAATCGACTTTTCAGCAGCTCCATTTTTCGCGATACAGCCGTCTCGTGGGAATCTCCCAGACCGAGATGTCGCGTAGGTACACCTTAATGGCTTATGGAATAATTCCTCGGTGTTGTTCGGTGGCAAGAGAGCCAAGGCGCGGCGCGCGTAATAGGCTTACTCCGAGTCTAATTATCAAGCGTGCACACTCAACTCTGACTCTAATTATCGGTCTGAATCCCGCCGCAAAGGGGTTCAGAGTGTACGCGCGTACTCCGTTTGCGTTTGGGTTAGGTCAAAGACGCGGAGTGCATGCCGAACGAATGGCCTTTGTATCGGATGGCAATTCCGATACAAAGAGGCGGGAACGGGCCCGGTGTCGCGTTTGTCGATCGTCGAACGAGGGACACCGAGGGCGTCTGCGACTGAAAATCTCGTTTCGCCGTTGAAACGCTAGAAACAATGGCTCTTTCGGCTTATTGCTCGACCTCGATCCCTTACGTAAGCGCGTATTAATTTCAAACAGTCGCTCGTCGAACAGACTCGAGGCTGTGTACCGTTCTCGCTCGTCCACGTGGATCGTTCGATCGTCCTGTTCGCGTCCAATCTGTTGCTCGCGTTACGCCTCGCGAGCTGTCGGGAATTTTCCGATCTTCGTCGACGACGATCGAGGATCGATGACGGTTCCAACGTAGACTAGGCGAATATCGATTCGTTTTAGACCGGACCGGTCAAATTCGTTTCTGGAGCAGCGATAAACGCGTCGCGATCACGCTTCGACGAGAATTGGTCGGCACTTTGCAGTCGGAAAGCCATTTCTCTCGAACGGTTGTCCTCGCGTAGGTTGCGGAAGTTCGGAAACTCGATAATCGCGACACGGACGCGGATAGGTTTCCGTAGCTCGGCAAAATGGTGGCTCGCAGCGATCGGAGAGCTTGCATCGTAATTGATCGGTCGTGGGGAAAATTTTGGAACGTCCATAGAGTCCGGTGACCCGTTGGAACCGACTATGCCCCGCGTTCGATCGCTCGTCGAGCAACGCGTCCGCTCGGAAAGATTGGCGCCGCTGGGAAAAAATAAAAAGAGGAAAAAATATGTAAAAAGGAGGAAGAAATATGCCCTCTTTGCCTTGGCGCCGTTTCATTATTGTCGTTAATCGAATTTCGCCCTCGGGGTCGACAGGTTTTCGCCCGAGTAAACGGTCAAATTGAATCACACGTAACGACGAGCAGGGAAAGGAAGAAAGGACGGCGGCGCTGTAAAATACAGCCGCTGTCGATAATATCCGAGTATTAATTCGCAATTAGCAAGCGTGCGAGCGGGCACGAGCCATGGACGCGTTAATTGTCGGCGTGTAAAGCGCGCGCGGCCGTGCCGCGTTGGCGCGAATTTTAAACGAGTTTCACGCATTACGCGCGGCCGGTCTCCAAACCGTGCGAAAAACGAACCGAGCGTCGCGGTCGTTTCGTAATTTCTGCTTTACGTAATTGGCATCGATCGTGGAAGCTCGGAACGAAAGCGGGAGAAAGCGATCGCGAGTTACGGCGATTCGGTTTTGAGACGAGCAAGCCGCGGCCGTTGTACTCCTCCACGGTTAGCCATCTCGCGAGTCGCGTTTCGTTTCGAGAACCCATCGTGCACCACGATCGCGATTATGCGCTTTCACTTTTTTTTTCTCTCTCCTTCTTTCTTCTATTTTTCTTTCTCTCCGTAGGAGAATCTGAAATTAATTACCGGTCGTTTCGAGCAACTGGAGCATGCTTCGGTATACTTCTCCTTTTTTTCTTCTCTCTTTTCTTCTTTTTCTCCGCTTTTCCCCCAAACTTCGATTTCCCTCAATACGCCGATAATCGTTCGAACCTTTGCCCTACGAGTGGTTTGAATCAGTCGCGCCGATTTCACCGATAGCCCGTCTTCGCTACCGATACGATTCCATTCGATTCGATACGATCGATACGATCGAGCGAAAAATTAGGGGAAGAGATGTATCGCGATCAGACGCTCGCTCGTGTCGTCATACGTCCACGTATCCGAGATATTTCAGGGGAGTTTATCGCCGCGACGCTTGGTGGGAGTCGGCCTATTTTCGAGGACAAATCAATTTTTCCACGGGTATGCGGAGCTGCAGTAATTTCCGCGGGTCTTGCGGTTTCCTGCT
>NW_016908335.1:603657-719264 GCF_001483705.2 Eufriesea mexicana | reverse complement strand
TAGGGAAAGGATCGGCGCAAACGAGTACACGCCTTTTGCAGCTGGACGAACTCTCCTCTTCTTTCCGCCTTCGTCGCTGATTCGTTACGAGCTTGACCCGGGCAACCAGGTTCCCTGGCTTCCACCTCGGTTCGCTCGCGCGAGCATTTCCTCTCGAAAGTTCTCCTCGAATCGATCATCCCTGATACGATCCTCGGCGGTGAAAGACGGTCCGTCGCGCGGAACTATCCCGCGATAACGTCTCGGTTCGATTAATTGTTTAATTAAGCATACGTGACGGTCCGTTCGCATCCGGTTTCTTTCCGCCGTGAGAGAAATCTCCGTGGAAGAGCGCATTTCGTATGACCGTGCACGTTTTCTCGGCGTCTGCTCGCCGATCGGACGGATGCAAACCAGAACGGAACCCCGGCCGGATGGCCACCGCGTTAGGAAATATTATTCCACGCGTTTTCTTTCCATCGTCGCGATTCCATCGATGCTAATCGCGACCCTCTCCGTGCGTTCCGCTCCCGTACCGCGTCGTCACGTGTCGAACTAGATGTGAACCACGTCTGTGCGTGTTGACGCGCGCACGCATCGAGCTCTGCTCTCGGCTCGGCACGTGAGATCCGGCACTGATTCAGCGCACTCCTCCGATTACGCTCGCGTGTAATTCATTCGCGATCCGCGCCACTGTCGTTCCAGACCGAGATTCCAATTGTCGTTCTTAATCGCGCGAGTTCGCCTGACCCTGACGCTTCTATCG
The DNA here is from genome assembly GCF_001483705.2 of Eufriesea mexicana. Taxonomy (NCBI): domain Eukaryota; kingdom Metazoa; phylum Arthropoda; class Insecta; order Hymenoptera; family Apidae; genus Eufriesea; species Eufriesea mexicana. Next base: position 718,519 of record NW_016908335.1, on the reverse strand, counting down.
TCCGCCGGCTGCTAGTCTAGATTCTCTTCGGGCCGAGTCGAACCCTGCGCGAACGGCCGCTATCTAGGTCCCATCTTTCGTCGATATCGCGGGGTCGGACGTGCTCTGCTTAAACTCTAGACTCGGCCCGGCACTGCTAACGATCCACGCTGCTGGCTTCACGTCGATTAGCAGAAGAAATAGTTGGCACGAACCGGGAAGGTCTCGAACGCGCGTTCACGCGCGCCATTGCGATCGATTTTCGAGCGATCGTTCGCCCGCTCCGCTCGTATCGACCCAGCGATCGGAGAGAGCTGCCTGGAAACTGCTCTTCGCGTCATTCCGATCGGCTGGCTTGGGCCTCGAAGCGTGCAGAGTCCTTGGCTGAACGACCTTACACGGGTTAATATCGGCGAATAATTGGGAAGCTCGCGAGATTACGTTCCCTCGCAAAGTCGCGCACACCCTCTCCTTCCTGCTTTCGGCACGACCAAGTTCTCCGTCGTGTGCCAAACGGTCGCGTGTCTGCTAACGAACGCCGTGTTTTATTCACCGGTATAATTCTACACGCTCGTTCGATTAGCCACCGAGTTTCCACTCGTTATTCGGAGGTGGCAGAAGCGAGTGACTTTCGTTTTCGACCGTCTCTCCGTTCCCTCCGACGATACGCCTAACCACGGCTCACGCGGCAAAGTTCCTCGAGAGTTTGCTTCGCGACACTCGGATTCCCGTCACGAAGTTGACGTTCGTAAGGTCACCCAGGGAATATCTTTGTCCCGGCGCATACGAATTCGGCTGGCGACGTGGTTTTACGTCTCGGCCAACGTTTCGGAAGCCACTTTCCCGCCGCGATATCTCGCGGATGCGAAATCCACTCGCGACTATGGCGTCTACTCGCGCGGCAATTCGAATCGTCGGAAATTTAAGAGCCTCCGATACATTGATGACCGGTGACCATGATACCGCAACGACCGCACGCGTTAACCCGCGAATCTGGTCAATTCAATTTCTCGCGCGGAGCGCAATCAACGGAGGAAGTGGTACCTCCGATCAGGAATTATAGCGCGATTACGATGCCGCCTCGAATTGGAGGCGGAGACGAACGCGCGGGAATTAACGTTACTGACGCGTGTTCCGCGTTTCTCGCATTTTTCTCGCATTTTTCTCGCCTTTTTCTCGCCTTTTTCTCGCGATTAATCTCGGTCTGCAACGATACCTGTCAACGCGTCTGTCGAGAATAGTCGAGAGACGGCATCGATATCGGGGTACACCCAGGTCGATATTCGTCATTGCGCAAAACAGTTGCGACGAGTATAATTAAATACTTATATACGTTCGCGCGATCTGCGGAATATATTAAGTAACGGCCGGCATGTGTTTGCGACGTATGTAAAAATGGTATTAATGAAATCGGCGGCGCGTGCGCGATCAGCGTAATTGGCGCAATCGTGAAACGCATACGTAGACCTTTTACCTTTCGTTCTGTTGCAGGGAAGAACCTCTACAATAACGAGCATGTAGCAATTAAATTGGTGAGTTGATTGAAATTTTAGACACAGAAATTTTCCCCCCAATGGCCCCACCTTGCCGCCAATCCTCTTCAACGCCGAGGAAACGATACGCCACTGTCGGCTTATCAACTCTTTCGCAGTGTCGTGAAATTACGAATTCGGGTCCAAAAAGTGTCCATTTTCTTTTTAATTCGAGAACACTTTGACGTGTAGTGAAAAATGTAAAAAAATATGCTTTATACGTAGTTTGTTAGTAATTAGTCCGTGTATAGTAATTGATGTTCTGCCCGCGACTGTCACGGGATAAACTGTTTGGTACCTGACGCTTTACCCGTGACTGTCACGGAATAAACTGTTAATGGGTTAATTCCCGTTGACGATTCGACTTGGCGTCGGATCTCACGAGCCCCGTGTAAAATTTTGCCCAACTCTTACGAATCGTCGCGAGCTATTCTTAAACGATGTCCCTTTCCGTGCTTGCAGGAACCAATGAGGTCAAAGGCGCCGCAGCTACACTTAGAATATAGGTTTTACAAATTATTAGGTACACTTGGTGAGTATCCGCGGTATGAAAATAGCAAGTACGCTTGAATATTTCATATTTCGATCGATTAACGTGACAAATCGTGCGCAGAGGGTATACCAGAGGTATACTACTTCGGTCCTTGGGGGAGGTACAACGCCCTGGTGATGGAACTTCTCGGACCAAGTCTGGAGGACCTGTTCGACCTCTGCGGTAGGAGGTTTACCCTAAAGACCGTACTCAAAATCGCCACACAGATCGTAAGTGAAACCCAGCTATCGTTAATCAATGTTTTTCGACCCACGCGAATTTCCTAGACGAGCGATCGCCTCGAGTTCCGCCTCGATCGATCGATCGAGGATCTCTTCCAATGTTCCTACCTTCCCCACCAATTAGAAAGTCTAATCGAATTCGGTTAGATTACCTCGACGCGGTGAAGGCGTTCCACGTTTTTGAGAAAACACTCCTTTTTTAATGCGAAATAAAAATCGAGATATCGAAGAAATCGTGTATCGAACGGTAGAGAATATTCGCAAGAATATCCAATTTATGCGAAATTTTTGGAGAATCCAAATATTTAGAATACTAAACAAAATGACTTGGAACGAATTTCGTATTATTGTTAGAATGAGAAGAGAAAATTCTCAATTTCTTGGAACGTCCGAGGTAAACGAACTTTTTAGATGTAAATTAACTGTTTGCGCAATTTGTTGTCTAGTACTAATCTGGAAATATGGTTTCCCCTTTCAGCTCCACAGGATAGAGTACGTTCATAGTCGGCATTTGATCTACCGCGACATCAAGCCGGAGAACTTCCTGATAGGACGAAGCACAACCAAACGAGAGAAGATTATCCACATCATCGATTTCGGACTGGCCAAAGAGTACATAGACCTGGAGACGAACAAACACATACCGTATCGGGAACACAAAAGCCTGACGGGCACAGCGCGTTACATGAGCATCAACACGCACCTTGGAAAAGGTAACTTTTACTCCGCCGGTTTAGATATCCGTGCAGAAGACGGCGACCACCACCCACCGCCACCCACCGCCACCCACCATCGTCTGCCCATCTGTACAAACTTTTGAAACTTCGCGGCGTGCCCGTGTTGGAATGGCCGGAGCCGGGGCCCCGGAGAAAGTTGCGAGCGAGCACGCGCCGCGATATGCTATATTAAATCCAACAGGATGTTTGTCGGCGGCGACGTTCGCGAGGCTCGTTTCGGTTTTGCTCGCGGACAACTGTTACGTGGCCGATATCTCCGATTGTATCTCGAGCAGCGAGTAACGCGGTGGTTCCCCTAATCCCCGGAGTCGTCTCGCCACGGATACCGCTTAGGCGGAAACAGACGAGTAAGACCGATACGATTTTTGCTTCTCGTGCTTTTCTAATTAGAGCAGAGCAGAAGAGACGACCTAGAAGCGTTAGGGAACATGCTGATGTACTTCCTGCGCGGCAGCCTGCCGTGGCAAGGGCTGAAAGCGGACACGCTGAAGGAAAGATATCAGAAGATCGGCGACACGAAGCGGAACACGCCGATCGAGGTTCTCTGCGATGGACACCCCGAGGAAATGGCTACGTACTTGCGGTACGTGCGTAGATTGGATTTCTTCGAGACGCCCGACTACGAGTACCTGAGGAACCTCTTCCACGATCTCTACGAGAGATGGGGTTTCGTCGATGACGGCGAGTTCGACTGGACTGGCAAGACGATGGTACGTGATCCACTGACGATCAAGTGATCCGCGTATACGTCACTTTCTCTTTTATCTCGTCGCAATGCATGCAAGAAAGGAAGACGGAATAATAGGAGAGTTGCACGATGCTCGATTATGCCCAGGGACGAAGCACGTATCGCAAGAGTCGATATCATAACCCGTCGTCGAGTTGCTTTTCTTTTTTTCCCCTCCCCCACTAATTTCTTCTATCTTTCCTACTCTCTCTTTCTCTTCGTTTGGATATTCCAACGATATCGCGGTTCACCGTCCAGACGCCATGTACGATAATTACTTCGGTTATTTCTTTGTCGGATTAAAAGTAAATTAAAGGATTTGTTTTACCGATAACCAAATGTTCTTTTGTACATACGTAGTTTTACGATGTCGGGTAGAAACTTGGAGATATCGTCTCTTCTGGGTAAGTAAGTCGCCCTGAGTATACTCCTCTCCGCGCCGCCTCGCGGTATAATCTCGGTGAAAATCATATTTTACTGATTTTTAACATTTGCATGCTGCCCCCAATGTATCTCTAGCCATCCAACTTTGCGCAGCTTAGAGCTCTGAGGATGGCTCCCCCTTCTCACGTTGGAAAGACCAAATCTGATAAGGTGGGTGATAAACGGTACGCGAGACCCGCGTTTTTCGTTACCTTCTACGCAGACACACACGTGCGTTGTTCGATGACTCGCAATCGGGATCATTCGAGAGAACACCGGCTCTCCGTTAACGAGTATACGAAAGGACGACGCTGTACCGAAATAGTATGTCAACGAAGCGAATTCCTGCTCGAAGAGAATCCTTCGTAAAGTGCATGGAGCGACGAGTTGGGAGCTTATCGACTTTTATTTCGTTGAGCGTGAAAATCTTATGCCTCCTTAGAGACGCGATATCTCGTTCTGACCGAGATTCGCATCTGCGTCCACGAGAAATACCCAACAGTTGCCTTCACCGCTTAAGCATGCGTCACTTTTTTTCTTTTCCTTTTTTTTTTTTTTTTTTTTTTTTAATTTTCTTATTTTTCTCCGACGTTTTGCGTTTAATTATCTGTAATAATTTATGCACGCAGTAACGTTCTTTCTGTTCCCGATATTTCTAGCAGCGTAACGAGTGCCCTTTTACCTTATCGCTTTCGGTAGTACCTTTGCATTTCTAAGTACACCTACGTAGAAATTCGTAGAGATGTAAGACTTTTTTACCCGTATTTCGAGTATCTTCTCTTTGGTAGTACTACTTTTACGCTTCGACCGAATGAATCGCGCCGCGCGTTTCCACCAGTTGATTAGGATACTTTCTGTTCGCAGACGATATTAATCACGATACGCCGTGTTTTTTATTTCGAATCTTCGTTTTATACTCTCCGTAACGAAGAACAGTGTACGAAATAACATTATCGCCAATTATCGTTTCGTTCCTGTCTCCAAGTATGTTATACGAAATTCATTTATCCGTAATCGCGTTTGGTAACGCGACGCCGTTACGAGTGTAATAACACTGCGCGTAATAAGAGTAAGCGAACGCGATAATTTCTAACATACCGATAGATTTCACATTTTTTCCACGCCGAACCCGCAATTACACGCTGTTAACGAATTTTTATGCACACGCTGTATCGTGGAAAATTAATATTTTTGTATACTTATCCCGCGTTTATTTCCTTTTTTTAACGAAAAAAGAGATGAAAATAAGCGCGGGACTGATAGAGAGGAAAGAAGGATAATTTATTTATTAAGATTTTTATATAGTACGTTCTAATAAATTCTTAACGCGTTGACTGCCATGGTGGTCATATCAGTGACCTGTGCTGGTCTCCTCAGTGGGGCCATGGTGGTTACCAATGTCCGACGATACTAATTTTTTTAATTTATATTTGTTTTATTTCAACCAATTTTTGGATATTTGAACGACGTAAAGAAATAGAGAACATTAACCCTTTGCACTCGAGAGGTGACCGTCAAGATAAAATTTCGAAGATCGATATTAATTAATATGTCAAATTTAAGATAATGCAACGGTGTGCGAGCTATCGAAATCAAATAATTCTACGTGTTAGATTATTATACGATTTCTTATTTATTACCGAAAGAAATATCGCCAGCTTTATAGCAGAAAATCTTTGACCTCCTACTCATCTTTAGCCAAAAGATCGTCGAGTTAGCAAAGGGTTAGTAATTTGTACCTTTGTCATATTGTTTGATAATTCGTCGTATTCGTCGTTATATTCTAAGAATAATGGAAATTTTATCGTGGCCCCCTGAATGTATAATACTATATAAAACGTGCATGGCAGTCAAAGTGTTAACTAACGTTCTGTCGGTGTGGTTATTTAAGTATTTCCGGATAATATAAATAAATATTAACTTTGTCGCGTAAGATTACATTTATCTTGTACGTAATCGTTTCACATTTTTGTTACAACACCGTTTACCTATTTCCGTTACATACTGTACTTGTGTTTCGTTTTCAGTCTACGCCCGTTGGATCCTTGCAGACTGGACAAGAGATCGTTGTATCTCCGAATCGTGATCGACACCCGTATAAGGTGCGTGCACACTTTCATACCGATCTTCTACTTTTCTTTTTCTTTTTTACGAGAAGACGAGCATGGTTGTGTGAGGCTTAGCTATTTCAAATAACAGCATGAGTATACACCTGATCGGTAACGGAATAGCATTTTTTTTTTTTCTCGAATAACTTTCACGAAAGCTGTTTGCAATCGAGTTGTCGGGACAACGAAAAGCGAGGAGAAGTTAGGGCATTTGTCGGAAACGTTCGAAGCATACGATGTTCGTGTGTCACTTTTCCCTGAGAATAATGAAATTGGATTTTGTCTGATTGCGAAACACGGAAATCGTCGACGCATAGGAATGCGATGATTTCGAGGAAGATGTAGTCCTCACGTTGGATGAGGTTCACATCGAAATGCAAGGCAACTACGTAAGCCACCAAAATTTTCTAACGATCTGGCCTTCTTCGTGCATGTTCTATCTTATCGTAGATATTCGGGATAAGAGCGCATACATTGGTTATCGTGCAGATAAGCCGACGTGTCTTTTCTATTTTTCGAAATATTCTCGTGTCGTAGATAAACGCGATTTTATTTCTATACTTGGACGATGACTCTCACGATGAAGTGTAGAAAATGGAGGAGACATGCGTGAAGAAGCGAGATCGAGCGCAGTCGTATCTGAAATCCCCCGTTGGCGATCCAGCTAGCGCTGTTTCTATCGTTCACGACAAATTAATATAATGTAGCTAGTTACGTAGATCACGAGCATCACGAGTAAATTAAAGATCGCTCGATGTTATTCGGAGTATCTGTTGTTACATATCACGCATCGTACACTGCAATGTCAGACGATCGAGAAAGTTATAATACCATGCTAAGCAGACGACGACTAAGAATTATCTCAAATCTCATTCACGATCTTTAGGTAGTAGATTCGAGTGCCGTAGCATTTTTTAATCTTTTTGTTTTTTTCATTGCCGTTGAAAAGTGGTCTTTAGTGCTTGTTCCTTTAGGATGTGACAGATCCAGGGGTGGGAGGCGGGGGCGGTAAATGGGTGGGAACCTCGAGGACAGATACTGCGAAGCAATCAGGAGCTGGTGGTACATTGACACCCGCTGATAGGCATGGTTCTGTACAGGTGAGTGCACCTTGCGAATCCTTTCTGCAATCCATTGTGTCCGTCTGTTTCACTGATCTATCCAAACACTTTCCGCCATATTTTTTTTTATTTTCCCTCTTTTGTTCGTTCGCTTCCGATTGGTTTCTTTCCATTTCGTTGATAAACACCGGGTGACATTACTCTGTTATATCGGACGTGATACCTTGTCCATTTGCTCGAGGTTTCAACGAAAGGAACGAGTAACTTGATCTCGTGACGGTTGTAAAAGCGTGTGATAAATAAAGAATTAGAATTATGGTGGTAATTTGGTTAATCTCGCGAGACGGAGACAACGAAGCCCTGTTACCCATTTATACCACGTGTTTCCCACTTTCTTAGCCCACGAAGGTGACGTGCAGACGCGTCCACGAAGTAAATCGTTCGCTCTATTTCTAGACAAAGCAACGACGGATTATGGTTAGTTAGAAATCTATGCAAATTGGTTTGTTGCCGCATGCGGACGTTTGTTTCGTTGATCGATTCACCTCTGAGTCAGTTGTTACTTCACTAATCCAGTTTATTTCTTTTCCCTAACTCTCTCTTCTGCTCCTTTTTTTTTCTCTCTCTCTCTCTGTATTATTTTTCTATGTTTTCCTTTATTTTTCTAATTTTTTCTTCTTTTTTCTTTTTTTTTCTTTTTTTTTTCTTTTTTCCCCTCCTTCGTTTGTCAAAGTTCTAGAAGATAACTCGCGAGTCGATTCTCGGAAGAGTAACTTGTTAATCGGGTTGATTAGTCGTATCACGTTTTTAGAATCTCATCTCGTTTGTATTAACAATGCCTTTCGTGTATGAAGCGCCGCTTGCCTCACGTAAATTATGGGTTTAGTCTTTCGATGTAGAGGTTTACACACGTGTACATATACAGATGTATTAATCACGTATTTTGTGTCATTAGTTTTTCGTATGTTAACGATCTCGAATTCATGGTATAGATCGTAAAAGTTCACTTTTCGAATTCCACTCGGGGATATATTACAGCTTTTCCTTATCTAATATTCTTTCATCCTTGCGTACTTGAGATCTTGCGGATAATAACGTGTTGTGTATTTAGGTGGTGTCCTCGACGAACGGGGAACTAGCCAATGATGATCCTACAGCAGGACACTCTAATACGCCAATCACTGCGCCTCAAGAAGTGGACATGGTCGACGAAACCAAGTTAGTATTGCGATTGTTTTATATTTTCTCTCTCGTGTGTACAGTAGATTACAAACTCTCTTTGATAATCGAGAGATAAGCTGCGATCGAAGCAATAACACTTGTACAACTAGTGCATGCATACGTGACGTATTAGAGGTTTAGGCCGTGAAAGGAAACACGAGCTATCGTTAATCCGAGTTCACTAACGCTTTAGAGGATTAATAGCAGAGTCGCATCCTTGTTTCGTTGTATGATTTTAATCTTGGCACATACCTCGTAACTTCTGCATGATACATGTTAAATGTCCTGTCTGTCCTATTTCAGAAAGAAATGTTTGCCGGGAAAAAAGCGTTGTCGTGGATGCGGAAAGATCCTACATCGAGGTTCATACCCTCCTACGTCCACTGCTGATCCTAGACCGATTCCTGAACTTGGTTTAATATCCCAGTACAACTGGCCGTTAAAGAATTTTCTTTTGTTCAACATAAAGGCAAAATATGATATTAGTTAATTATCGTTATTCGTCTTAGTTCCCTTGGTTCGATGGAAATATTCTTTTCTTTGCTATCTCGATGTTCCTCGTGTTTTGTTTGGATTGTACGTAATGTAAAAGTCAGGAACGTCGATGATGCGCCATTTGGAATTTAAAGAAGCTATGTATAACACGAAGCGATGTCTTAATCCTAGTAGGACCGTCGTTGTCGTCCCTTGTGTTCCTTTATGTCCATTTATGTTCCTTTGTGTACCTTTATGTTTGTTTTATTTGACAAGTGACTCACGCGTGGACCGTTCGTCTGGGACGATATTCTAGCCACTAGCAAATTGGTTTGAAAATACAAGCTCGGTTTGTCGCCGCTTTGGAATGCCTTGTCGTGTTGCATGTTGGTGTCATAGCGTAAAGCGATCAAAAGAAGACGACTCTAAGTCCTATTAGTGTTTGGTTTATTTGCAGATGCTGTTGTTTCTTCAAGCGGAAGAAGAAGAAAAGTGGAAGACAAAAGTGACTGTCTGTTATCTTCAATCTTGGGGGGGACAATACAGTGCGCGTGTAACAGAAGTGCAGATGAAGTTTTTGGGGAACGTGTTGCGGCAGTGCGCGAAGGGACCGTGGACAAGAAAAGCTGCAGCCGATCCGGAAAGGGGGAGGCCGTTACCTTGCTACGTGCCGGAAGTCGATCCGCTTCTCAAGATTCGGTGCTGCACACCATCATCGTCACGATGACACGCCGCCGTCGTTATCAAATTAAACCACCACACAGCCATCATTATTACTGCTACTATTATTACTATTATTATCATTATTATTACCAGGATTAACTTTGCTCTTCTTCTTTTTTCTTCTTACGATTATTATTACGATTACTATTAATATTATATTATTATTATATTATTTTATTATTTTAATATTATTATCGTTTACGATTATCATTGTCATTTCGTGTACGATCGCCGTTTAAATGAAGCAACATCGTTTGTCAATGTCGATGTTACCGAATACATTGTAAACTTGTCACTGCTGACTGAGAATAGTCGAGCCGTCGGTCCCGACCGTTCAGTACTGGTAAATCGGTCCACCTACGTACCATACACGTATAACAGTAAGGAATTGACGTGCCGATGGTGAAAGAACGTGTTTGTGCCTACGACTCTCTCATCTTGTACCGCGGTGGCGCACTTTTCAACATGCCGTCATTGCGAAATGTCTTACGATACGTGTATTAAATCGTAAAAGAATTGAAGCTGAGATCTCATTTTACTCAAAGTCCCGGATAACGAGCGTAGCGTACTCCTGCTTGTATCGAGGTTTATAAACAAACACTTGTGAAGTCTGATCGACTGGAAAGGCATGAAACTGAAAGGGTAAACACGTTGGTGTATGCTTAACTCCGATCAGTTCCAAGCGCGTTCAGTAGGGCGGCGTTCTTCGAGTTTGTGATCGAGTAAGTTAGCTTTTCCTCGTTTTCCTTTTAACCACGAGAAACAAACGATCCAGACGAATCGAAATTCACGTAATTCATACGCGTATCCTCCCCCCCCCCCCCCCCAATCTTCTTCGTCGTCGTTTAGTATCCGAGACATCTGTGTGTTTTGTTCTTCTTCTTCTCCTTTTTCCCTTCCTTTTTCTTTCTTCTTTTTCTTTCTTTCGCTGTCGTTAAGTCTTTAACGAATATTTTCCTCCTTAGTGGAAGATTATCCTTTTAAGTTCATCCTGTACGATACACGAAAGTATAACAGTATTAACGCTATCTGTAGGTAGCACTAGAGTCATGCTAAATTGCATTCACCGTATTTTAGTTAACAATTTTTAACTAATTTTATTTTACGCCTACACTGCCTGTCGTTGTTCTATACGAGTACACGATTATACATGAAACCATTACACACTGACTGTACATAAAATATATCGAAAACTATTTTGCTACGAAGCTGCACATACTTTGTATCCACTGTTTCAGTTAATCGCATATCATTTAACGAGCTTCGTAAAACCTCGAAATGGTTGTTCAAATTATTAATATATATATATATATATATATACGTATATATATATTCTGGAATGAAGGAATATAAGTGATCGTAATTTTAAGCGATTCGATTTCGGTTTCATGCCTTCCATGAATTTATCACTGTAAAAGCTATACGTTGCAGAAATCATTCGAATTACATTTTACATAACATATCGAAACAAAGACAAAAGAAATTAAAAATTTTCATTCGTAGATTCCAATGTCTGCCGTGAAAATGGAATAGGACGTAGATCAACAAATTATACATATGTATTCGATACAATTGATCCGTGTTCTAACGAAACACGAAGATTCGGGAGACTTTCTTGAATCGTATCTTATCGTCTATGAAAAGACCCGTTCATTTCGGAGAAACTTTTTTATTCGTGAAACAAAGCGTGTTAAAAGAAGATAATTATTAGAAGTGTAACAAAAAAAGAGAACCAAAGTATGCTTGTAATTGAATATACATCAATATAGGTTTGATTTTAAAGCAATAAAAAAGAAAAAAAAAAAAGAATCTTTTACCTTCTCTGTTTAACTTTATGAAACAGAATTTCCTTGGAACGAATCGTTGTTTGCTAGATCGTGGTAAACGATATTGGATTTGAGACAAAATGAATTAATAAGAAGGCAAGGAATGTAAAACTGTACGTGACATAGTTATACAATAATGTACACTTACTTTTGCGAAGAACTTTGTCAAGGGCTTATTTAATATGTTTGTTCCACGAAGTTACGAGAAGAAGAACGTTGAGACGTGACATATTCGAATCTCCGTGGATTTTCTGAAAATGCAACCAAGCAGTGAAGAGATACTTAACGTGAAAACACGCGCAAAAGTGAAGGAGAAAAAAATCTTGTCAGCCCTGCCGATTAAACGTGTAAATGAGAATGTTCGACGATGTTTTGTTACAAATTTGCAACATCGTTTAGTTCGTTGTCGAAGGAAATTAGATATGTTAGGTAAACTTGTTCGTTCTGCTCGAGTAAATCTTTGTTACAAATCGATAAATTGTGTATTGTTCGTTTTATTCACAGACTGATGTATAATAAAAGGATTGAAGTACATCTTAATCTCGAGTCTTTTATATCTCAAAATTAAACAGAGTTTCCTAACGGTACATATTATAGAATACGAGCTGTAGATATTAGGACAACGATTTCCTTGGGAACTTTCAAGTTTTCAAGAAACACGATTCCTTTGCTAACTGTTTACATCGAAAGTAAAATTATACAAAAAGCGGTAAAGCGATAGATTTTCTAAAAAGAATGTTCTTATCTCCAAATACTACTAGTAACATTGTACTATTCATAGATATACCAAAAGGTTACTATTTGAAAGTAAACACATGTATCACCATAAGTATAGAAGTAGAGTCAGAAGTAAATATACCATTTAACCGATAAAGGCAATAACGATAATGGGAAAAAGAACTGTTGCGGTAATAAGATAAGACAGCTTAGTCCTTCTTTCTCTCATTTTTTCGTTTAGAATAAAATTTTAATTCTTCGAAAAGAGCTAGGCGTGTATGCGTATGAATTTGTAACAAAACCCGAGCGACTAAAATGCAATTAGAAAGTCTGTTTAATCGGCTAGCCAGCATAGATATTTTTCTTCTTACTGGAGTATATTAAGAAACGATGTAATCGATTGTTACTCGTCTGCGCGTGAAGACGGCGAGTACTAACTTTATCGTGTTCGAAGGTCCGAACTTCTACTAGTCTGGCCAACGATTGCGTACCACTGCCGAGCCATACCGATGTACCGTGTTATCGTACTTTGAGTGTCCGTACACGTATCCGATATTCAATGGCCAAGCACATCCGACGACGAAACGTTCGATGTACTTAGAGCGAGAGAGCAAACAAAATAAAACACGAGAGAACGTATCACGATTTATGTAAAAAGAAAAAAGAAAGAAAAAAAAAAGGAACAAAATGGCAAAGCGTTATTTCGCTTAGCTTCTTCTCACCTGTATGTATCACGCTGTTATTGGCCGTCGGATGTCTTGAAGTAATACGCTTAAATGGAGATGAGAACTAAACCCATTAACTTTGTGGATTTCCTCTCTCGTTATTATCTGTATCTTCCCACTGGATATGCACCGAAAGTATTGTTCCTTTTATAAGCTTGCTATGACGCAAGTAAACGTTGAACAACTAGACGTTACATTTGTACACAGTGGCGAGAAAGAGTGCGAATGGAAAGAAGTAAAGAATGAAAGAAAGGAAATGATCGCGGAATGTGCGATCGAGAGAAAGTAAAAGAAAAAGGAATCGAATGACAGAGTGAAAGAGGTACCAGAGCGATGAAAGTATAGAAGCGAGAAAATGGACTCCGTTGTCCTCTGGTGTGTATGCTTTCACGTGGAAAGAGAACGAATCTTCGTGTTATTCCAATGCTTAAGGAGCTAATGTCTCTCACGTTTACTTACTTTTTGTCGACGGTATCGTTTGTAAGCATGATCTCTTGATGGAACATATATGACACGAACATACACATACAAACAAATGCACAGACACACACCAAATTTCGCGATTAGGGTATATATTAGTGATAAATTCAAAAATCGAGGAACGGTATCTCCACGAATGGAGACAAGGGGGAGCATACGTAAAAAGTGAAAGTGATACGTACGAAAGGGGGAGAGAGAAAGAGAGAGAGAGAAAGGAAAATGCGCGAGTGAATCTTGGTGAAAGAGAGCCTCCGTATTTACAGTACTGCAGCGTTACCTGACCGGGGTTTTGCCTTATTAGCTGACCGTTGCTGTCCCGACACTGAACATGTTTGTTTGAACAAACTCCTGACATCAGGAATTTGATATTTAGGATCACGTATCGGTATTTCACGCGTATTCGTCGAAAAGGAGAAATACTCGGGATGTTTTTTAGAATTCTACCTCCCTTGATAACGGACCAAATGTGGTTAACGAACCATGGTCAGCTAATGCGGCAATATTGTATATCGCTATTCTGCCACATATCGTTGGCGCAATTATGCTACAACTATGTTGCAATTTAGTTTGTAGTTCTTTTTTTAGTCGATTTTTCATGCGTCACCAGTTTTTAAATACAACACGACTGACTGCTGGTTAAGTATGGTTGTGAACGAACAAGAAAATGTTTCTCTATCCTATTCAGGATATATATGTCACCTTTTCTTGATGATCTTATTTTCCTTATTCGTTCTTGTACTTCATATAGAAAGGTTGTTGCGCTCAGTCCAATGACGAACTCAATCGCCCATTATTAGTGATAAAACAATGATTGAGTTTGAAAGCGATTATTTGTATATTTGTAAATTGGTGCGAATAGATCGGACCAAGGTCAATGTATGTACGTATGCGTCTTTCATTTCCTCGCTTTTAATGATTCGCAATAATACGCGAGGTCTTATTTGTTTTTAAATTAGAAAAACGACGCGTGTTCATGTCGTAACACGGCTTGAAGCGATTGCAAAGCAATGCGTAGAAGATTATGTGCGTTCGTTGTGTTTCTTTTTTCAATTGTTTGTTTTGTAGCCTTTACAAAGCGGAATTTATTATCATTAATCATATTTTAAAAAATTTTTTCGATATCTTTTTTTCTTTTGTATCTATAATCCTTCCTTCTTAAGTATTTCTTTAGTCATGACTATTCTTTATGTGCATTATTCTATGCATGGAATTGGGTTTCCTTTCTTCGATTGTTCCATTATATTCCCAATTCACTTTCATCGTAAAGCAAGATAAACATTATCAGTTTCTGATCTGTTTCTTAAATGTCTGCTTTGAAATGTTGGCAACATTTATTAAAAACTCATTCAGTTATGTATATTAACAATTGTATCGCGCTTTTGTAGTGAATTCTTTGCGCGATACATTTTACTCTGCGAACGTGATTTAGATAATATGCGTTTTAATTATTATTCGTTTTTCTAGCATGTATTTGTTGCTAAAGCATTCTTGTGTAGCTTGTGTTCAATGATCATTTGCCATTTATATGGAATTGGCAGCTCATGTGCATTATGATAGTATGCCCATGTAACGAGTGTGATTGATGATGTTATAGAAATTTTGAGATGTTTATCGATATGGTGAGGAGACGTTATGCTATGAGAAAGATGTCGGGCATCGATTAATTTTTGTAAATAAAAATTATTGGAATGAATATAGAAGTACGCACACAGAAAGACGAGAAGTAAAAATATGTGAAATGTCGGATGTCGGGAGATGTATCAGCTTCAAATTATATATACATATACATATATGCATAAACAATATCAATAATGGCAATTAATAAGCTGTATTGTTACTACAGTAATTACCACTGTCTCGCAACGGCAGCGATCGACTAATTTTATTACCACGTAATCTTAATAATGCCAGTGAGAAGTGGATTGTGTTCTTTGTGACGAAATCGGACGAAGAAGCATGAAATCGCTAATGAATTATTCCATTCGCTAATTTATAGAGACAATTTAAAAGTATCGAAGATGCTTCGAAATATTTTGTCCATTTCGTATATGTCTACAAACACAAAGACAAAAATGTCTGAAGTTTTTGAGCGAAGATATTCTATTATTAATGGAACAACATTGTTCAATTTTAACGTGCTTTTGTTATTATATTAGTGGATTCGTTTTCTTTCCACTTATGAAACTAATAATCTATTAAAGATACAAAAGAAGATTAATGTACATAGAAATTAAATTGTTTGAGTACTATTCCGATGGATTCTGTGTTTACGCCAGTTAGCGTAAGAATACGAAGGGTGGAGAGCGGTTTACATCCTAATGGTGAAAAACACGAGACTGAAAGACACACCGGACCATAAAAATTTAACGCGTTATATTCACGTAATACAAATGACGTAATGCAACTTACGAAATGAAATCATGTTTTCATTAGTTTTGTCAACAAATGTGCACCTCTCTCCCCTACATAATACATTTCTATCGTACTTGTAAGCTGTGATTGAAATCCTATCTTTCAATTCGTAATCACTGGCTTACGAATTGTTATTTATCGATTAATATATATAAAACCGTCTGATAATACCGCTTTAATAGAATTTGAAAAAGACATTGAAAATGCGCAAAAATGTTTTCCTGTAAATAAGCGTTGTGCCTGCGCACTTAATCAAACTAAAGAAAATTCTTATTGAATTTCTTGTACGTTTTCTTTTTGACTTTATGCAATTTGACTACTTGACTATACGTTTCGAGCTTGTTTTATCCTCTTTTTCAACATATATTGTAGAAAGAGAAATTGTTTCCAAAGCTTCAAGTTATATTAATATGCGGTAAATAGAGAAAATACAAAAGATCTAATTTTTAAGTTTTTTATTTTGTTTTATCTCTTTTCATATACATTTTTTCCATAGAAAAAAGATAATGATACGTGATGTGTTTTAAAATTCTTTTCTTCATTTTCTTTTACAATGTTTTTAGTTTTTATAGACAAGAAGTAAAATGAAATTTTTACAATAAGTTATTAAAAAGAAAAAAAAAAGGAAATTTCTGGTTGTTTCGTATAAAATTATGTTTTACAAATCTGTATCCAATGGCGCTTACTGAATTTTGTTTAAAAAAATGCGTTTAAAAAATTCCGCAGTATATTTTATTTGAGATTTATCTAAAAATTGTTGAATTAAAAATATGGTATAATTTGAAGTACAAAGATAATAAATAACACAGAATGTTATTTAAATTTCATTTGTATATATATTTTGCTGCTTTTACTTTATTTATCTTCTGCCATACTTTTAGATATTTTTAAAATTGTTTCAATACTAATTAATTCTCTATGTTCCTCCAACATTTCTATAAATAATGGATTCTTTAATAACATATTATGCGAAGCAGCAATAAAGTCTACAATTAGTCTTTTCGATAGATTGATATTTTCTAAAGTTTTATATGTTTTCTCTTTATACCTAAAAAAAAGTTCAGTAAAATGTGAGTTATAAGTCTCATATATATATTATCATAAATTGCGTGTATACTTACTGTGCCATCTGAGGATTTGTTTCCTCCAATATTTTGTTACGTAACTTTTCCTGTTCGTTTAAAAAATTTTTGTAATCATATATTGCATTTTGACATTGAATTTTTAGTTCCAATTGTTTTTTTAGTGCTTCTTCTATTTCATTTTGTATCGATAAAACACAGTCATTGAAACAAAAAAGTTTACGCATACATGCATAAATTTTTCTAAAAAGGTATCAAAACTATTAGATATTTTTCCTTTTAAGATTCCATAGCTTAAACTGTTTAATGCTTCATACTTTTGCATATTGTGATCACCTTCTTTGCCTGTTAGAATAGCGTGAATGCTATCAGAATGAAGACATAGTTTAATTGCCTCATTGGTTAGAAGAGTATTTGCAGTTGCTTCATTTAACTTTGTTACAATTATTCTTACATCTTCTTCTAGTTCCTCTGAATTATTAGTTACTTCTGAAATCATGTTAAAAAATCATGTTTATATCAATGAAGCTTTTGTTTTAAAGATAACAGGTTTATTGACATACGGTAATTATGATGTGCTTTAAGTGTCAATAACTTGGAATTCAGTCGTTTTAACGATTCTCGTTTAGATTTAATTTTTTCTTCTATTGGTTTAAAATCATCTATTGAAATTGCTCCCACCGGAAAACTGTAGGTACTGTTTTTCAAACATTCCACAGCATCTTTCAAAGTTTCTAATTCCATCATTTTGCGTCTGTATATATTACTACATTACTATAAAATAGTTAAAATCAACTGGGATTTATAACTTTTATAACACTGACATTGTTTTGTAATTCAAAGTTATTTACAGCTATTGCTAAATTCATTTTGCACTACACACACTTATTAACTTTGCATATAATTTCCATTCATTTTTTTTAAATGTAAATAAACGACACGAACTAATATTAAGTTTTCTTTGAATATCTATTTTCTCTTTCAATTTTAAGCGACAAAATGTCACGATAAAGGTTATAATCAAAACTTTGTTTGGAGTAGTAGTTACAAGTAATTTCAAAAAGTTCCTAGATATACGTTATTGGTGGGTCTTATAGTAAATTTATAGTAGGTTAACGTACCTAAGTTGCTACATCTAGTAACAAAATATTTCTACGTTATCATTGGTTAATATATGACAGAACGTCGTGATGAAATATATGATCTAGTAATTTTTTTGTAACTAATAAGTTTACTAGATTAAATCAATCATAAATGCGTAGTTTGTTAGAGTCTGTAATTGGTGAAATACACATTTATCGGTTCAGCGCGGATTTGTAATACTGAAAAAAGAAGGTATTTTGTTCCTATCATAGATATTTTGTTAAAATTATGTATGTTTAATGTAAATACAAATGTATTATATTTAGATTAAAGATACAATCGATTGATTAATATATTAGACGAGATCACGTAAGGAATATAAAAGTATTTAGACGTGCAATCTGGATATAATTCAACATTAATTTAATGGAAATGTAAAGGAAAGAGATTTTAAAGATTTGACGTATTTCTTAATATTAATTTTTATTTGATTTATTTTTATCTTCACATCGTTTAATTTCTTTAACATATGAAAAATACATTCAATTCTTTTTTAAAGTGCTTCATACTCTTTTATCTTTGTATTTAAAGATGTTGCTTATTTTCTATAAATATATTTCACATCTACATGTACATTATTGTAAACATTTGTGAACATTATGGTAGTTATAGATTTCCCTATTATATGCTGCAGATCATATTTTCGAACTGTGCGTAGACGATAAGTAGTATGGCATTCACACAATAGAGAGCGCCTCAAATTATTTTGAAGTTCGTTTATTCTCCTAGTTGTATCGTGAAATATGCGTATTAAAGTCTATCGAAGTAAGAAGTGTAGTACAAGATTATTGGTACGTGGACAAATAAATTTTATTTTCACGGGTCACGGAAGAAGAGCTTCGAAAAGAGTTTGGTTTTCTTTACTTTGGTTAAAAAGTATGTATATCATGTATATCTGTATATAGTGAGAAAGATTTATTGAGACTAATAAACTGTCACAGCAAATAATGTAAAAATGTCGTATAAAAATCATAACATATCTGTACTACGTGGTTATGTATCGTATGTATTGCATTTAAGGACAGATTTAAGCATCATGAAATTCGAATCTTCTATTACAGTTCAAAAATAATTGTTATGGCGATCTCGGTAACGTAACATTTATGATTTTGAGATATACTCAATTAATTGTTACTAATTATGACACAGTGATAGGAAATTGACGCAAAAAAAGAAAAGAATGTAGGAAATTGGAAAAAGGAAGTGAAAACTACATAAATGCGAATAATTTCGAAAGATTCGAGTACCGGAACACAGTGACATCTATTGTCCTTATATTTTTCAGACACCTCGCTTCACGAGGGCCCTTCACTCGTTTCAAGGAATAACGTTTTCTTGAATTTACTCTTTCTCCAACTTACGTTTCCTCCTATTTTCGTTTTTCCCAGCGTTACATGCACCGGTACTGTAGACCAAAACAAAACGTCCCGCCATCGAAGAAATGCTAAGGATCGAGGAAATTATGAACACTTATCTACATGTGTATTCTATCAGTGTGATACTAGCAAGTAAGGTAATTGAAAAGTTTAAGTGTTTTATTACTGCGTAAGCCACTTTTCGTATATAATTGGGCAATATATATTTTTTGGTGAAAATGCCAGGGTTTCGTTTTTAAAACATCGTTTCGTATCGTAGTAATGCTAATGTAATCGCTCTATAGATTTTCACGAAAACGATCGGAGATGCGTGTACTACTTGCTTCTACAATAACCTCATCGATGAAAGCGGAAGTTCGTCTTAACTTCCGTCCACCACGAAACTGAATCCTTTGAATTGATTCAAAAGCTCGATTAGCACTTTGATTGCTGTTGGCGAACATGTGTGTATCTCGCGATATACAAGATACGAGACCCTTTCGCCATTCAAAACACGCGTGTACATATCTATTCAGCAAATTGCTTTCGTTACGAATCGATGGTACCTCGGTATCGGCTCGATTCAAACTGGGGATGTCGGCCAGTTATGCCTTTATACAGTATTTGACCACGTGATTCTGAAAGTTTCTCACGTTTTCCATGTTTTCCACGTACCAGAGTCATTATATTTTGCTCAAGAGCATGTTTTGTTTCTTATCATGCAACATATTCAATATATGGTCGACATATTCGATATATATCAAAATATTAAGCGAATTTTAAACGATTAAGTGCTTTACGAGTAATTTTAAATTTCATTTCGATGTAACTTTGAGTTATCTCGAATGAACTTAATGTAACCTTGAACGATTTCGACGAGACGAATTACTCTAACGAATGATCTCGATGCGACGTTGAATGATCTTAATGCGATCTCGAATAATGATTGACCGAAATAAATGTTTAAAATTCGTTATTTTATAAATGTTACTGCCATGTTTGAACTATCATCAGAACAAGGGCCAGAGTTTATATGTATTTCTTAAGGAGTTGTGATAACATTAATCGAAATGTATCTCCATCTTAATGTTCGCATAATATATTTTGACTGATCTGTATCGGATATCGGGCGATTATTAAATTGCATAAGATTATATCATTATTCGATGAAATTCGCGTTAAAGTGTTTATCGAGCGATTATTGCGAAAGATACATGTATTTTGATGTGTCATATATGTAATTACTATATGAAAGAAGAATAAACGTAACATCAAATTATCACTGTTTTTAGCGTGTCGTTGAAAATAAAATATCTTCACGAACTGGCCTAATGGATTAGAAAAAACAACGAAAGAAAATCCCAGGACGAAACGTCTAATTTCCAAAGCGAGCATTCAGGATTAAATCGATATCTGCAGGTACACGATTTATTTTCTCGTTTATTCGATCTAACGAATAATCGTCGAATCAGACATTTAATTACACAAAGCTCGAAGAATTCCATCAATCGTACCATTATTTGTATCGATCACGGGAATATGATCGCGCTTTATTTATCCATTCTTCACCGCTTTAATTTAGAGAAATCGCCAGCAACGAGGAAGCGATATATCACTGGACGGATCGATTAATCACTTCCGTGCTTTGACATTAATTTACCGCAAAACGTTGGCTCACGAGCCTGCCTGCACCTCTTCTCGGCCCAGAGACGTTGGCGGTTACGTGCGCCACTCCTTCCTGATCACTCGCAACAAATAATGGAGGAAACAAGGTGATCGTGGTACGGGGGTAGCCGCAAATGATCCTTGGATATGTGTGTTCTTGTTGCGCGTGCAGTTCCAAACAATTTGCATGGCTGGCCGCGCCTCAAGCCCGAGCCAATGGATTTCGTTTCGACAAAAAGCTGCTCGACGTATCAGTTTCCAATAAAAACCGCTTGCCAATCTATTCGTATAATAGTGGCTGCTGTTGTTTTGTGAATCGGACGATAGCTTTTGAAATTGTTTGCGAGATGTTCTCGGTGTTTCTTCCTTCTTGTGAAAAGGTGTTCTATAATATGCTCGGTATCCCGAGAACCGAAAGGAGGAGAAAGTCTTTTATCGTTGCTCCTTTGGCTACCCCACTCAGGCTTGCTTAAATAACTCGATTAAAAGTTTGGACGATCTATTTAGATGCATATTATCCATACTCGCAGTACGTTGCGTATTCTTCTTGCTCGCTAGGTTGCGTTCATGCGAATAAAAATAAGTTTTCTGATTTCTCACTTATTCCATCTCCTTGGCCCAGGATCCAATTGCGATGACCTGATAACCCGAAAGTTTGCGAGGCAACATCAAAAGTCAAGTGATGGTAACTTAATCACGTAGCTTGGAAGCCGCAAACACTGAAGGATTTACGGAAGCGGAACGTTGGAAAGAGGAGTTAATCTGTCGCGTATGCTATGGCTATTTAATCGTACCACTGTATCAAGTCAGGTTAGTCAACGTGCACAGGATTTACCGGGTTGCTTTTTATGGAAGATTGCTTTTAGAAAAAAATCTACTTACCAGCTGGAAGATGGATATTTTGGTTATTTTGTAAATAATGAAACAGTGTATGTTACAATTATAGTGTAGGGCAATAAACGTAGCCTAGGGATCTATCTTATAATAACTTGAAGCTAAGGTGCACGATGTCCAACGATAACTAATGACTAAAATTCTCGAAGAGAACTTTGGAACCAAATTGAAATAAACGAGAAAGGAATGAATTTATGAAGTAAAGAACGAAGCAGAATTCGAAACGAATGCGAAACGAAAGTGAAACAAAGACGAATTGCGAAACGTATAGAATCGGAAAAAAAGACTGAGAAAAGAGAAATAAAATTACAAAAAGTAGAACAAAGTGATATAGAATCGAAGCCAAACACAATGGATCAACGATGGAAAGGAAATAAAAAAGGAACAAAGAGTTAAATGAAATTTAAATTAATAAGGAATTAATATTTAAATTATATATTTATCCGAAGGTTATTAAATTATTTAATTATTAATGAACAATTAAACGAATTGATTAAAGCAATCATTTAATATATTATTTAATAATGCAGGAATAACTAAAAAATTGATTTCAAATGACGAAATAATTATTATTTTATTAAATTTAATTTTTAGTCATTCGAGTTGAGGGAGTGTGAATTGAATGGACAAGGGCTATCAGCTAGCACTCTTGGCTAGCTGATAGCCATTGTCCACCCTATTCATAACTCGAACCTACCCTGGTTAAAATCTCGAACTGTTCGATCTGGGGCCAAATTGGCAAATGAGCTCGAACTGCAATGTCTTGCTCTTTATATAGCCGACCGTTGTTTGCCGAAAATCGAACGAAAAATTACGATCGTTCCCGATTCAATTGTTAATTATCTTTCTAATAGAATAACCAATGATTTGTTAATTTTTCAATTTTTACTATAATTTTAAACTCTCAGCAATTTTATATCATTAATACTAATCTTTCACTCTTGCATCTCTTTCAGGATGATAATTCTGGATTCTTTTCTGCATCTGATATTCAAGATTAATATAACATACATCTGAACAACGAGGATCGTCAGTGACAAACATGCACGTTATCAGTGGAAATTGATTCATCGCTCAATATGCAATTTTCTCAGCAATTTTGCAAAACCGGTACGAATATCAGTTTAATGAACCGAAATAGAACCGATATAAGAATATACGTATACGTATACGTACATGTAGCACATAGAACCGCAACCGTTAGCAATACAGAAGCGATAAAGAACCGATATTTCAAAAGCTACTGAAACCGTAACCGAAATCGATATCTCCGCAGATTTTAGTTCTTTATAACCGTTATAGAAAATAACGGTTCTTTGAAAATGTTTCGACAAACCGGTAGCGATATTATAACACTTTTCAACCCTCGAATTTTCGGCGATAGCTATAAATTTCTCTCGGTCTCTGAACTACTGTTTTTTTTTCTCTTTTTAGGTGGTGCACTTTCATTCTGTGATGGATTGCGATAGATTTTAAACATCTTTTAATAAAGGAAAAACAACGAGCGCACTACATCGTAACCGACTGTTTGGACACGGTAGTTATCGTGGAATTGTTTTTTATCGATTCCGTTCTTCACTTTATCAAATTTTCACCCTCCTCGTTGTTTCGCTACCGATATTACCGCTGCAAGACCACGCGTGTTTTTAATCGTTAAACACGTTAAATCGTGCATGACCTTTCACTCGTTATTTCAAACGTTTGGTCTGCAGATAAAGCTGCTTTTTCCGTTTCCTCTTGTTGCTTCGCTCGCGCACGAGGATACGCGGGGCTTTTACGAAAAATTGGAAACGCGCATCCAACGTGTCCAACGCAGACGAGGAGGTTCGAAGGAACAGAAGGTGGAGGCAAACGATCGAAAGCAGCGGATCGCACGCAGCATCGCTATTTAATTTGCGCCTATGGCTGCGCCAACAGGGCGTGGGACAACAGTACCCATCGCTCTTTGATGCTAGGCGAGGTCACTTGTTGTCGATTATCGAGCTCACCTTCGCCTCTGACATTTGAAAAGCCGGCTGAAATCCTGGAAAATAATTCACGCCGTAAAATCAAATTCCCATCTCGATTTAATGCTCGTGTGTGTGCGTATGTGTATTGTCGAATCAGCTGTCGACGAGGATGTACATACCAGACGCAACGATTATCGATACAGTATTAATATTTCGCGATTATATCGTGCCGGAATTAATAAGAACTGTTTATACAATGTCGAACGGAATGTATTTTAATTAAAGAGGAAAATCATTATTCGGTTCAACGTCCGCCAACAGATTGAACCTTTCATGAGAAATTGTGCGGCATCTTCATCCCGTTAGACAATTTACGATTTCAAAGGCTCTGTAAACGAGGATATGTCACTTAACTCCTTCGGTTACTCTGCTATCGCGGTTTCTCAATCCGTTCTCTCAATCTTATTATTTCATCTACTATCCCGACCATACCACGATATTTCGCGTTTTAATCTTCCACATCTGCTGCACAGTGTGGCCGATGCGTTCAAATGCGGCAAAAAACATTTTTCAGCTGATATCACATATACAGGTTGGCTCATTAAATACTGCCTTTTAGCAGCTTATCCGAAAGTCTATCTTAACTGCCTTTTACGCAAAACAAATTTCAGTAGTTATTGAAAAATTCAATTAAAATGTTAATTTAATTCTTAAAACCTTTTTATTTATACGAGCTTCTCTTTGTCATTAAAGACTTTTATGTTGATTTTAATGTTATTCATTTTTAACATTTTTGTCGCGGAGATTAAGCATTTTTTAATTTATTATTTTCGTAACAGAAACATACTTGTGTTTGCTCTTTTGTTAATAATAAATATAAGAGACACCGTTCGATATTCTACATCGGTACTCTGACATATAGGTATTTCAAATATGAAGAATTTTCCCGCGGTAACAACGCATAGCTTGTAAAACTGCAGTCAACTTCAGGTCGATGCCGAATTGAACGTACCGGTAATATATGGTGGAATATTCTCGCGCGTT
The DNA here is from genome assembly GCF_001483705.2 of Eufriesea mexicana. Classification (NCBI taxonomy): domain Eukaryota; kingdom Metazoa; phylum Arthropoda; class Insecta; order Hymenoptera; family Apidae; genus Eufriesea; species Eufriesea mexicana. The sequence continues at coordinate 693,468 of NW_016908335.1, read as the reverse complement.
AAAGTGAAACTTTCAATATCTGCATAAAACGTTTCGTGAAGTAGTGTTATTGCTGATTAATGTTTTAATTACTGCAACCGCGGAAACATATATTTCAGAATAATAATACGCAGTATCAATTATTGCAAAGGTAGGTTACCCGTGTAACATTGTCGTGATGTTCATGAATAGGTCACAGTATAAATTTATAAATCGTATCGTCAATTGCGATATTTGGTTGACAGGGCTAGGAAAAGACAGTTTTTTTTAATAGTTTTAATGATTTTTCTTCGATTTTGATGTGTACTACACGAAATAAAGTGTGTGTGGGGGGGGGGGGATCGTAAAACATACTGCGTAATAACCAAATATCGATTGTAGATTCTATTTCTCGACCGTGGATTAAGGTATTTAGCTAAAATAATTTTGTGAAAACAGTTTTCTAATAGTTTCTCCACATAGTTTCGATTCTTACGATCTATGTACGAAGTGAAGTGACGGGTGTGAAAATCATATAAACGTACTGCGTAGTTGTTTATTATTGATCGTAGATTCTAAATTTCGATCGTGGATTAGGATATTTAGCTAAAATAATTTTGCGAAGACAGTTTTCTAATAGTTTCTCCACATTGTTTCGATTCTTTCGATATATTTGTGGATTAGGATATTTAGCTAAAATAATTTTGCGAAGACAGTTTTTTAGTAGTTTCTCTATATTTTTTTCGATTTTTGGATCTTTTCACGAAATAAAGTGACGGGTGAGAAAATCATATAAACGTACTGCGTAGTTGTTTATTATTGATCGCAGATTCTAAATTTCGATCGTGGATTCGGATATTTAGCTAAAATAATTTTGCGAAGACAGTTTTTTAGTAGTTTCTCCATATTTTTTTCGATTTTTGGATCTTTTCACGAAATAAAGTGACGGGTGAGAAAATCATATAAACGTACTGCGTAGTTGTTTATTATTGATCGCAGATTCTAAATTTCGATCGTGGATTAGGATATTTAGCTAAAATAATTTTGCGAAGACAGTTTTCTAATAGTTTCTCCACATTGTTTCGATTCTTTCGATCTATTTACGAAGTGAAGTGACGGGTGTGAAAATCATATAAACGTACTGCGTAGTTGTCTATTATTGATCGTAGAGCCTAAATTTCGATCGTGGATTAGGATATTTAGCTAAAATAGCTATTTAAAATCAGTTTTCTAATAGATTTTCCAATTTTCTTTTGTCTAGTTCTTGCTGCAAAATAACGAGGAGACTTCAAATTGTAAGATGTCACAAGAGTGGACGCTAAGTGGTGCTGAATGTATAACGAAAAGGTATAGTGAAACTTAAAAATTTTCAAATCGGTATAACTAAACAAATATTGCAAAAAAGAAATGTGTAACTTTGTTCAATTTTTGTATGTTCTAGGTAGATTTTACACTCTATCATTCACGGTTCAATTATAATGGATCATTTATAAGAGAGAATGATAGTTTCACATGATGTATAAGTGGACTTCTTCATAGTCGTGCAGTGATCTTAAAAATGGACGAATGTTAATAAATATGGTAATATATCATGCTCTATAGTCACAGTTATTTATTCCACAAATAATATTCTCTAAAACTAAACTTTCCTAACATGTCATTTTGCAGGTTTTTGGTGTTTCATTCCACACTGCGCCATCAGAATTCGACTCGATCTCCTATCGGCAGGCACCGTGACTTCTAAGATAACCCGAGGAAAGAACGAAGCAACAACGAACATTTCGGCAACCGAATATGACACACGCATCACTTGTTCCTAGAATGCAAACGCTTCCCCGATAAGCATCCTAACGAGTTCAGGAATTCAACGACTGGCGTGGAGTTCTCTAGCTAGGGTGGCTAATCGGCGGCATAAGCCGCGCTCTATTTAATTTGCGTCCGTGACGCCGGCGTAAGGTTACAACCGGGTGCTGGCCCCCTCGCTCTTTGAGGTCGCTGCTCGATGCTGGTTGGTGTCGGGGGTGGACTGGGTAGCGATGGCGATGCCGGTGGTGTACGCGGTGGAAACTGTACGAAGCACGGACCGCTGGTCGAGGCTGGATGGACGGACGGTGTTCGCTGGACAAGGACGCGACGAGGGAGGAGTTGTACCTGGATCACGGTGCATGGGACGAAGCAGGAGGGCTAGCAGAGGTGGTGGTTCCCTGGTGCGCAGCCTGAGCTGCGGTCGGAGCTTCTCGTAACCCCGGCACACGGATACCCGTACTTAGGCCTTTGCCGGCGTGTACGTGCACGGGCTAGGTGAGTCGGGTAGCCGTGGCCACCTCACGGAACCGTGAGAGCGCAAGATGTCTACGAGTGTGGGTCGAGCGAAGCCGAGGGTGGTCGAGGACAACCGGCTGCGCACGAACCACGAATCACCGCGGGAACCTGTCGCGCGCCACGAAAGTCGAACAGTCTCTCACTGGCGCCCGGCGCGGCGAGTGGCCCGAGAGACTGGATTTCGTGCGAGTCGCACAGAGCTGTGCGATCATCGTTGAACGGGCAAGAGTGGAAGAACGAAAGGACGCATATAGAGAAGCATATCGACAGATACGTCATCCCAGCGTGGGGGCCCGAGTGGACGGTGGTAGACGTTTCATCCGAGGGCATCTACCCCTTCTTCGAGGCCCGATGACCGTCGCACGCGAGGAAGAGGAGAGTCGACGGTGGACCAGGATGGGCCGTTGTCTGTTCGTCGATTCCGCACGCCACGTGGTTCCGAGCTTCCTGTCCGTTTGGATCATCGTCGTGCTGCTGAACGGTGAGTGAACACACCTCTTACCTTTTCACGCGTATCTCGCGATCGACTCCCCGAACGGGAGTCTTTTGTCCCGAAAGGGACAAAGGAGTGGATCTGGTAGGAAATCTAAATTAGCTTTACGATTCGTTGGATATCTACGCGCTTAGTTTCTGCTATTTATAGCAGTACATTGGGTTTCCGGTTGGTTTCGGTGGAGTGTAGTAGGTCGGGGGCTGCAGCGGGGGGTAGAAGCGCGACGAGTAAGAGCGATCGACTAAGGGGCCTTAGCAGACACCTTCGTTTCGATCCGCTGACTGTGCCGAATCCTCTCCGAATTAGCACAATTGCGAGCAAGGGGTGGTTCCTCCGAGGTGCTCCAATCGTCGGATCCTTTTCCACCCCGATATTTTATCGGTTTCATCGCGTAACTCGGTCCGGATTGATCGATGGTTCCCAAAAGTTTCCATTTTTACTGGTCCTCGCTCTCGTCGTGAAATTTCGCTCGGATCCGGTCGCATCGTGACCGGAAGGGTACCTGGAAATCGGTTCTCGCGTACCCAGAATCTCGCCAGTTCTTATCGAGTCTGTCGGTTAGACACGAATCGGAAGAAAGAGGGAAATTTTTGCGAGACTTGCCGTAACAGGCAAACGAATCTACCTTCGTTTCCGGGCGAGCAAAACGACGGGAAAAAAGCTAACGAACTCGGCCAGCGAGTCCGTGACCGGGGTTCGAACGAATCTCGGCAGCCTCATAGGAACGACGTCGATGGGGGTCGAAGGTAGATTGGCAGCTGCCATTTTTACGACTCGTTGGAGCTGCGTCGTTCGAACACGACCGGTAGGATTACAACGAGAGTCGAGAACGTTCGATGAACGCAGTCAGGCTTGTTTTCATTCCTTAGTCCTTAACTTTGGCTGCGAGGTCGCGTATCTACGGGAAGGTTCCACGAGTGGCTAAGTCGATGGTCGACGACTCGTGTTTTGGATTTTTTCCTCACGAACTCGAGCATCGCTCGACAACAACACGCGCTTAGCCTCGTGAACGTGCGGACGGGGAACAAAGGCGGCATATAAATAAAGATCGTAGACAAGGGGCGAGCACGGTGGCCTATCCGGTGACGCGATTCGTAGGAAAATATCGTCGATAAAGCGACCGCTATATTTCCTTTCGGCGCGTTACGCGCGTCGAAACGCAGGATCCCCCGAGCTGACGTGGTTTATCGCGTGCTCCTCTAAAATTTAAACTGCCTCCGCTGAGCTGAATCGTAGCCGGATTTATGGCGCAGCTTGCAACTTACGGACGTTCGCGCTACGGAACAACTCGTACGAAGGATCCTACGCGCTTCGTTATGGAAGTTTAATAGCCGATGGCTAATGAAATCCTGTCACTGGCCGGCTACTACTCTGTTTATCGCCGATCGGCGTTGCTTTCCTCTGATCGCGTTCGTTTCCCGTTTTGGACCGTTAGGCTCGCGAAGCAGACTTACGTAGGCGAAGATAAATACGAAACGAGTGGAGGGAGCGAGGGTTGAAACGTTGGAGCCAAGGATATTTCGTGGCTCACCGATATCGATTACCTTTCAGCCGTCCAAAACTGCAAGTTAATTATCATAATAGCCGGCCATAGATAGACCGTGAATAGAGACAGGAACATCGGCGATCTCCTGCCAATGAAATCCATTTCCCTTCTGCCACGGGCGATAGAATCGCTCGAGGACGTTTGATCGATGACGTTGGCGTCGGGGCGGGCTGCCTGGGCTAGAGCAACGTCGGGATCCAGGGATCGAAACAGCGTTAAACCTACCTATGGTACGTCGACCTAAGGCACGCGTGAAACTCGTGTACCGCGAGACGGAAACGATAACGTTCGGCGACCATGTGATCGCGCTATAAAACGGTAACGGTTACGGCGAGAAAATGGTCGGAAGGAATTTCGGTCGTTGCCGGGATGACGATGGCGGCGGCAGCGGCGGCGGCGTCGGGGTCGGTCTAGGGGTGGAAAATCACGCGAGACACGTACGCGTGTTACGCGGCAGCATCGTGGAAATTAGTCCGGGCAGCAGACGGTCGACCCTCGAGTGTAAAGTTAACTTCCGGATGTAACTTTTGAATAGCGAGAACCGGGTCACGACTGCGCCTCGAGAGGATCGGGACTACTGCGAATAAGCCGAAACGAGGAAGATCGGGCCGGGGGTAAACCCGATCGACCGAGGGCCCGATACGACGCGGTGGTGTCTTCGCTCCACCGATCGTGTTCCGCGTTTTAACATGCAAAACAAGCCGGACCACTCTGTAATTTATCTTGTTATTTGCATTAGCGAATCGGGGTCAGCGAAACGTTTGCGGATACGGAAACAGATACCGCGTACGAGTGCATCCTTTTTTCACCGCTGCGACGCTAAACGAACGATTTGTTTGCGCGCCGTTTCAAATAATTCAAGCATCCATTCGGTGTCTGATTTCGCTGCTCGAGGGAGGTGTTTTCGACACGCGCGAGGGTTTTTGACATCGAATGATGCGCGGAAACGCGTTTTTTCGTTAATCGCGAAGAATCGCGTGGAACTCTTCGTGGACACCCGAGTACCGTGTTACACTGTACGATGGGGCGAATAATCAGCCCGGAAGGGAGAGAAAAATCCTGAAATTTGTCCGCGTTTATCCTCTTTGTCTGGTCCGGTCACGTTTGCTTCGCGTGCAAAGTTAAATTCGTCCGAATCGATAGACCGCGCGACGTACGTTCCAATTTCACCGGCTCATCGCGATCGTTCACGGCGGAATGGCGAGTAGATTTTAATCGTCGCGGAATTCATCGGCGCTTATTAAAATACCGACGGATGGTATCGCTGGACCGCGATTCGCAGTGTATCGGCCGCGAGTCGATTCGTTTCAACCCCGCGGTCCATGGCGGAAAGTTAATACGGTGAAAATTGGCCCGGCAATTTTCCTTTAGGAAGGTTCGGGCGCGATGTTAAAATCGAATCGAAAGGGCTCGAATTAATCGTCTCGCGTGGCAACTTGGCCCGGCCCTATTATCGCCGCTGTGAAATTTCGAGCGGAACGCGCCGGCATGCTAATTTGCCCGAAACGAAACTTAAGCAACGCGGTATCCGGCGATTAAGCGGCGGGATCGTTGATTTTCCCTGGCATTTTACCGGATTCTCTGACCCTGACATCGCGCCACCGATTTACCGTCAAAGGCGATTACGAAGGGTGAAGCGAAGTTAACTGCGACGCGGCGGAAGGGCAATTCCGGAGCGGATCGAGTCTACGGGGTCGCCTAATGTCGCTAATGGAGAACGCGCCGTTACGTCAGGTGTAGAGGAATAATTGTCTCTGGGAGAATTAGCCGGTTGCTCGAAGATTACTCGAGGGACGGCGATACCTCTTCGTCGAACAAAACCACCCCGAACGCCATCGGCGCGTCGAATCGTCGCGTCCTTGCTCGCGTTCCAGACGACGACGACGACGACGAGAAGGAATATCGTGGATCGCGAGAGGAAGATGGAGCGAGTGGACACTTAGCATTTATATTCTTCTTTGAGCGGCTGCTGAAATGGAGCAACCGCTCCATTTCTCCCCGGTTCCTTTGAGAAGCTCTCCTTATCGCTCTCAGCCTCGAAGGATCTCCAGGCGCCTTTTCCGATTTCAATTCAAGTGCGTTCGAACACCGAACGTCGCTTTCATCGTTATTGGATTAAAGGATTAACTCTTGGATGTACGAAGAATTATAAAGTCGTCCGGCTGCCTTTGAAAGTCGATAGCTCGGTGTATTTCGCCACGCGGTAGATAAATTTCTCCTCCCTTTAATTCGTCCGGCGAAAGATGCCGTGCAACTTTCTCCACCTTTCTCACCCCTCTCCCCTTTCTTCGCTAACGAATTTAAACGTTTCATCCGGATACCAACCCTTCGTCCCGTATTTCTCCCTTTTAAATCGAACCCAGTGTATATCGCGTTCCTCTTCCCCCTCTTGTTACCATCGAAACAGGAGACAAAGGGAAAGAAGAGAACCGTGAAACGAAGGACGTAACGAGACAGGGGGTCGTTTCGCGAGATTTTCGGGGATTACGATCACGGACACGCGTAATCGCGTGCGACGACGCTAATCGCGAAAACGCTGCGGAGCAACGGGGATGGTTGATCTCGCGGAAGTCTGCTCATGCTACTCGTCACTCGTGAACTTTAATTTCCTGCCTAACGCGGGCTGAATACATTAGGTATCTAATTCGGCCGACAGGTCGTCCGGGCGTTTCTCGTTCGACGATCCGGATCCGGAACCGTCACGCCGCGCCGTGTCTTAACGAACGGGAAAAGTGGGGAAAAAGGAAAAACTGGCAGCTATCATCGGCTAACGAAGAACGAATAAAAAACCGATGGCGATACTCTGGGCTGTGTGGGCGAATATTCGGCGCGCAGCGCGCACGTATGCTCGTGTTTTTATAAGTTCCGCGCGTGTGCGATGCGATTTCACGGAACGCGACAAATATTTGGACAATGTACATCTACGATGAGAACGATGATCGTTATTCGAACCATCGAGCAAACAATATCGGAATGACGCAATTATAACCGATACATTTCATTGCCGTTTATACGCCCGTGCCCGCGTATCGCAACGTCCACTTTACCCTCCGTTTTTCCGCGCACCGTTTCGATAGCAAAGCAATTAGTTAAATTTTAATTAAAACGATGAAACGAGCAACGCAACGAGGCGACGCATCGGGCGTTATGGCGTACGATCGAGCAAGATCAAGATCGATTAAACGCCCCGTCGCGCCGCCCGTTTTTCGGGGCCACGACGATACAGCCGCGCGTCACACCTCTGCGGCGAGGTTAACTCGCGGCGGAAATTTATGCCAACGCCGACCATGCGAATCTGCGGTTCGTCCGTGGGAACGTCGACTCGCGAGCGCGAAAGAAAAGGGAAAAGGGGCGCGAGCCGTTTTCCGACGAATTTCAACGGGAAGTTGGCGCACGAACGCCGGTATGCAAATTAAACAGCAGTCTAATCAAACCCCATCCCCGACGTACGGTTTAGCCCGCTTTTCCGAAGGAATCCTTCATTCCGGCCCGCTGACACGAATTACACGCGGGACGTGCTCGCTTCGCGATAGCGGCCCCCGAATTTATCCGCGTCACGGTGTCTTTACGATTCGCGGATAACTTTTTCCCACTGTCGTTCCTCCTCCCGTTCTTTCTCCCGTTCTTTCCGTTCTGTTTTCCACCTTCCCTCCGCGCGTTCGCAAATTTTCCAGGGGATAAAAGTCGAACGGTTCCCGGGTCGTAAGAAACCGGGAAGAGCTCGCGGTAGCGCATCGGTCTCTCGACGGAAGTGCCGAGGACGCGAAATTCACGAGACTGGAAGCTCCACTGGTGGCACACCACTTAGAGGATCATGCGTGGGGACGTAATAAAAATGCTATCGATCACGGAAAAGCGGCAAGTCGGTGGAAACGGGACACCGAGCTGCACCTACGTCGGATATACAGCGCGCAGTAGATAAGGTCGAGTCGGGTCGGCCGACCGTCCGACTAATAACGGCCTCGACTACTTTGCGCCGGCGTGGGGGTTAAGCGTCGAGTATTATGCGTATTAACGTTAAAGCGCGCATTAAGGAGGGGACGTTGAACTCGGTCGTTAACGGAATGTTAGAGTAACGCGTATGGCAGAGTGTGTCGCGTAAATGAGGCGACGTTTAATCGTATGCTCCAACCTTCTCCCCGTCTTCCACGTACGGAGTTCCCGTCGCGAATTCGAACTTCCCGGCCGACGTTTTCCATCCGGGATGAAATCCCGCTGTCCGTTCTTTTTCCCAGTTATCCGCGTGTATGCACCGATCCGCGCGTATGCACCGATCCGCGTGACCCGTGGAATTAGAAACGGAATTTCGCGATAATCGATCGGATGGACGGCTCGATTAGGGATTAAACGGTGGCCAGATATTTCGGTACTCCGTCGTAATCGACGGTACACGGAGTTCCTGGACACGGCGTATCGGAAAAAGTCCGTCACTCTTGGATTTTTGTATCGCGACGCGCGCCTCCGACCGCGAGTCTCGCCTGAAATTTGAATATTCATTATCGGCCCGGTATCCACTGGATTCCTGGCGCAGGTAAAATGGAAAAGCGCGATAGAAAGCGGGGATACCGAGGGGAAATAAAAACGGCCGATAGCCGGTCGGAATATAGAAGGTGCATGGGAAACAATAAAAAGGAAGCGCGAGCACGAAGAAACAGATGGATACATTAATCAATATGGGATAGCCGATAACAAAAAGGAAAGGTAATGCGTCGTGATGAAAATTCAATATCGACGGTCCGTCGATAGGACGGAAAAAATTCCATCCGAGGGTGGAGATAAAACGTGGAAGAAACGTGGCGAAACCGAGTCGTCGAGAGATCGGCTAGGGATCGAGAATGATCCTCGCGATCGTTGGCAGGGTGTCTCGCGTTTCGCGTTACGGTTAGATCCGCGGGTAGCCGCGGTGAAAGCGGGCAAAAGTCGCGATCCCGTGGAACGAGATACATTTACAAGTGGAATTTTATGCACGGAGGATTCCAGATTCGCGGATCAACGATCGCGCGCGATACAAGCGGAGCGAGAACGGGCTGACGAGCAACGCCAAGTTGCTTTTCGGTTGTTGGTTTTGCGAAAGTCGTTAAACAGCGTCAGCGAGTGCCATTTATGGACTCCTGTTTTCCGGCAGGCAGAAACAATCTGGCTCGGTTGTTGGCTGTCCGTGCGCGCGTTATTCCGGTCCGACGAAACCGCACGGTAATCGCGTTTATGAGCCACCATAAATCAAGGAATTGAACGAAACCGTGTTGCGCGTTGGCTGCAAACTCTGCGGATTTTTTGTCGCGGGTATATATATATTTTTCGCAACAAAATTTCACGCATAGTCGACACTTTTTCGCGGTCTCCGTTCTCGGCTCTCTTTGTAACCGACGATTTGTTGAAACTTCATTTACGCGTCCCGTTCTTTCCCGCTCGTTTATCTCGCGTGGGTCGTTAACGCGGGGAGAGTATAGTTTATGGGTCTCTGTTTTCGTGGCCGATGAGGGAGGAGGCCGATGATTCTCGTCAAGAAACGAAAGCGTTTCGTTGGCTTTTATCATTCCAGCTATTGCGAAACGTTAAGCATCGACGCGTGATTTAGGATCGTTGCTCAGGTACGATCGATAGATACGATCTCGCGAGACGATAACGATCGTCGGTTGCTCTTAATTCGCACGCGTAGCCGGAAGCACTCGACAATTTTACAAAGCGCAGCGGAACAGCGGTGTATCGCGTACACAGCGATGCGTGTGTGCGCGACTTTTTCGTCGGCGTGTAATCCCGTAATTTGTTCATTAAACAAAAGCGGCGTTGGTGGTGGAGAAAATACAAGCCGGGGAAATTTGTACGGTAGCTTCGGTGTGTGGCAATTTAGTCGTTACAGCAACGTTATCGAAATCTCTGACGTCAAGAGGAAGAGAAAAAGTCTCTTAGCTGTAGCATCGGATTGGATTGGGTGGATTGGCTAAAATAGCGTTGGTTTACTTCTTAATAAAATACAATAAGCTTATACGTAGACTGACGGCTATGGAACAACGCTATTATATATGGCTATGGCACGTTCGACTTTGACTTCTTACCGACCTACTCTTAGACACTGGCTTAAGAACTCTTAAAGACTGGACACCCTAGACTGTTCATAACCGACGACTGTGGAGACTGGAGCTGCCCGCGCCCTTGCACTCTTATTTAAAGCATTGATCCTGTCCTTTACCATATCCAGGCTTTCCTTTCCAATCATGCCCCTCTCCCGCGCAACCTCAACCAGGGCCAGGTACTTCAACCACTCTGGACGCATCCCTAAACTTTCGCTCAACCCTGCCATAAATATTCTTTGCAGTTAATTCGCTTGCACGCGGTCACTGCCATCCTAAGCTCAAACACACTTGGCATTCTTTCAGGGCCGTACTTGTTCCAATCCCACATAGCCGTGTTCTCGTCTCGCCGCGATTTTTTCCGTATAAAATTCATCGAAGGCGAATCGCGATCTTCTCGATCGCCTCGAAAACGTGCCGAAAGCGTGCGGCGAAAACGTGCCGAAAACATATCGGAACGGTGGCGTGCGGTCGAATAGGTATTTCTCCTGTCTTGTTCCGCCCTTTTTTTCTTCGCTTCGTTTCCCCTCTTTGTATCTACCTCCTATCCGGAGAACGACCAATGAAACGCCACTTCCTCGATCCCCCGCGATCCGCGTACCTCGTTAAAAGCCGAGAACCGGTGTCGCTCGCAGGCTCCTACTGTTTTCTGGCGGGCGCACGTTGGATACCCGTTGTCTGGATGCACAGGCGTGCCGTTGCAACGGAACCGTGTAATAACCACGTACACGGGCCACGATATACCACCGTGGGACAAGGACGGATAGATGTAGATAGCTTACCGGGGAAGGGAGAAGGGATTCAGCGTGCGTACACAGGGTGTACATAGCGTGTGCCGTTGTCGGTGTAGCCTCGTACATCGAGTGGAGATTCTGGCCAGAAGAACGAGAGGGGCTAAAGAATGGGATAAACACGGATAGACGAAGACAAAGAGACGATGCGAGGTACGCGTGGAACAGAAAACAGGCGTACAGGGGGTGGAGGAATAGGAAAATTTACAGGAGAAACGTCAGAGGTAGTGGAAGAGTTGCCGGATTGTACGCGTCGAGCAGAGCTACGAAACTTGCTCTAAACCTCCTTCACCTCTCCGTTCTTCCTCCTCCCGGGGTCGGTATATCCTTATCGGGGGGCACCACGGCGCATAAATCAAAATGTTTACTCGGGAACCGGGCCGGGGAGAGGACGAAAACGGCGCAAGCTCGCGACTAATAACGAGTACCACCGACGCTTCCCTCTCGCTCGTTCAGCGGCCATTCATTCACCCGAAGCAACCACCCTTCCACCCTTCCGGATCCATTCACCGAAGTCGATGCAGAACGGACCTGCCGGCCACATCCTTCCCCGCATCGGATACGTCGTTTTTCTTTGATGCCTCCGCGCCACGGGCCGAATTAGCACGAGGGTTCGCACGTTTCGGAACTGGCCACATCAGGCGAGCCTCGAGCTTTTCCAACCTCGATCGTCGTTGTTTAGCCCCGAGTATTCCGGCCTCGATTCCCTATTTCGTTCTCCATTAATCCGAGCGTCGTCGATTCGAACGACGATTCTCCGTTTTACCTGCGCGTACCTTCGCCATCGCGTGTCGTCGTTACATCCGTCGTTTTCGATTAGTCGTAAACGATACGACCCCGCGATCGTTTACCTCCGCGGAGGTGGGATTAAAAGGGTCGTTGAACGCAAGACGGCCAGGGCGTACGAATTTGCGGGGAAAAAGCGCGGCATAAAGGGACACACGGGGCTGGAACCGAAACGTGGCGTCTATCGCCGCCATATCCATACCGATATCGATACGGATATCGATCGATCGTAACGCTGGGAGTATCGCGACCGGGCCAAGGATAGATCGTAACGTTTAAAGAGCTCAAAGGACAGCCGCGAAGCGGTTTCCGGCGAGAGTGCCGGGTGCCCGTGTGCTTTGAAACACCGGGTCGTCTTTATCCCGCCGCGAGCAAATACTTTAGGCGACGTAAAATCCATAATGAGCCCGGCACGGAGAATTGCACGCGGAAGTCGATGCCTCTTAACGAACGTCGGCCCCGGTCTACACACGTACGCGCGTGTGTATCGTTTCCTTGAAACTGTGTTAAATTGATATGCCGCAAAGAGGCTCCATCCACCTTCTCCACGGCGCGGGTTTTACGAACAAAGTTTAAGCTCAGCGGCGAATGCCGGGGAACGACGAGTGCGCGCCCGTTGTTTGTCGAATAGACTTCCGGCATTGACGAGCATTAAACAAGTTTCTTGGCGTTGAAAGGGTGCGAGAGAGGCAGAGGGAGAGATAGAGGGAGAGGGAGAGAGAACGGCGCAACTTTCGCAGGGGTTGGCACCGGAACGGGGATGCGAAAGGTGGGACGAGACGTTCTCCGGTGTTATTGGAACGAAAGATTACCGGGCACGGGGTGTTTAATTACCGTAGTCGGTTAATACCGAGCACAACTACCGCAGACTGGATCGACCGAGAGCGTCCATTGAACCACTCGGTAATCCTTGGGGCCACAATGGATCTACGACATGGAATGCAGTTAACCATCGCCTCCACGACTCGATCTATCGCCCGTTCTCGGATGGATGGGCAGAACACGCCTTTCGAGATGCCGTTTCCACGTACTCGCGATGCCCGACGTTCCCCGCTCGGATGATCGAACGGTGCGAATCCGGGAAGGAAAACGCGACGATCGGACCGGGCTCGTCCACTCGCGCGATTCTGGAAAATTTCGCGGTTGCAAAAGAAACGCGGTAGTCGGATGTCGCGCGACGTCGTTGATAATTGCACGAGGATAAATTGTTGTTTATCGAACAATATCGAATGTCGCGAATGGAACTCTTTTTTCCCCCCATTCAGCTTTTGTTCGGCCCTCCGGTCCTTTTTCCACCACCGTCGGTTCTGTTCGCCCAATCAGCGAAACTGGCGCGACGCGATGTAAAAGCCGCACGTATTCCCGTCGAATTTATTTTATTTCAGGAGTGGTTACATTAATGATCGAAAAAACGTGGACGATATTCGTTTGCGCCGGTTGCTTGCACAGAAAGGTAATTGTATCGTTCGAAACGGATTGAATCGACGCAGCAGGTACAATACCTGGTAGCGTCCACCGATATAACACCCGGGCATTAATTAGTAAATTAACGACGGCTGGATACGAGCAACGCGAACAAAGTCCCGCTTCAAGAACGTTCCAGCCCGATTAACGAGCTTCGCAAATCGGCTTCTCTCGGGGAGAGAAAAGGGAGAGAGAGAGAGAGAGAGAGAGAGAGAGAGAGAAGAAAAGAGAAAAGATTAGAGCGCGAGTTTTCGAAATTTTCCGATCGTCTTTTCCCTTTAATCAGACGCATTGCGCGTCTCCCTTGGTGGCTGTAGCGCGATTGCTGGACGGTTCGTGCGAGAACGCGATTCTGCATCGAAACCGCGGCGAACGGAGTCTTGTTAACGGGGGGAGAAAAAGAGAAAAAAAGAAAATAACGCGTATGATAACTCGGGGTAGGATAATGAGAGTCGGGAGATCCGAGCGCGCGCTCATTTACCTCTTGATCAGAGAGCCACCCCTCCGTCCTTTCCTTCGCGTTTCTTCCGGCTCATCCGGCTTTCCCCATTCACCGGCGTCGGCCATTCCACGGTCCGGCCATTACGACTGGGTAGGGTAGCACGATGTAAAACGTGACCGAGCTATCTTTTTCCCGTGGCCGTGGCCAGGTCCGCTTCTGTTCCGCGCGGCCGTCGCTGGAAAACGTCTTTTCAAATGTTTCCAAGTAGCACGTCGGTTCCTTAAATTCGCGGTTAATGGCTCCGTGGCGCGACACACCGTGAAAGCTCGAGGGGAAAAGGTGTGGATACACCGTCACCCTGCAGCCGGAGTATAATCTTGTTTAAAGATTTTAAGACGCGCCTCCGCTACTCGCCGCATTATCATGCGGGGGGCGAGCGTGGGCGCGAGGGCGAGGAAGACGGAGAAGGAGAGGCTGGGAAATGGGGTTGAATTTCATCGACGTCTGTCTCTTAGAAATTTGCATACATTTCGCGCCCCTCCTCTCGAGCCTGCCTCTTTTAAAGCGTTTCGAAGTAATCGAATGAAGGGGGTGAAGTTTGAAAACGCCGCATTATCGCGACGTTATTTCAGGACGAAGTAGGGGTGGTTCTACAGCGCTCCTCGAAGATATAGCGTTACGGTTTCACTCGGATCGTACGAATCGAATTAGCCGCGTGGAGCCATCGATGAAATCGAGCCACGTCGTTGGTTAGCATATTTATGCGTCCGCGCGAGTATCCCCGTAGCATCTCGTAACGGCCTCCATTTTGCATACGTACGCTTTCTCCGGCTGTGTAGCACCGGCTACGAAACCGGGGTCGCTGGCCTACATTTTTCACTCGACCTCGAGTTTCCGAAGTCCGCGGGTATATTTTTAAACGGTCGTTTAATAAGGAGAATAGCAGCCCCGTCCGCGCTCTCCCGATCCGCCCTTTCTCTCTCCGAGTTAGCCACTCGACTGCGATGGAACTGCATAAAACCGTGGCCGTGCCCCGAACCCTCCGGTCCCGGTCCATCTATCGGTTTTTCTTACTTTAAACGTGCCACGGCAAATATCAGCGGCTCGAATCGGCCGGCGAGTGCAGGATTTTCCAGCGTTAATTCCATAATGGCCAGCCTCGAGTTCTAATAATCCGCCTTCTCTTGCAATAACCCGATCCTTTCCGAAAAGGCGGCCTGCTGCTCGGAATTCATTTATCGGCTTCTGCCGATTAAAAGCTTCTCTGCCTTCGTGCTTGGTCGCGTAAAAAGCGACAAATCTCACCCTCCCTATCCACCCCCCTTATCTGGTTAATTACAACGCGTTCCAGCACGATTCTCCTGGGATATCTCCGTGCCAACAGCCTGTAAATCTGTACCGATATCTTCGCCTGTCCGTCTCTCCGGAATTTTCCCTTCCAAGGGTTACAAAGGACTCGGATTATACCGTGGAAGCGGGATAGTTGGTTGTTACGTTTGAAGTTTCATAGCGTCGAGTCGGGTTAATCGGTTACTCCAATTTTGTCCCATTAGCGAGTCGCGCGCGCAGTCGAAATGGCGATCAATCGCGATTTAGCCTGAATCGCGAATCGATGTCCGACGGGACGGGTGTTTTCGCCTAGCATCCCCCGAAATCGACCTTGTTCCGGCGTAATTTATCGCCGGAAAGCAACGACGTCACGACGAGCCGATGCAGAATTTTCATCGAACCGGATTCGTTCGTCCCCCCTCTGCCTCGTTCCTTCTACGGGGTTCCCCATCGGCTCGTCCACGACGACGGGGATCCGTAAACGCGCGAACAACCGGTAATGTTCGTCGGGGTTGTAGCGTCCGAGACTCGGCCGTTTCGGGATAATTTACCGAATTATTATACCGTCAATTTTCATTACCGTCCAATTTACACGGCAATACATTACTCCGATGGAATATAATGGGGCATAAATTTCGGCCGGCCAATCAATAGCAGAAGGCTCGTCCTAGAATGTTTTGTTCCACCAACGTGTTTTGCACGGTTATTCTCGACTATTTTGCTGCACGGGATGTCCGCGTTCGCCGCGAAAATGGCTCTCGCGATGAGCGCCTCGTGGCCGTTTAGAGATCGTTCTAAGCTCATTACGAGACCACTCCGAGGTTATTTCGCGTTGTTTTAAAAGATCGTCGTAACCCTGCGTGGACCAGGAATTTTTACCCTTAATCGTACCGCGTGGCCGCTGTTTCGCAACCATTTTCGAGCGTCGCGTAGAAAAGTTGCGATATTACCAAATGACATACTCCAAATCGTTGAATCCCGCAACGAGAAACAAATTTAGTACGATCGGGGACCTAAAAAGGGTGAAAATCGCGTATCGAATACGAGATGTGCAGCTTACGAATACCGATAATACCTATTCGCGATGGAAAAATCGAGCAGAGACAATTTTCCCAGCCTCGAATATCCCCGCGTACACGGTTCTTCCGGGCGGGACTCGCGGCGCTTTAAAATTAATAGGAAAGTGACCGGTGCGGAACCACGGGGGTTGACGCGTGCGGAAGGGTGAAGGCAGCGTCGATATTAAACCAAACACGGCGGCGCGGCGTCCTATTGGTACGTCGGTTAATCGGAAAAACGTAGGAAGTGCGGCGCGTACGGCCGCCTGTTGATTTTCTCGCGATATATCTGTCGATACACGCGACGCGTCGCGGCGCGGCGTCGGCTGCGGGGCGCGCGCGTGCACGCCGAAATCGAGCGATCGAACGACACGGTATCTAATCGGGAAGCAATTACGAGCGTGGCTGGCGTCGCGACGCGTCCACCCGGCCGTCGTGCAGCCTCGAATCGCGCGGTCGCTCTCGACGCTGCGTTATTGTCGCGATCGTGGTCCGGACTACGGTTAAATTATATTCCGTGACGCGCGTGGACGGACAGCGCCTGGACGCGGCGCGGTGTTCGACGTATTCCGCGTTGACCGAATTATCGGTCGACAAGGCGCGATTATCGGATAACGAGCGTGGCAAAAAGCGCGTACGACCGCGTCCGTCGTGGCCAATTTTCCGCCTGGATTGCGGCACCGCCGCGAGTATTCCTCGCGCGTGTCCTCCCGAAAAATTCGCGTCGATTTTGCGTTCCTCGCTCCGCGAATTGAATTACCGACTAACCGCCGACGCGATGCATCGAACCGGCGAGAACGGAATTAGCTCGCGGAAATAAGGGAAAAGACGTCGACGGTGGAACTCGCGAGCAACTTCTGCCAAGACTCCCTGCACACGCTCCTTCGGTTTTACGTCTCCTCACCGCGACAAGGTTTTATGCCCGCGGTTCTGGCAATTTTTAAGATCGCCTCGGTACGTACGATTTACGACTCGCATAAATTTCCACGCGCGAGCTGCTACGTGGAACACGAGGACGGGATAACTCGCGGTCGGACTCGCAAGACGACAAGAATCACGAGAGCTACGCGGTCTCTCTTGAGCGACCTGTTTAGGAGGTTTCCGGCTCGAAAGACGCCGACCCCTAACCGCGCGTTTGAGCGACGTGCGGGAATAGTTTCGTTGTTCTTCTTTCTCTCCTGCTCTGTCTTTTCCGCTCTTTTCTTCCTCTGTTTCTCGAAAAGAGTAACGTTGGCGCGTTAGGCCCATGGACGCAGGAGAGGCCAACCGGGCTAGATATTCCGGTCGCGCACCGCTTGACAAACGTGTGACATAATTTCGAGGTAAAAAGCTCGGTCTCCCGTAGCGCGAACTTGTCCGGGATTACGTTACCACGGTGGCGTTAGTCGCCACGGAAAAACGGGAACTCCATCGCGAATATAAATGCGAATCCGCGCCGGGAAGCCGCAGGGGTACGTATGTAGATTCAGGTGCGATTTCAACCGGCGTCAATTTTCGGGTTTATCGGCTTTGCGCGGAAATTTAAGTATCCGGCAAGAGTCCTTTAATGGAGCGGAAGATCGAATTCGCTGCAGGGAAAGAAAGATTTAGTGCAATGGCGCTCGGTTAAGTTCCGATGGTCGATACCATTCCGCGTATATTTCCGCTGCGGAACGGCCGCGCGACTCGCGGAACAGGGCCACGCGTGTTCGCCGCGGATCTCCGTCGTCGCGCGAGCAGAAACTCGACTCTCCGGACTCTGGACGGATCGTCGACTCGAAATCTTGGAAGCGATTCGATCGACGTCGATTTGCCCCGGCGTAACTTTCGGGAAGCCCGTTGGGGAATTGGAAAATATACTCGTCGCGCTGGCGGGTATATACGGTGACCCGAACTTACGGTTTCGCCGAGGGAGCAACCAGGCTAGGTATCTCGCAACGATACGTGGATGCCGGGGAGAAACAGGTCGCAAACGCAATTTGAAGCGTATATAGCTCGGCCATCGAGTGGCAGGCTAAGAAAGAACGAACTCTACTCGGAAGTGTTTCGAACGCGATTAACGTCGATCCGCCAACGACGAAACCTTATTTCGAATTCCATCGGACCCGCTCGCAAGCTCGGGAATCGGCGCACTCGCGCGGAATTCGAAATCCGATCATGTTTGAGCCATTCCACTCGTATAAGTCTTTATTACCCCCGCGGCTAAAGCACGGATCTCTATAAATTCGACGCCGCGACGTTATTCTTCCGCGATCGTTGCAATTCTTTCTCTACCCTATCCCCCACCCACCTGCGCCTTTATATATCCCCTTTGGGCCCCGTGTCAGCCGATTAACATCGATTTGGTAACGGCGACTTGGCCGATCGACTCCGCTCACCGGGCTGGCAAAATACACGGTACAATGGATATAACGTTTCATGCTATAAAGGTCCATTCATCTTGGCCCATTCCAGCCGGTGGTGCTGCTGCTTTTTCGTTGTTCCATTAACTCTTATTTTTCCCCGGGACCCGCCCACGAGCTATCCCGTGCCAGCGAAGCCGGCACGAAGAAAACCAAGAACTTTAACCCCGAGGCACCGTATCAAGGCATTTCCTTCTCTTCCTCTTTTCCTCCAGACTTTTACCCCTCCTTCCGTGGCGGCCATCAAAAGACAGTTCTTTCACCTGCAGCCCGGCATTGTGCGCCGGATGCTGCCGCGGCTTATCTACCCCTACGATGGCCCGGTTCCATCCTACCTACGTGCCTCGAAAGGATCGAGAATTTAACGGCTCGTAAATACGCTCGACGATAATTAATTTTCATCGGTGTTACCCGTGATTTTTCCCCCGAGTTCCCTGGCTCCACCGTACACCTCCTCGCTCGTGTTCTCTCTTTCTTCCTCGTCTCGTCGGCGCGTTGATTTTTCGGTTCATTATCAGCAGCCGGCTTCCGTACTCGCGGGGTTCTCGTTATCCGGACGCGATACAAACGAACCAACCGGAACGTTCCGTTTGACGAACAATTAATTAATGCGGAAATGCCACGCGTCGATACGGAAACGTTACTGAAATTTAATAAATACGTCCGTTCGAATTCGCCGTACCGTTACACGCTAATTACCATCGCCCGTGTCTCCTACGGCCATCGGCCGAATAATTGTCATTAAACTCGTCGCGGTGAAGCAGTAATGGCCTTTACCTCCTCTTCTTCGTCCTCTTTGTCGGCGTCGCGTTCCGTTCTCCCAGCGACACGATCGCGCGCGGCCAAAGGACCAAGGATCCGGTCGCGTCTGACCAGAACGCGTTCGTACTACTGATCGCGCGTCGGCCAGCGATCCGATCGAAACCCGTAAATCGGCAGCGTGCAGCGCCGTCTTTTTCACATTTCTGACGAAGCTCTAGCGATAATCGAGTGTGTCGTGGAATTCGGCGGTTCCATCGCGCGCGGCCAAAGGAGCAAGGATCCGGTCGCGTCTGACCAGAACGCGTTCGTACTACTGATCGCGCGTCGGCCAGCGATCCGATCGAAACCCGTAAATCGGCAGCGTGCAGCGCCGTCTTTTTCACATTTCTGACGAAGCTGCAGCGATAATCGAGTGTGCCGTGGAATTCGGTGGTACCATCGCGCGATTTCTGACAACCGGAAATTTGTACCGGCTCGAAATACGCGCCGTTTAATTAATTCCCTCGGTTCGAGTGGTGGCGCGTTACGTGACAGCTGGATGACGTTGAATGACTGACGTCGCTTTTCTTCTTTCCCGACGTATTCTCCGGCGTCCAGCTCGAGAAGCTTCTCCTAATTCCCCTTTTTATTCTCCCTTTCCCCCCCCCCATTTTTCCCCTCTCTTTTTCGTTTTTCCTTGTTTTCTCCCCCGAGCCGGATCACGCGAGACGAATATCGCGCGGCGAAAGAGTTATTCGATCGGCTGGGTGCGATTTCGTAAATCGCGCGACGCGTAATTACAGCGCGGATCGTTTCCGTTCGAGCGATTTACGAGTTTCGATAAATTAAAGAGAGAGAGAGAGAGAGAGAGGCTGCGCGCGGAGATTAATTATTCGGATTTCCGGCTCGTCTTACGTTCATGACGATTCGTTTTCGACGAATGCGTCGCCGTGTCGGATCTCGCGACCAGGATCCGCGATTTCCATGGAGAATGTTTCACCGCGTTTTTCCACCAGCTTTTTCACTAGTTTTTTCACCAGTTTTTGCCAGTCTGCCGGCAACAATAGCTCCAATGAAACTGAAAACGGCTATTGTTACTACGAAACTATGTTAAAGCTAATGGAGGGCTTCATTAAGCGTGCTACCGCTCGTATAACTGAAGATGATGGTGAACGAAACGTAGAAGGGTGTAGGTTCTATACGTGTGTGTGTATATACATATATAGAATATTATATTTCCCTATTGTACCAAGGTATTATTAAATATCACGATCAAAGTAGCTCTACGTATTTAATAACGGGAACGTTTCATTAGCGAATTCAGGAGAGGGTTGGCAGCAAATTTGCTTTTCACATTTCTGACGAAGCTGCAGCGATAATCGAGTGTGCCGTGGAATTCGGTGGTACCATCGCGCGATTTCTGACAACCGGAAATTTGTACCGGCTCGAAATACGCGCCGTTTAATTAATTCCCTCGGTTCGAGTGGTGGCGCGTTACGTGACAGCTGGATGACGTTGAATGACTGACGTCGCTTTTCTTCTTTCCCGACGTATTCTCCGGCGTCCAGCTCGAGAAGCTTCTCCTAATTCCCCTTTTTATTCTCCCTTTCCCCCCCCCCATTTTTCCCCTCTCTTTTTCGTTTTTCCTTGTTTTCTCCCCCGAGCCGGATCACGCGAGACGAATATCGCGCGGCGAAAGAGTTATTCGATCGGCTGGGTGCGATTTCGTAAATCGCGCGACGCGTAATTACAGCGCGGATCGTTTCCGTTCGAGCGATTTACGAGTTTCGATAAATTAAAGAGAGAGAGAGAGAGAGAGGCTGCGCGCGGAGATTAATTATTCGGATTTCCGGCTCGTCTTACGTTCATGACGATTCGTTTTCGACGAATGCGTCGCCGTGTCGGATCTCGCGACCAGGATCCGCGATTTCCATGGAGAATGTTTCACCGCGTTTTTCCACCAGCTTTTTCACTAGTTTTTTCACCAGTTTTTGCCAGTCTGCCGGCAACAATAGCTCCAATGAAACTGAAAACGGCTATTGTTACTACGAAACTATGTTAAAGCTAATGGAGGGCTTCATTAAGCGTGCTACCGCTCGTATAACTGAAGATGATGGTGAACGAAACGTAGAAGGGTGTAGGTTCTATACGTGTGTGTGTATATACATATATAGAATATTATATTTCCCTATTGTACCAAGGTATTATTAAATATCACGATCAAAGTAGCTCTACGTATTTAATAACGGGAACGTTTCATTAGCGAATTCAGGAGAGGGTTGGCAGCAAATTTGCGCCTTTTTTAACGTTTTCTAATCGTTCTCCAGTTACGCCGTACTGCCGGCTATGCCGGAGAGTAGAAAAAGCGAAAGAGAAGGGGGAAAAAGATGAAAAAATACGCGGATGGCGGCGTTTAAAAATCTCGACGCACGGTTTAGAAGCAGCGCGGCTCTTAATAAGACCCCGATCGATCCGTCGTTAACCAATTATTCGTCTCCGCATTCGTTAGCACGGTAATCACGAGTCCGAGGTAAAAAATCAATTTGCAGATTTGCTCGGTCGAACGATCAAAGATCCCGACGTAATTACGTCCAGTATTATTGGGAACCAATACCCTCTCCGCTGCAATATCATTTCCTCTCATCCACGGCGCCATGCCACGCCGCAGCAGCGTTACGCCGCACCACGCCATCGTGGTTCATGGTGCACCGTTTCCCCGAGTGGCGAGTGATATTACCCAGCTTCGCCATTTACCTCGTCGTAAACGATAAAACTGGCCGCATGCCGTTGACAGCATGCTTTGGCTCCGACGACTTCGCGGAATCGTCGTTTCTTTGTCAACGGCAACGGCTTTGGGGTGTGGGGGTGGAACACTATCGACGGAAGGGAAAGAAAGGAACGGAAGGAAAAGAGAAGAAAGGGAAAGAAAAATGCGGGAAAGAGCGGAGGGAAAGAAAACGGACGAGACGTATCGAGGAATTAGCGAGATCGGATGGTCGGTTGATAAGTTTCCGGTTCTCGGTGACGACTTCCAATTAGGAGGCATCCGAGGAATTCGTAAGAAAGCTATCGTTTATTGGCAGATGGTGGAAGAAGCCGGGAATCGAATCTAGTTACCGCGCTCGTCTCGAGTGCATCTCGAGGTTGGACGGAAGTCGATTTGTAGGACCCGTTGAACGGACAATCGGGAACTCTCGCGGCAATTACCGGGGCAGCCAGGTCCGGTGCATCGTCGACGACTTCCTTGGCCGGCAATCTTTATGCAATCACGGTCTATCGGTGGCGCGCGGTTCGCGCAATATCGGCGAGTCTGCTCGTTTATTCTTCCGCGACCGATAGAAGCGGGTGGCTGTCAGTGGCAGCATTTAGTTAAAGAGACGACGGGGTCGCGGTGGTGGTGGTGGTGGTGGTGGTGGTTGTGGGAGTTGGCGGCGCGGGGCACGGATTCCCCAGGGACTTTGAAACGAAGCGAGACGAAGCGGACGGAGGGAAAGCAGAGGAGAGAAAGAAGCGGCGAGCGAGGAAGGGTAGTAGGAGGGCGAGGTCGCGAAGAAAAAGACGGAGAGGAGAGAAAGGAAAAGGAAGACGAGCTTACAGGAGCTTGCAAACGCTCCACGGGTCACCGCCGTCACGCAACAATACAACCCCATCACCCTTAGCTGCAACCCAACTTTTCCCCTCCCCCAACGGCGTCGGCGTTCTTCCTGCTATCCACGCCGTCACCACTGCTCGTTTCCACGCTCGTTTCCACCGAGCTCCCCATTCCACCATCTTTTCTCTGGCTGCGCGGCCTACAACTCAACGGGAACCCTATCCAAGGTGAAACTCACCCCTTTTTACCTTTCCCTCCTCTCGTCTCTCCTCCGCTTTCTTCGGGTTGTGCTCCTTAGCACCGAGCTCGCCCTCTCTCTCTCTCTCTCTCACTCTCGCTCTCTTCTCCATTCCCGTTTTCTCCCGCAGCTTTCCCTTCTTATTTCTCGTTTTGCGTCCCCGTTATTCTCCCTCTCGAGCAGACCTTCTTACCCTCTCGCAAGCTTTCTTTCTCCTAGCCGTAGCCGTAGTTGTCGTCGTCGCCGCCGACGTGGTCGCTGTCGTGGTCGTTGCTCGGCGTACCAGGCCCCCTCGGACGGCACCGCGGAAATAAATGAGAAGCACGCGTCAAAGTAAAAAAGAAAACCCCCTTTCTCTACCGACGAGTCGACGGCAGCCACGCCGCGCGCTGTGTTCTTTCCTCCTTAGCCGGGCGCGACTCGCTGAAAACGTCGTTGCGTTTCTACGCCACGCGAGTCCTCTCTCTCCGCACGCACGGCTCCGCTCGCGATAAGACGGCGCGGTCACACGCTCGCGTGCTCTTTTTCTACCACGAGCGTGTACGGCAAGCCGATCATACGGCGGTTGCTAGAGCGCGCAGGGTGGCACCAGGGGTTCGTAGACGCCCCGACGTCTCGCGTACCGCGCGGTTCCGGGTTAAATTCGCGCATGCAGCCGACGAGAGAAAGAGAGAGAGAGAGAGAGAGAGAGAAGAGAAGGCTGGAAATTCGCCTGGAATCTGGCGTTCTTTGTGCGATCGTCTAGGGCTCTTGGACCGAATCATTACCGTTGGCGTTCGCGCCTACGTCGCTCGCGCGCTCGTACGCTCGCGTCTTGTGCCAGAACTCCTGCCGTTTAAACGGCCGCGATTATTTTCCTTCTTTTCCACCGCCTTCTCCGCTACCTTCCCTTCCTACCTTCTTTTTCCCTCCTTTTTCCCTTTTTTTTTTTTTTTTTTTTAACTCGTTTCCCTTTCCTTGGCAACGCTAATGATCGACGAGATTCGCTCTCGAGGCAGCAACCGTTTTTCGAGCAGTTGGCACAAGCCTAGACGCGCGTCGCTTCGCTCTCCAGCGAGTAGGATTTGTCTAGCGAGTAGCGAGAGGAATTTCCAGCCGAAGAACGCGGCGAATATTCCCGAACGTTGGCTAGATCCCCGTTGTTTCCGCGTCTCGTGCTTTTTTTCCATTCGCCCACGACGTTCCTCGGCGTATTAGCAGCCTCGACGAAGTTTCTCCGGGCAGATTATTCCAACGACCACGGTTACGGGCGTACCCAGCGGAACATCTGATATTTCCGTCTGAAAAATTTCAACCAACCCCCGGGAAGGGTGGCTTCGCGCTGTCCCAAAGTTGTTCTTCGTTAAGGCTCGTAACGGCGGAGTGGAATCGAATTCGCCGGGAAAATCGCGATATTTCGCAACGACGAGATTTCCAGCTCGTCCAAACTTTGCCTGTCCGCCGTGAAAAACCGTTCCATTAAACTCGACGTCGTTTCGTTAACGCGATATAAACGCGCCGGTTATCCGGGTAATGCATACGTATATTCGCGGCGCGTATATTCGCGAGCGGCGTACGCGCGCCGAGTAATTTTATCTGTCGTAGAAACGAGCCTGACCTGTGTTTCGCTCGCGAGTTTCTAGTCGGGCGCAGTTCGGTCATCGTTTCGAACGAGGTATTAATCAAGATGGACAAACACGGAAGCTGGTGGTAAAAAAAATTGTTAAACGCGATGCGAGTTAGCCGGTTAAACGAAAACCAGCGTGATTAAAAGCGGGATTTTATGAAATTTTCCGCCATCGCGAACGATCGTGGGGTGCGACGTGCCGTGGCTAAGTGGGTAGTTTGCCGTGGAATTATTCGTTCCCTTGGCACGCGTATGTGTCTCTGTAGATGCGCGCGTGTTCCCTCGGTAGTAGTCGGGACCGATAATATGGTCAGGCGCGGTGCTGATTCAGCGTGGAACTCGCAGCCCTCGTCGCGACGTTAAAATTCCCGTTCGCCTTTGGAACCAAGAAACGGCATTAGCGTTCGCGTACGACTGCTGACTGCGAAAACGCGAGAAATACGCGGGAAATTTGAACGCGACCGCGATTTATCGTAGTTCCCGAACACGCCCGGAATCCTTCTCCCGTTACGTTTATTGCCGTTGGATTTGAAAATTTTGGCAAATTATTGCCTGGAATCGCCGGTATTCCTTACTCGGCCATTCCGTTTGGTCGTTTGGTTGCGAGCAAAGCGCGCGTAACCGGATCGAGATGGCTCCGGATTGAAATTTACTATCGTACTCACGGTCGATCGATGGATTCGCGGCTCTCCGTTAACCTCCAAACGAAGTTAGCCGGATCTATTCTCGCGGAGAATAGGATTCCGCTGGAACCGGAAACGAAAGGTCGAGATTCAAAGGCTATCGATCCTCGCGGCGATACCCTGCGCCGCCACGCTACCCTAATCACGTCCGTTTCTTTCTTTCGCTTCCCACCGCGCCGGAGAGCACGACTGGGGGCACGACTCGGGGCACGACTGCAGCCGCGGCGCGGTACGCGCGCTGCATGAGAGAGGATAAATAAATTCCGGTCATGAACAGCGTAATTCGCGTGGAGACGCGTGGAGGTCTAAATCACCGTGAAAAGCCTGGCAGACGACTAGAGGGTGGCACGGTGGTTGGCGGAGGAAACGGAGGCGCGGATGCGCGCGATTCCAAAGCCGGAGAGAAACGGTTTAGCCGGGACGGGGTACACGCTCAAACGGCGGGGAACAATACTTCGCGACTAATACGGAACGTTTGCCAAATGAAAGCTCAGCACAGATCGCGAGACAGGAAACGGAGTCGAGATCCGAAATATCTCGCTAATCACACGGTCGTACGTGTCTGTCTTCTTGCTCCGCTTCCGCAGCCTCTCGAGACGTCTCGGATCGAGGCGAGTCGAGTTTCGCCTGCGAATTATGTACGACCGGGACAACGGTATCGGGCTTCGAGACACCGAACCTCCGGATGTATAACCTCTATTTTCCTTTCTACACACTCATACTATCTCTCTCACTCTCTCTCTCTCTCTCTCTCTCTTCTATTTTTCTCCCCTTTTTCTTCCCTTTGTCTCCTCTTCCTTTTATCCGCGAATTCGATCGTTCAAACGAATCGCGCAGCAGCCGTTGCGAGTTTATTACTTTGATGCTCTTCTAATTATCCCCGAGTAACGAGACCGTGCGCGGATTAAGCGAAGCCCTGTACTTTAATTCCGCGTTGGCCGTAAACGGGGCGACGCTTCATAAAAATCGCCGCCAGATTTTTTCAGCGTAAACAGAGTGCGGCGCGGCGTTTGCCGATCGATGCCCGCGAGAGCGCAAAGCAACAAAGGGAGAGGATCGAAGATGCGAATCCCGTCGCTAATTCCCTGTCCCCGTGCGCATTTGATCCCCCCGGTAAGCCTGGCAAAAAAGCAACGTTCCTTTGTGTTACCGGCAAACTGCAGGTAAATGAGTTCCGGTCATAAACGCGACGAGTAAGTCGTCTCGAAGAGGGACGGTGGGCCGGAGGAAAAAAGGAAAAAGGGGGAAAAGGGAAAAAAGGGAAAAGAAAGAGGAAAGGGAAGACGCGCGCGCGCGCGCGCGTGTGCAGGTAGCGGAAAGGACGTAGGATAGTCGGGAGGGAGAGAGAAGGGGGGTTAGAGGCGCGTATTCCGAACGAGAAGAAACGATGCTTTGCGGCAAGCAGCCGTAACAGAGACGGAGGAAGGTGGAGAGCGGCGTTGTCGAACAATAAGGACCCCGAAGGTAGCGCGGGGTGTTTGCCAAGTAAAACTCAGCAGAGCAGGGCGAAAAATAGGAAGACCGAAGGCCGCCGCCCCGTATCCACCGCGTCAGCCCCTTAATCTCTGGCGGCGTGATAACGTCGACGCAGCATTTTGCATGCTAGACTGCCAGGCTGCTACATCCATTCCTGTCCTCTCCTCCTACCCTATGCACCAACCACCACCTCATCGCTGTCCCTCTCCGCTCTCCCCGCAGGCATCCGTCCGCCGAATCCGTCCTCCCGTTTACTCGTCCTCGTCCTGCTCCTTGCCATACCCCTTTGCCGTACCCCTCGCCGTACCCCTCGCCGCACTAGTCGCTATAGTGAGCCGCTCCGCGACGACGCCGTGACTACATGGACACAACGTCGTGTCAGCCACGTAATCTACCTACTCTCCTGCTTCGACTACCATCTTAGCCTATCAGTTGCTTCCGCCACCCCCCGCAGGCGATGGAAGTCTCATCAATTACCGAACTCTGGCCTCGCGAATATGTCCTTACCCCCGAAATAGGTCTATCCACCGTCAGTCGGAATTTCGACCTCCGAGACGCGCGTAATCGGTTATCGAAGCGCTTGTCCTCTCCGGGGCTGTGCCGCTGTCGATCGTGACGGGGCAGGGTGGAGAGAGCCAAGTCTATGAATTCCATTCGAGTCAAGTGCACCGCTGGCTCTGCTGGCTTTGATTGGCTTCGAATAACATCGCGGCTCTTTAACGCGTTTAATGGGTCACCGGGACAATGGCGAGAAGCGGAAGCAGCTCGAAAATACGATTCGCTTTTACACCCCCCCGGCTGTGTACCTGCCGTGGTTTCGTCGTTGCGCGTCACCGGCGTCCACGCGGAAAGGGGACACGCCGGTCCGGCAAAAGGGAAGCGCGGAAAAATAATTTCCTTCCCGTGGAAATAGACGACAATTATCTACCGGTAACGACTTTCTGGCTCGCTCCACCGACCAGCCGGAAGGTTAACGGTCTCGACGTCGCGCAGCTTTTAATTGGCCAGCGACGGTAACGATAAGAACCAGCGAGATTAAGACGAGCGTGTGTACGCAACGCGGAACCTTAATTTATAACCCCGCGTTTATACGTCTTTCCCAGCGGTGGCCGTGTTTCTGACTCCTATAATCCTCCCCGGCCACGTATTTCATCGCGCTCCTTTCCTCTCCGTGCTTCTTCCACAGCGAACCTCCTTCACGAGGAGGACATAAAAAGAACTCTCGCGCGACGCTCGGCGAAGGATGTCAGGCAGCCAGGGGAGCGGCTCTTGCGAAAATAACGACGCTTTTCGCGAAGAGATTACACATAAATCACTTTGGAAACTTATTACTCGAAAGCGCCGTGCCTTCGTCCCTTCCCGCCTTCTTTTTTCTTCCTCTTCCGCCAAAGTCCACGCCCGCTTCGTTATTTATCGACGCGGTGGTGTATCGAGACGCGACTCGAACGCCAGCGTCGCGCCCAACCTTTCGCGAAACCCTCTCGCCGTCACGGACTTCTCCGTTAACATAGGTTTGCTCTTTGGGAACGACTCTCTTCGACTCGAAACGTCGCCGTACTCGCGAATAGCCGACAACCGGACGATGACGTCTGGACTTATCGCCGAAACGAAATTGGACAATGGACGATTCCTCGAGCGCGGTAATGCACCGCGCTGGAAATCGTGTTAACGGGTTGCGGATCTAGCCCGGTACGAGGGTCCATAGTCACGCATTAGGAAGTTGCTCTCTGTTCCGTGGCCCCTCTAGGCTCGTACGTTTCAATTTGTCGCCGGCCTCTGATGTAACCGCGCGGTCTCATTAGTCGAGGGGTGAAGGAACGACGGCCCTTCTCCGTTCCGTGCCACTACCAGCTTGCCCGCCTCTGTCTCTCTTTACAATCAACCTTACCGTTGCTCCGCTACCCTCGACCTAACCACCCGTCCGCCTCGTCCACGCTCTTACCACTACCGCCGCTATTACGAGCACGGAGTGGTATAGAGCCACCGAGGGTGGTAGTATCGCGCGCAACCAAGAAGTTCGCTATTCGTCTCGAGTCTGCCGCTGGTAGAACGCGGCGCGGGTAGAAAGGTCGGTAGAACGCGCCGGTGTGCCAGTGTTAGGTACGAACAAACAATTACCGGTTCCACCCTGACGATTGGAATGCCGGGAACGGAGCTTCCATCCACCTGTCGGCCAGTTTCTAAGACTTCCCTACTCCTCGGAGAGAAAGTTTCGCTGGAAGCGAGCCGGAGAAAAGAGTCGTCCCGCTCCAACGAGTTCTCGAGGAATCGAAATTACGCTCACCACCTCGAACGATGCTCGGCCCTCTCCACCCCGTCCACCTTTCGCGGCTCCTCCTTTTTCTTCCGACCACTCGTTCCTCATTTTTCCTCGAGTTTCTACGCGTGCTGGATGAAAGTAGTAGGGTGGGCGGCGGCGGCGGCGAGTCCGAATGGGAAAAGGCGAGGGTGGGATCGAACGGGAACGAAGTGGAATCGAGAGAAAATAGGAAATCTCGCGTACGGTTTGATCGCGATCCAGACGCGCGGTATACCGTTATTTCCGGCTAAAATTTTCCCTCCATTACTAGCGGAACTTATTCGCGTCTACTCCGCTCGAGCTCACCGGTTAGAGATTGCGCGGGAAAGCGGCGGCAGCCGCGTCTAACCGGAGTTTAATCGAAGCGGAAGAAAATTCGTTCGCGTCGCTTCCAGCCCGGACGTTGGAAAACTCCGGAGACGTTGCACGAAACAACGACTCCTCTCTGTTTCTCCGTTTTGCGGATAATTACGGGTCCGCGCGACGGTTATCGCGGCGTAATTACATCGAATATAATTGCCGAGTTGGAATCGCGGCGACGAATCTCGACGTGGAATCGCGACGGTGCCGTGGATGTTTACCGGAAACGTCGGAGCTGCTACAGCCGACGGAGACACGGGGAGAAGTTAATCGAATGGGAGGACGTTGATGGATATCGGCGAACGGCCCCTCGAACCCTTCTGTTGCCTTTCGTCATCCCGGCTGATTCCGTGAAATTTATCATCCCGCTGATCCGATCCTATCATCGTAAAATCAGCATTCGGGCTCTCGCGTCTTCGCCGGGGAGTCTCTACCGGGTGGTGTCGTCGTCGGGGGATTGATCGATTCCTCTCGTTGCTCGAAAAATAACGCCGCCGAGCTTCTCTCGTCGCGTCTCGTCTCGTCGGAATGAAATTTAGACGAAACTTTCGTTCGGTTTATTTCTCCGTGCGGTTTAAATATCCGCTCGGGATATCGGCTAACTTAAATAACTTCTGCCGCTTCTCTGCCAGCGTCGTCGGAGAACGCGCTCTCGATGTCACCGTCCTCTCCGCAAGCAACCCCCGTTCCACCCCTCGCGCGTTTCCTTTCCGCCCCGAGTTTCGCGATGTCCGGCGGTATCGATCTCGCCGGAGGTCGACCGCGTCTTCCGGCCAGAAAAACCGTCGGGTACACGCGGTTATTTATTTTCGTTTCATAGCCAACCTCCATTTATCTCGGGCCGACGTTCTTAAAGCACCATAAGCCAGACATATTCCGTTTGTTCGCGCTCGAGAGTGGTTCGTTGTCGGCGCTAAGAGGATCCGGAGGGACGCGAGTCCCTGTTTGCCGAGTCCTGTCCGCAAGAGCGAGCTCTTGCCTCGAGTAACTTACCCGGTACTGCTTACGGCGATACGCGATAACGACGTAACGAGCAATTATACGTTTTATACCTTGATCCGGAGCACCTGGGCAGCCGACAACGAGACCGATATCGTTCCATCGCGCGACAAGAGCGCAGCGATTAATCGGCCAGTGTATCGCGATCGGAAGCCAAAGTTCCGCCCGTGGCTGAACCCGAGCACCCTTCCGATCCGATCATCTACGGTCCTCTCCGACCATTTCCTCCGCTCGAACGGGTTAGCGTTAAAAAACGAGCCCCGATTACGCGGCGAAACAGCGATCGCGATTCGGGTCAATCGTCCGGGTCGCCTGCGGAGGAATCGTGGACCGGGAACGATCCGTGCACCCATTTCCGTCCTTCCGCGCCACTCGCGGAAACTTATTTCCGACTCGATACGAGGCAGACGTTGTTCGGATTAAATCGTCGGTGTGACCCGTGTTCTCCCTCGTCTCCAGCGTGCCAGACGGTTACCCCGGTCTATCCGTCGGGAATCGTTGGATCGTCGATTCGGTGCGCGACGCGCGAAACGATCGTTGGGAGCTGGACCGGTACCCGCGGAAATCGTGCCCGACTTCGTTGCGAAACGAAGCGATTATCGATCGCGGCTGGTCAAAGAGCGAATTAATCGACGGAAATTTGTGTAATTTTCGTCGAATCGCTCGGTCTACGACGCGACTCGACGTTCGATCGTACCCTTCCCGAAGCTTTCCCCGTACTCGTGCAGTATTCTCCGTCGGGCTGATCCGAATATTTATCGCGGCGCGTGAAAATTCTTCGATAATTACCGGTCCCGCGGCCGGACCCAGCGGACGAGAGCGTTCGTCGACGTCGTTTGTTAACCGATTCGCGAGCTTATTAGGCCGCGTTTCCATCTTTGGCGCAAATATTCGCCGGACGACTCGTAATCGATTTCGTTCCGGTTTAATGAGATTTTAATTAAACGTCGCTAAAGAAGAGCGGCCATCTACCCTGGTACCCCGCACGCGGTCCGATACGAGGGAAAAATTGTTCGCGCAGGAGTCACGGGACCGTGCGTAATTCGTCGAAAGCGTCAAAGAACCGTTCGTTCAATTTTCCTTATTTCTTTCTTTCCTTTTCATCTGCTTTTTGTATCGTTATTATTTTTCCCCGGCGAACGGAAATCGCGTGGCGCGGATGGAAATTAGTCGGCGATCGGTGGCGTTTGGCCGATAAAACGAGAACGCGGCGGACGCGAGAAGGCTAATCAGAGATGACGGTTCCCCGTCGTCATTCGGGTCTTCGCAATAGAAGCAATTAAGTGCGTAATTATACGATAACCGCACGCGCCTACGGGCCACGCCGCCGCAAATTCATTCGATGCGGACCGCAAAGCAAATCACTGTCGAGCATTGCACCGAGCCGTGTCGCCGGCTTGTCAACCGTCATTGAAAACTACGCGGCCGTTCGCCAGCGTTTCTCCCGCGTTCGCCAGAATTCGCGAGAATTGGTCAGAGTTGGCGGCAGTTGGATGCGGAGCAGAAAACGCTCTTTGCCACGGTGTCGCGTTATGGCGGACGGCTGACGCGCGAGCGTGTTTCATCCGCTGGCTTGTTTCAAGAAGCGGGACCGATCGTCGATCATCGCGGATCGCCTCTGTGGAGACAACGCGATTCGATATTTCCCCGGTATTTCATCGAATTCCATACGTATGAATTATCGAGTGCACTTGATTTATGGAAAAAGTGTAGAGGCGAATCGCCGGCATATTCGGTGATAGGATTTATGCGAACAAGTGGGATCAAACGGATAAATCACGGGAAAGAGGGCGGAGAAGGTAGTTAGGTCGAATATCTAGAAATTTATGAAACCGGTTAAGCGGCGGGAAGACACCGATATGCGGGCTTTATAATTTTTTAACCGAACAAAGGATCCGGCTTTTGTTGGCCCGGGATCCTGGATCGCGCGGGTTTCAAACGCGGCGGTCGAGGGTGGCGAATTTTCGTCCAGTCCCGGGGGATTCGAGAGTCAATCGAACGGAATCGCCAGCAATTTCGTCGCCGCAAAAGAACCGGCCGAGCCGCGGTCGCTTTGGTCGCGAACGCGATACGCGTAATTTATTTCGATCCACTCTCGACCGATTGAAACAACCGCGAAACACCGTGTTGTCCCCCTTTTTTCCTCCTACCCTCCGATTCGCGTTCGTCGTCGTCTGCTCGCTTTCGCGCGATAAATCCACGCTCCGCTCGTTCCTCTTCGCGATCTTCGCGACGACTCCTCGGGGACGGGGTAAGGAGACGAAGAAGGAGAAGCATCCGCGCGGGGTGAATCGTCTCGCGTCCCTATTCCGTCGAACGTTGAAATATTCAGTGTTATTTGTTCGCGTTGGGTATTCCGGTGATTCGCGCGGAACGAAGTTTACTTCCGGCGGTGTTTGCGGTGGTCGAACGAGTTTGAAAAGGACGAAGCAGCCGGAATTTATATTTGCCTTGATCACGCGGAGAAGACGAGATCGTAATTTTCCGGCGTGTGTACAAACACACTCGTGCTTCTTGTCGTTTACATCCGTGCTTTCGTCGCGAGTGCTACACGCGCGTGGACGCGCCGCCTCTCTTCATCCGCGCCGCTGCCACCCCCTGCACGCCGCCACCCCGTCCGCGCGTACACGCTCGTGCATACACGTGTACGCGCGTGTGTTCGACAGGTGTGCGCGAGCGGTAAACTGATTTTTGTGTCAAGCACCGCGCAGATAAACCGCTTTGAAAAATTAAACGAATCGCGTGTTTACGCGGCTACAACGCGGCCGCGCTTTTCAAACGCCGCGCCCCGATGGTACTCGAACGCGGAATTTCCATTTGCCCTGGAATTTTCGGTATTTACCTAGCTCGAAAGAACGCGGGCCAGAGGTACGCTGGAAAACGCGGTTGAAACGCGCTCTTCCAAAGACTCCATCCTCCGTGCACCACCGCTTTTCTCTTTCCAACGCGCGTTAATTTCATATTCGCGATCGAACTACTATTTTTTCCTCCCCCGACTCCGCGTTATTCCGCTTCCTTATTATTGCGGCTCACCGGACGCAACGCGCGAGCAGTATTCGCCGCTTTTCCTCTCGGCAAATTCGAGCACGCTGCTCACTGGCCAAACGAACCGCGGCGCGTGTTCCGCTCGCCTTTTGGAGTACTTTTAATCGCTGTTCAGAGGAAGCTTACGCGTCGTCGGGAAGTCGGTCATCGCTGTTAAACGCCACGCGGCTGCGAGACTTCGCGCGGTCTGCGTTAAGAACTAAGAAGCTATCGTTCGTCAAGCGGCGTACACGCGCAACGCGGATTACACTTGGCGTTTATACCTGCGAACACGGGGCTCGGAATAATCGCGCGGTTTGGCCGTGTCGGCGGAACGGTAACGACCACGGTCGCGTTCAAATACCAACGAAACGTGGAAGCTTCCATTACGTTATTCGTTTCATAACCGGTGAAATATTTAGAGAAACGAGGAACTCTCGACCCGGGGGAGAAAAGAAGGGTGGAGATAGAGCTGGAGTCGAGGAATTAAAACGAAGCGTCCGCAATTGTTTTCCCTTCTCTCTCTCTCTCTCTCTTTCGCTCTTCCTTTTCCCCGCGATTCGTTTTACGACGAATATGATTGTAAACGTGTAATTGTCGAGGAATTTTCCGTATTCAAGCGAGGACGGCAGGGGCGTCCAGAACGGTGGACGGGGAGAACAGAGTTTCTGGAGGCCGGTCGACGGTAAATAGACATTTCTGTTTGCGAGAGCGGCGCGTCTGCTCGTGATAGACAAGAATGCCGTCGTTATGGCGACGCTTCAGTGTAGCCGGCCCCGGTAGCAGATACGTAAACGAGATAGAAGCTTACAAAAGGCGCGCTGCGGATACGATGCCAGCTCGCGGCCGCTCGCCTCGTTTTCTTTCTCTCTTCTTCCCGTCCCGTTTCCACGACCCCCGTTTCGCCTGGCGAACTTGAAAGAGTAATTGAACGTCAACGGAACACTCGACGCATTTAAAAATACACGCCGCCCTCTCCGCGGCCGGCGCACCCTCGCCCCTTCCAGCTATTCGCGATCGCGGCCGTTTTTAAACCATCGACCACGCGCCATCCGTAATTCGCCAACAACCCCTCTCCCCGCGTGCAAACGCGCTGATCGAATTCGTTAACAGCCCACGGGGACGTTTCATTTTCACCCCCTCCCACCCCCCGATCGGATTTAACGCTCGCGTTTGTACGCGCGACCGATTCCCGATTCCAGCGTCGAAGATCGCGACGGCTCTGAAATTTTGCCCGAAACGTTGGAAACGTCCTCGGCCGAATTGCAAAACGCGCCGGGACAAGTTCCATAACCGGACGCCGTTGATACGATACGTCGCGACGTGCGAGATTTCCGATGAATAATTCACGAGAGATACGAGGATTTACTTAATCGATCGCGACACAGATTTTCGCGAGAGTGCCGGTAATCCGTAATTAAATGTAAATTCCCTTTCGTACCTGGTCGATCTTGGAAACGAGTTCCGATTCTCCGTCTCCATCGGAGAATGCCGGTGCACGCGCGAGGGTGAGTCCGTGCGGGGGGGTAACTTGTCGAAAGCGAGGGAGCAAAAAGCGGCACGGACGTGTCCGTTGTTCAAACTTGAGCCGGATCGAAGGTCGGAATAAAGGCCGGCAGTTTGGTCGAAGTCGGTGCTCTCTGCAGCGCGTGGTTTCGGTGCGCAAAGCTCACCGCTCGAAAATATCCGCGCGCCGGATGAGAGCGAGATGGCGGACCGCTCGCGACCGCGCGCCACCGCGTGCACGGATAAAGACAGACGCGGCTAGAGAGCGAGTTCCGGGGAGGAAACCGGCGGCGTGGTTGAGGGTCGATTTTACACGGACAACGTACAATCTCTATGCATGAGGCTCACTGGAGCTACAGCTTCCTAAGTACACAGAATACGTATTTGCATTTCGGTCTTTGTACCGGTGTGTCCCTGTTAGTGTTTCACGTGCATCTGTCTTTGTCCTCCCCGTTTCCCCCTATTTCTCTCCATTTCTCTCTCCATTTCTCTCCCCGCGTGTCCCCGTCTCCCTCGCTCCTGCCACTCTTCCCATCCAGCCTTCCCTGTCCACTGTTCTCGATTTCTCGGTTGCTCCTTTCCCATCTCCGTCGAAATCCTCTTCTCGTCCTTGTCCGCGCTTCTTGCTCGCCGTCTTCTCCTCTCTCTCGCTCCCTCGCAGGTGATTCCGTGTTTCTGTATTCCGCCTCTCTCGCCGGAGTTTCAACGTTGACCCGACTCCATACGGGCAGGCCAGCGGATCTACTCGCATCCTGTTAACCGCACTGCGGTCTTGCTCTAAGTCCCTGAACTATCATGCAAGTCAGTATTTATAAACTTCCGATTAAATCATCGTTAAGGTATCCGGAGTTCTCCCCGGCAAAATCTGCCCGAGTTCCGGCCGAGGTCGCGAAACTCGATTGGGGCGATGACTGCCTCCTCTTCCGGTTTCTTTTCCTTCTGTTCGTCGAAATGATCGACTCGAGGGTCTCTCGTGGACGTTTCGCGCGAACGACACCGCGCCTCCATCACGGTTGCGCTCGCGACGTCCCCGAGACCGCAGTGCGGTTTCGTTTCGACCCTCGAGCGACCTGGACTCGCCATTTAGGGTCGTTGGAATTAACTTTCCAGTTACGTCGCTGGTTACTCGCTTGCTCGCACGTTCCTCGAACGTTTGCCGCGTTTTCGGAATTTCCCGGGGCACGCGTGCCTTTGCGCTCGGTCTTCGCGGTCTTCCATCCGAAGGGATAATTAGAAACGAGGACCGGGAAATATCGAAATTCGACGAGTCGAAACGCTCGGAGATGCTTCGACGATCGAAGCAAAGTTCCAGGGAATTGGAAGTTTCGATTGAAAGAGAAGTTTCGCCTCGCGAAGAGCTCCCCCGAAGTCGGACGGCAGATTTCAGCCCCGCAGTGTCGCGATATTTCTTCCGTTGGCTGGAGCGTTGTCCGTTATCAGGTATCCGGGACATTATGGCCGGCTTTTTTCGCGCGGATCTCAAAGGCTTAACGCTTCCGTGGACACGGCATAATGGATTTTCTATGCCATTAGTGGTGCATCCAGTGGCTTCTCGGATTCTCCTTTCGCTTTTTCATCGGGTTGGCCGCGGTGAAGCTCGCCGCGGCGCGCTCGGTATTTCGCGACTGGTCTGTAAATCATCGTTAAAGCACTCGAGTTCAGGACTTACGACGTTCCTAGCAGTTTTCCGTGGCGCAGGCCGTTCGCTAAATTAATCACCGAACTGGCGCCGAAATACTTGCGAGGATTCCCCGGGAACTCGGCGGCCTCGCGAGAAACTTTTAGATTGAACAGCTTTTATCTATTCCTCCTTTCAGATCTTGCAAAATGGCCCAGTAATTTCCTGGAGATTTTTCATCCCTCGTAAACGCGACTTCCTCCACCTTTCACCCCCCTTCCTCCCGACCCCGCTTTTCTCCCGGCGGTCTCCCTCTATTTTCCGCGACCCGGCCAAGAATTCACGCGGACTATCAGAACCACGCTTATTCGCAGCTCCGAAACTCGGGATTAAATCATCCTTAAAGCACCCGTCCGAGTTTACGATCCCACCCTGTCTCGAGTAGTTTCGGAGGCAGTTAAGCAACTTTGTTCCTCGTAAATCGTTATCGATCTCTCGACCGGGAATATCGAGATGCTCGAGCGTTTTCGCGACTCCATCTCTTCGTTTCGAACGTGACAGGGGGAAATTCGGCCGCGAAAGTGGATGAAATTTTCGTTTTTTCCCTTTTTCAAGGGAAACATTGGAAACCGGCACGGCGACCGGTTCACGAGCGCGCAATTCTTCCCGGACGGTTATTCTTGAATTAATAAGAGAAACGACTGGCATTTTAAAAGGGGACCTCTTCCCCGGGAACAAAGGAACGCGCACAGCCGAGCTTTCAAAGAAACATTTTTTTTCGCCCGTTGATCAGCCAGTCCGAATTTCCACGAGATAATTTTTTCCGCGAGAAACGAGCTCCGCTTTAAGCGTGACTCGGGAAACAACCGCTCGTTTCGTGGTCACGGTTCTCTCCCGTGAAAGTGTCCTCCATGATTTTTTCAACAGCCATCGCGGAACGTGCGCCTCGGTTTCACATTTTAAATCGCGTTAGCCTTTTCCCCCGAATCCTCGCGATAATTTATACCGCTTTCAGAAATTTAACGCGCTTCGCGACGCTCCTTGACCCCGCGGTTTTTCCAAAATTTACCGCCGCCCGCGCGGGATAGCTAATAAATATTTATCGAACGCGGCGCGGCTCCCCGAAACGGAACCAATTAATTCCTCTTTGCCGGGGAAGGTTTATTCGCGACATGTTTACACGCGTATAGTTTACAATGGCGGTGAAGCCCGGGGTTGAATTTCATTTACGAAAACGCGCGGCCGCTCAATGACGCGTGACGCGAAATTATGCGGCGCGGCGATGACCGTAATCACATTATTTTCTATCGCGTTACGAGGCATCGCGTTAAATCGCGCTGTAATGCATCCGTTTAACGAATCTCGCATTTCTTCCGTTGCTGTACATTTTTTTTTTTTTCATTTTTTTTCCACAGCGAATGCGAATATTAGAGGGTTGCGCATTTCGCTCGCGTTACGAGGCATCGCGTTAAATCGCGCTGTAATGCATCCGTTTAACGAATCTCGCATTTCTCCCGTTGCTGTACATTTTTTTTTTTTCATTTTTTTTCCACAGCGAATGCGAATATTAGAGGGTTGCGCATTTCGTTCCACTCCGTTCCACGGTATTTTGATCCGTCCGTTTCACAGGCAATTACCGAGATAGTTTATACGTTCGTCGGAACAGGCTTCTATTCGGTTGCAAGGATTTTTATCGATTTGCACAGCTATTTCCGCGCGATTAATTCGCGTAGTATCCGAATGAAGTACGGATTTGGAATTAAAAGAGACACTTTGTTATAGGATTACGAATTTCGGTACGACGATACGATTTCATGCTTTATAAAATGCGCGGAAAGTATTTCGCAAAATATCGGATGGAATCGCGAGCAGTGTTCCTGGGTAGACGTCGCTCTCTATCGAGAGAGTAAGAGAGAGAGGGAGAGAGAGGAATCTTTGGAAAACGATGCCAATTACCGAGCATAATATCGGAGGAACGAGAGCCGAAAAAGTAGAAGAATCGACCTAACGATGTGACAGGAATCGGAGTCAAAAATAACGAACCGAGGACGGGGGTGGAGATACGTAGACGAAGGATATCGAAAAGTTTCCCGATAACTTTTACATTTTACCGTGGACTTATAGATCGTTCGCGACTTAATCTCGCGATTGCACGGATCTAGCAGCATTCCTGGCCCCGCTTCCTCTAAGAAGCGCTGGAAAAGGAATTATAAATCTCCCCCGTATTCTCTCCGTCCGTCGCCATTGTTTTACCCGATCTACTTCTGATATTCCTATTTGCCGATATCAGCGTTGCCCTTTTCGAACTCGGCGATTAGCCCGGCTGGAAGGGTCGATAATCGAAGGGATGGTCCGTAATAGCCGTGAAAGGGCGTTTTCGCCGGTCGTCGGATCACGGAGCAGAAGTGAAGGAGGATCGGTAATATGGTCGGCGAAAAAAGGGGAAAAAGGGGAAAAAGGGGAAAAAGGGAGGAAGAAGTGGCCGAGCGAAAACGAAAAAAAAGCGCGGACGAAAGAGCGGAGTAGCAGGAGAAGATAAGTGCGGCGTTCGCGGTCGGGTAGACGAATTAGTTTCAGCGGGCTTCCCGCGTTTGAACGTACGCCCGGTAACGAGTGGATTTAAGCCGACCGGGCCAGGGAGAAAGTTCGCGGCACTCCTGGTCGACGAGGAGTTCCGAAAGGTCCTCTCGTCGGGGAATCAGCCTCTGACCCCGGCCTAGGGGTGGTTTTATGTCAGCCTGCAGTCGCTGGCGCGCGCGGCGCCGGTCCGCGACCGCGCGTGTCCGCTCCTCGCCTCGCCGTTTTAATATTCCAACGACCACCCAGGCCTCGACTCGCGCGAGCGCGCGCGCTTTTTTCCCCGACCACCCCTCGCCGCCCGGTTCCGGTCAAAAACGTCGTTTAACTGCCCGATACAAGTGTACGCGGCGGGTAGAAAATTGGCTGCGCGAGCGGCGGCCGCCATATGAAAAGCAGCGAACCCGAAAGTGAAATACTTTGGGGGATTAACGTTTGAAACGTGCGTGCGAGGGAAATTTGCCGGGTATAAAGCGACACGCTGGCCGCGGGGGAAAATATTTTCGAACACAAAGCTTTCGTTTTTCCGCAGCGAGCCGCTTTTTTCCCGCTCGTTTCTTGGACGCCGCGCCACCGATGTTGCCCGATGCTCCAATTAAAATCGACCGCTGCCGGGGACCCGTCACGCCATTATTACGTTGTTTACGTTGCATGACGCCGCGATGGGACACGTGACCGCGGAATACGCGGCCAACGAGCCGGCACGTGGACCGTGTACGCGTGGAAATCACCACCGCGCGCCTACGCCACCCCCGTCCTCGTTTTCCCCGTTCACCGAACCTTTCGCGACGGAGACCACCCTTTTAACCCTCGATCACCCTTTTAACCCGCGGCTCGGGCACAGGCCGCCATTTCTCGCCGGCGCGTCTTCCAGGACCCGCGTTTCGTCGTTTAATTACGCAAAGAGGGAGGGAATTTTTTCGCTCGACGGGTCTTGGGAGGTAATATCGTTTGAACAAACGTTGAACCGGTACCGCGGGAATCGAGTATTGACTCATCCTTCCTCGACCCAGAAGTTTCCTCTTCTCGCCGCGTTCTCCAACCTCGCTGTTCCAATTTCTGACATCGGCGTGCCGTTCTTTGTGACCTGGTAATTAAAGACGGGGTTATCAGACGGGTGCCGCGGGGATTATGAAAGAGAAACTTGGAAACGATCCGGGTATCGTGGCATTAAGGGTGACGCGAACGACGCACGACGTCGTAAATATCGCCTCCAGTCCCGATCCTCCTTGCTTCCTGAATAGCCACGCCATCGTCCTTTCTAATCGAGCTAATATCGTAAACAGGTTTGGCCGCGATCACGCGAAAGCAGCGCGTTAAGCCGCTCAGCTAGAAATCATGCTGATCGCGGAGACAAGATAATGAACGGCTAATACGTACAGCCACTCCGTGATACGAAATAATTAGTGGGGGATCGGGGTACTCCGGCTCGGCTAAATCGATGCGTATTGCTGACGCAAGTTATATCGTGCTGAGCGAATTTACACCTTCCGCGGGTATAATGGCGATCGCCGCTCGGATCCTGATAATCGCACGATCGATTAACGTCCGCGTCCGCGCTACCAACGAAAATATGTACCCGCGAAAAACCAGTGCGTTCGATAATTTCGCGATGGAAACGAAACTTAAGCCTCGGGTCATATCGTAGCTTTTAATCCTTTTAACGCGGGAAAACGCATCGCTTGATGGAAAAAGGCGCGGCGTTCCGTGCGATTACTTTATTCGCCATTTGCCGGGGAAATCTCATTAAAAACGTACGTACACGGGTCGTTCGTTAAACTCCAAAGTGATTATCTTCGCTTTTCGAATTTTTCCAAACTACCGGAATAATTATAATAATTTATCACGATAATTTACGGGCAAAAGCGCGACATAGACACGCGTTATACATCGGCTCGCCGATGCGTGATATTTTATATTTCAATTAAATTTTTGCTACCGGCTTTCGCGTAGTTGGCAAATATTTTCGTCGGATTTCATCCTTCGACGGGTTACATTTTTATTCCCGCGTGTCGTTTTCGCTTTGAAATTCGCCCCTCTCGTTTCTCCGCGGCGTCTTCCGCGTCGGATGTCAGCCCTGTCTGCCGCGCGTACGTGCCTCCATATCGAATAAATCGGGTTGGAGTTTATCTCGATTCACCGACGACTCGATGACTCGAGATAATTTCCGAGCTTGCTGGATACGCGATTTATTACGGGGCTGGAATTTTCCACGCGGCCACAAAGGCGGGGAATGGAGCATCGAGCGGTACGAAACAGCGTTAACCGAAATCGATGATTCCGCCTT
The DNA here is from genome assembly GCF_001483705.2 of Eufriesea mexicana. Taxonomy (NCBI): domain Eukaryota; kingdom Metazoa; phylum Arthropoda; class Insecta; order Hymenoptera; family Apidae; genus Eufriesea; species Eufriesea mexicana. The sequence goes on along the minus strand of NW_016908335.1, from coordinate 651,821 downwards.
TCAATTACCCTACTACTCCGTTCTCCGCGATACCCTCCCCCCGTGCAAACCGGGCCGTTCCGCACCTCCGGATCCGGAAAAAAAAAAAAAAAAAAAATTCCGTTTATGAATCGGAGCCTGGTAAAAGGTCCGTCGAAGGGTAAATTCGCACCTTTTGATCGGAAATTTCGCGAACATCGTTCTCGATACGCGTTTAAAATTCACGGCTGACAGGGCGCGGAGAACAGACGGCAGAGGTCGCGTTGGACGGTTTTCACCCGCGCGTTTCCCCTTCGTTTCCCGGCGATTTTTCATAACCATCGCCGATAAAGAACGATAAAAATCCGGCCGATTGTACTCGGGGCTCGGCGGGACGATCCGCTTCGTTTTAAATCCCATTTAAATTCCCATCGACGGCGAGGCTGTGGGGGTTGTCCGTGCGATTCGAATGCTCGGTGAATTACCGTTCAACTAAACGGATTTAAAGCTGAAGACTGAAAGGGGGACGGGGGACGCGAGGCGGGTGCGCAGCCGGTGTAGATATCTTTTTTCAAATTCCGCAGCATCGTTGCACAGGATCGTGCTGCTTATCGCGCAGCCACCCCGGTATATACACGGTATTCCTCGTCGCGGTCGAACGGAGACAATGAACCGTTTCCCCGTCTTTATCCACCGCTCATTCCGTTCCGGCATTGTTTCGTCGAAGGATAAATAATGCGTCCCGCTGGGATCGCAGCGCGGTTTTAATTCAATTGCGGACAAAGGCGAAAGGAGCTCGTGGACCGACCCGAGAGCTCCGGAGTGGCTCTAACCCTCGACTACTGGACGGATCGGAGAAAACCGGGTCCGATCCGTCGCGCTGGGATCCGCTTGGATCAGCTCGGATCTGGGATCCGTGTTCGACGTTCGACACGCGACGCGTTAATTTTGGAACATCGTGGACAGAGACCGTGTGGTGGTCAGGACGGTGCGCGAGTCCCGTGCATCCCCGCGGACGAAACTACGAAACAGGGGAGAGGATCGATAGGCACGGCGAAGCGGCAAGTTCGGGCCAGGTTCGGTTAATAATTCATCGCATCGAGAGGAAGATCAGATTCGACGATTGCTAGGGCAGGGATTAAATGGCGTGGTCGTTGGTTCGCGAAGGGAAATTTCGCCCCGCGAGCCGGCCTATTCGCACGGTCTCCGGCGAGCTATAGCAGTTGCGGTCCTTCGCGGTAATCGCGCGATAACGCGTGGTTGGATTAAACGTTTGCGGAACTCGCGTAAGATATAGCGGATATATCGAGCGATCTTCCTCGAAGGCTCGCGCCGCTGTTTATCTTGCCGGAGGAAGTTGCCGCGATACAGAGCAGCCTTTGTAAGGTCTCCCGGCCAAGCAACACACACCGGTGATCGATCTTGGAGTATTGGCTCGGTGTACGGTCACTGGCTCGGAACGTTCGTTTCCCTGACCCCGCGATTAAGATGGATCGCGACACGGCCGTGTTCCGCGGCTACGTTTCAGAAGTCGCGTTTCGTTCTTGCTTCCGCGGCATTTCGCGAGCTTTGCGCTGGGATTTCGAGAGGTTTCGCGAGAGTCGGTTAAAGGGTCCGTGGTTAAATCGCTGTAACGCTGCGGGGGTAAGCTACGTCCACGCGAAATGTACAATAACGCATGAAATATCGGGTTCCGGGGAAAACCGACCGACTTTCGTTGCCGGGGAAAAAATTATGTATTTAAATTTACGTAACTTCGGAGAGGGATTAATTCAGCGCGAGATAAAAACGGGGAAAATGCGCGGAACTGAACCGGCGCCGAATTAAGCCGTAATTTAACCAACGAGGGACATTTTTCCGCGTTTCTAATTCGCGATAATACCGGGACGGCTGGCAAACGAATTCTCGAGCATTTGCTGGAATTTTTCTCGTCGAGCACACGGCACACGCGCCGTGGTACAGACGGTTGAACGTTTCTTGGATGGGCAAGGCGATCGAAATTCGGTGGCAGCCGGCCGCGAAACAATGCGATGCCGCAAACACGCTGGCTCGCAATACGCGTTTCCGTGTTCCGTTGTCGCGCAACGAGCGGGACGCGATGTCACGGGGCTGAAACGCGGCTGAAACGCGGCTGAAACGCGGCTGAAACGCGGCCCACCGGGACGGATTCCCGACCTATACGTTGGCGTAATTTCATTAGCAATTGAAATTCCTTGGCGAGCACGGGGCCAGCGAGTCGCGTGCGCGACCGATTTGCGCCGCGACTACCGACTCGCGATGTTTTACGAATATTTGAATATTTCGCCCGCTCGGAACGGTTCCGGGCCTCGTTAAGATGGTAATACGAGCATCAAACCGGCGCACATAAATTCGCCATACTTTTCAGCCCGGCTGCAACGAAATTGAGGATAGCTGCGAGGGGGGCGGGGGGGTGGTGGCAGCGGCGGAGCCGGGGGTTGGAGGAGGCTGTGAAACACGGTAACCTCGTAACCGCCGCTTTCCTGAATATTAATGCCACGAAACTCGACGCAGTTTACGTTATCGTTGTATCAGCCAGCGAGCTAGCGGAATATTCAGCCTGTATCTTCAGCCGGTCCTATTAGTTTTCAATCTAAACGTCCTTGTACGAGCCCGTTGCAACATCCGGCATCTCGGAATAGGGTTGACTTCCAGATTAGCTGGAATATTTCGTCCATCCGTGTTGGAAGAATACTAAATCGTATCCGTGGAATCTTCCGGGCGTCCGCGTGCGTGGGAAATATCGAGCGAGTAATTAGAAAGTTACCTGCCGGAAAGCGGGGAACTCGATTCGCGTGATTTAAAAAGTTTCGCAGTCCCGAGCACGAACAGGGACCATGCATCGAGACAACGAACGAAGGCGTGGCGTGGAGCCGGAGGAATAAAGGCGACATCAGAGGCGGAGCTTTAATTCGAGCGCAGATTCTATGATTCGATCGGACAGGTAATCGCGATGAAATTAATTCGCACATCGGGTGGTAGGCAGGTCGGTGGGTACAGGCCATTAAACACGCGCGTCGGCCGAGGCGGTAACGCGCGAGAGCGGAAGCGACGACGAATCGCGTTGGAAGCCGCGTGCGCTGCGAGACTCGTTCATCCCCGGCGCCAGTGCAATCCGTTGCTAATGGAGTACAACGAATTACCGTTAATTAACGGGGTCCTGCGTGGCGCGTGACTCTGCGTCGCGTGACAAATCCCGGGAATCGTCTGCCAGCTTAGGCAACCAAGAAGTTTCGCTGTACGATTAGGCTGGCGCATTCGTTGCCCGGGTTGACGGCATTCGACCTCGAACGAGGTCTCGCGCTGGCATACAGCGGTTGCAGTTAGCACGCGCGAAAACGGATCCGCGAAGATAATTGGCGTTTAGACGCTTCGTCGATGAAGATCATCGGGGTCGTTCAACCTCTTCGCTCACGATACCTCGTGAAATTTCTGGCAAGGAAAGCGAGTCGAGGATAAACATCGCATGGTTGGTAGATGGAATCCAACGAAAACAACGGGGAACAGGCTCGTATAGGGTGGTGGTTAATCTTCGCCCGTGTTTTCCTGCCTCGGTTTCGTGTTATTCCCCGACGCGTCCGGACCAAGTGGCTCGACGTGTGACCCGTTGATCCTGCGCCATCGGAAGTTAAATCGTAAGGCAAGTGGTTAAAAGGGGATCACGAGGGTGATGGTACTCGCGATGAACCGAGTAATCTCGCGTAATCTCGAAAGTTTCTCCCGATTCCGACACGCTATACTCGCCTATGGGATTTAGAGAATTCTTGGCGTACTCGAACTCGAGATCCGCTAGTCTTGGGAGAATCGCATAAGTGGTCGGGAAGGGAGAGAAAAATGGTAGATTCGGCTGTCGCGTCTGGAATGTTCAGCCGAGCGAGGTAGGAGCGAACCGGAGTCGCGTTCGCCTAGGTCAAGCGTGCTCGCCGCTCGCGTCTTACACGCGGGGCGGATCTCGACGGTTGCTCGTGCAAGATGAAATCCCCGCGGGAAGGAAAGAATTCGAAATATTCACGAGTTTTTTAATGCCGAGGCAGAAGAAGTCAGACAACCCGGTGGCTTCAATGGCGGCTCTTTGGCTGGTGTACCGTGATAGCCGGAGCGTAACTCGGAGCACTGGCCCGTCCCCGAAATTATTCGTAATCTTCGAAGAGACGACTGCTGCGAGGAGGGTGGGCCGAGCGTGGAGAAGGGACGAGGGGTGGCAGAAAGAGAGAGGAGAAAGTTTCGCGATGACGATCGGTGCTAGAAAGGAGATCCCGCATTGCCAACCTCTCCCCTTACGCTGGCAGCACCACCGGCAACAACCCTCGCAGCCTGCACGCCCGAACAATGGAAACAATACATTGAAATGAGAAAGTTGGTTTGCATTGTCGGACAAGCGGGCGCGGCGTGCAGGGGTGGCCGCCTCGCGTCTGTCTGTCTTCTAACCGCGTCTTTCTCTCTCTCTCTCTCTCTTTCTCTCTCCCGCGTCTCTGTGCTCTTTCTCCGTTTTCCGCGCTCGTTTTTCCCTTCGCGTCTCTCTTTCCCTCTCCCCCTCCCGCCCTTTCTTGCACCCTTTCGTCCTCTCTCCGCGTTGCACGCTCCTCTATTTTTCCTCCGCGAAGAGACGCGGCCCCCGCCTCGTTTCCCATCGGCCGGCTGAAAGAAAGGATTGTAAACCGCCGGATGAGCCGCGGATTCCGGAATGGGGACTGCTCTATTCGCCGGTTTTCTCCGGGTGTCGCGCGCGAGAGCGAGCGAGAGCGAGCTGCGGGATGAGCCGCGCTTCGCGACTGTTGGCCGGAACGCGAGCATCAGCAATTAGTCGGGAAAGGAGGGACGTATCTCTTCGTCTCTCCGGCGCATTTTAATAAGTTAATCGGGTCGCTTCTCCCTTGGGTACCGAGCCACGTTGCCCGGATGCCAGCCCGCGTTCCCGTTCGTCGACCAGAGGGACGAGTCCACGAGCGAATGGAATTTTTAAGATGGCTCCGCTATCGCCGGTATTCCAACGACCATACTTTCGAACCAAGCCTCGTGTCCCGGGAACACGCCACTCGTCGTCGCGTCGTTACGATAACAGCGCGCGTATCGTCCGCTTTCCAAGCGTCCCGGTTTCCACGCACGCTCGATCGTTCGAGGTATTTCTCATCGCGACGACAACCGTGAAATTACGACGATTTCTCGCCGTTTCTGCTCGCCGCTGATAAAAAGTCGGCTCGATGTAAATCACGGCGACGAGTTACGAGTCTCGCAGACGGTTACGCTTGTTCCGTCGGGTCCGCGAAACAATCGCGAGGATAATTTTATGACGCTTCGGGGTTAATTCGCTGGACGAGGTCTTATCCGGCGCGAGATTTACGTCCGCGGACGGTCGAGTTGATCGAGAACGATCGTACGCTCGCTCGTATAAAATTCACCACCGTGAATCCTCCTTTTTTACCCCCTGGATACGTTTCGCGTCGCCGGCGACCGCGTCGCGATTACCCGAAATTTACGCGGCTCGATGGCAATTTGAAAATAAAAAAAAAAAATAAAAAAATAAAAAAAGGGAGGAAAAATACTGCAAATCACCGTGCGCGTTTCGCGGCGATCATTCATATTTCACGGGCGTCCGTCAGCCCCGCGATTCATTCTTTATCACCGCCGGATTAACGTTTAATTTTAATTCGACGCGTGTAGTTTCGGCCATGTTCCCCCCCCCGATACGAGTGCCGCCTCTCCTTCAACGTTCACCAGACGGAAACGGAAAGGGGGGAAAAGGCGAGGGGGAGCGAGGGACGGAAGAGAAGAAGGGAAAAGGGAAAAAGACGGTGATAGGGAAACTTTGATCGCGAGCCATTAATAACGCGGCGCGAAGGTGAATCGCAGTCGGACCTAAAAGCTCGGAAGTAGAGTGGTCATTGGAGCACGCTTAAAGAAGAATCGCGAAGAAGCGCGAGGCTGAGGGTGAAGGGCGTCGAGGGGGTGACCGCTCGACGGTTGCCGAGGGATGTTGACGCAAAGCATTACGCACAGATGGTCGATGGACGGTTGTGTCTCGTCTCTCGAACAGCCAGCGGAGAAACAGAAGTGTACAGCTTCGGAGGAGCTCTCCCGATGACGTCGAGGGTTGACTAAGGTTAGGCCACTCAACGTATCGCGTACAACTCGGGGTGGCGAACGCGCAAACATTCGCATGCGTGCCCGAGAGTGTAACACGGACAAGCGTCTGCACGGTCCCGACCCTTTTCTCCACTGTTACAGCCGCATCGCCGAGTACATCCCAAAGAGGGTAGTTCTCGAGTAGAGCTGCTGGCAGGCCTGGTTGTACGGGACGTACTGGCAGGGGTGGGTTCGCCTCTCCTCTCCCGTCGCCGTCTATTGTTTAGTTATTCCGATGAGCCAGTGCATTTCAAATACACTCGAGCGGGCCATTATATCGGAGAACACATCGCTTCCTTTCGCGAGCCGGCCACGTGCGCCAGTCCTCTCTCCCTCTCTTGCTCTTTCTCTCTCTCTCTCTCTCTCTCTCTCTCTCTCTCTCTCTCTCTCTCTCTCTCTCTCTCTCTCTCTCTCTCTCTCTCTCTCTCTCCCCGCGTCTCTCGTCGCTCGCGCCGATCCGGACATTTCGATACGACGCGAGGCGTCGCGACGCGGGGCGTGCCGTTAATTGGACGCAACCGCGAAGATAAATCGGAAGCGTGCGCGGCACGCTTCGAGGGGTCCGCGATCGTTGCACCCCCGTTACGCCCGGCATCCACTTTGCCCCGTTCTTCGCGAGAGAACCTCGTTGATTCTTCGTCGTAAACGATTCCGTTCCGTGACTGGGGGGTGGCTGAACGGAGCGGAAGACTCATCGGGCCCGCTATCCCCATAGCGAGCGGGAGGGACAGAGAGAGACGGCGTATTTCGTTGTTCCACGCTTCTACGTACGTAGTTTCTGTACCTAGTATAATAGTTTTATTCGCTCGCCAGCCAATAAAACCGTGGACGCGTGTACGAAGGTTCCCGTCCTTTTTTCCTCTGCCTTTCTCTCCTGCCGGCTACACCGCGGCTGCTCCTCTTCCTCCTCTATTTCTCCTTTTGTTCTTCTATTTTATTCCGGTAAAAGCTGAAACGGTGAATAGGCACGGAGGAAACGCTTTTTATTCGATCAAAAGCGTGTTTTCGCTTGTTAGCGCGCGATTATCTGCCATTATTCGAAATTGAAAATACCACTTCGGCGAACGCGCTCTTCCTTTTTTTTTTTTTTTCCTCTCTACCCAACCGGGGAGGGAAAATGGTATTACCGTGATACTCGATTCTCTCGATGTTAATCCGGATTATGAGTCCCGCGGCGGACAGCGCGGAGGCGGAGCCCGAGAATGGAACAACAAAAAACGGAAGCAGGCGAATATGGAAATTTCTCGTAAACTTCAATTTCCATCCGGCACTCGACCGGTATAATTCTCCGCGGTTCCCATTGTCCGCCTAATTTAACTTTTCGCGATCGTTTTCTTTCCCGTTTTTCGCTCGCGTACGACCGGCCGCGCCGGTTTTCCTTGGCAAGACGAGGGGACGGGCGTGCCCCCCTCGCTTGTCGTTGTCGTTCCGCTCGGTTTGCCGACGCGTCGCGTGTCACGGAACAGACCTCGCGAGTGAAAACGTTGCAGTCGGCGGCGTTTAATCGAACGTCGAATGGAGAAGGAGCAAAGAGAAGCGATGACTGGGACGAAATGGAAGCAAAGCGAAGAACGGACGCAACGGGGGACGAGGAAGAACGCTGCTGGGCTCGTCGTGCGTCTGACATTATAGGAAATTAAGTTACCTTTATAACGCCGGACGAACATGGCGGGACTGGCGTGTACGGTTAGGTCCACGCCGGGACGAAGGCTGGCTCTTTTCCCTTAAGGAAAGGTCGTTACGCGGCTTCCGGGTCATGGGGTATTACCGGAAGAAACGGCGAAGTTTAAAGAAATCACGAGCAAGAGCAAAGCTCCTATGGCGGCTCTTACCTCGAGTAACGTAGCTCTGGCGAACGTTACTACCGTTTCCTTTTTGCCGGAACAGATAAACGGACAATACGACCGCTTTCGTGCTCGTGGCGCGGCCTCCAGTCGATGCTGGGAACGACTCGACCGGAAACCGGAGAATTCGTGCTTCCGTTGGAAATTCTCGGTTATCCGAAAAGTCTCGTGGCTTTCGCGGATGAGGATCGTCGCGACGCGGTCGCTGGCTTCGTCTGAAGCTGCCGTGCCAAGGGGAAGTTAATTAACGCTGACTTCTCGCCGCGAGATTTAACTCGGGACGAAATTTCGAGGGAGAAGAAACGGGTTTGCCGCAGCGTCGATCGGAGGTCGGCACATCTTCGTGGAAACCGTGTTCAATTCTTCCAGCCTTCTCCCTCCTATTTCTTCCCCTGGCGTGCTATTTTTTTCGCAATCTCCGAAGAGCGAGCGTAGCCATCGGACATTATTAACTAAAATATAAGGGTACACACGGCGAAGTAGGCATGCTCTATTCGTTGCACGTTCCTCCGGGTATTCAGCGTAGTTCGTTGGGCCGGCTTCCAGATGGGCAATGTTGGACGGAATGCGGAATACATCCAGGCGGGCCTTTCCTACTTAAATCAACATAACTCGGGTGATGAATGGTTAACAGGCTTCGCGGGGGACGCAATGCGCTCCATTTATGGAAGCTATTACGGCCGAATTTCAGCGTTAAATGTGTGATTTATGGCCACCCGTATTATCTTCGTTCATGTCCCGCCGACGATACAGTGCGCCCCCTATGCCGCCCCCTGTGCCGCCCTCTGTGCCGCCCTCTGTGCCGCGTCCCGCTCCTACGTTTCCGAAAATTACTTCGGGCTCGGCAAGCCGAGCGAAAAAATTCATCAACCGGTGTCCACGCGCTGCGACCATGATTAATGCCCTTCTAACTGCCGATTGAAACAGTAAGGAAAATTTATTTTGGCCCGCGAGCGAGAGTGCGCGAACGGAACGCGCTGCCAGGTCGCGCCGAATTTATCGCCATACTGCTAATCGTTTCATTAAAATCTATCGAAAACCCGTTCGATCCGACGCGTGGATCGTTAACGAGACTCTCGTCGTGCATAATACGTTATCGCGATTTTCGATTTTCAGACGCGAGGTCGAATCGCTGGCAGAGCTGCCTCGACAGCGCGCGATTCACTCCTGCGGCGGGTCTCTTTTAAAACGATCCGTTCAAACTGGTTCACCGTTCTATCGTGTCAAGCTTAGCCCTCGCGAGACACCGTTTCGTAGCTCCCCTGGCGCCGAACTTGCCGAGGGCCTCTCGATATCTACGAGGAACTCGAAACATCGTCTATCGAGTATCCGTTGTATCCCCGGGTGCCAGATATACTCTGTGCCGTCGTTCCCGACTCAAGTGCGAGTATCCCCGAAGACCAGCGCGTTTACCTCGCTAACGGCTGCGCGTGTGCGAAACAGCCCGACGCGGGTAAAACGTCGTGGACTTAATTACTATCCGCGCAAAGTACAATGCTAATCCTTTCACAACGGCAAAGTGCGCGGGGAGGTTGGGAACGAACGAGAGGTGTCACTTTGGGAACAAAAAGCCTGGCAAAAATGCGCAGCCACGGTATTCTAAAAGGCTGCAGAGCCGAGAGGGATGGACGCGAGTGGGGGTGGCTAGGGTGGGCGAGCGAGGAGTCGGGCAAAGAGAATTCGCGGCTCATTATGACGATACCTGTGCCGTTTGTTGCAGGTTGCGACGCCTCGTACGAGATGCAGGGGCCGAGCTTCGTGTCGGAGCCACCGTCGCGGGTGGAATTCACGAACGTGAACGGCGGCCGAGTGGACTGCATAGTGAGAGGAAATCCGGCACCTACCGTCGACTGGCTGGCAGCGGACGGTGGCAGTATAACGAGTATCCCTGGAATCAGACACGTCCTTGGCAACGGGACCATCCACTTTCCCGGCTTCGAGGCCGAGGTCTTCCGACAGGACGTCCACTGGGCTATTTATAAGTGTTCCGCCGTCAACAGCGTCGGTGCCATCGTTAGCAGAGACGTCACTGTCAGAGCAGGCACGCGAAACTTCTTGCTCGTTATCTGCGTTATGTTGTCTGCCCGGTACACCGCTTGCTTTCTCCTCTATCTCCCTTCCTCTCACGCCGACACGGCGCCACCCTTCTTCCTCGTCCAACGACCCTCCGCTTTCGTTCCGCTCTCGTATCGTTTCGACCGAGGCAAGCGGAAAGGGAGAGATGGTTCCTGTCCCACGCGGAATAACGCCGTGTTTTGATCGACTCGACGAACTACGCGCGGTAAATTCGTCGCGTTCCTGGTCCGCCGCGCTGATTCCCGACCAAGGGGGGCACACAGCTTCCTCGACGACCAGGCGAGTGTAACTTTGACGATCGTCCGACGCGAGAGGAAAATTCGTCGCGCGTACCACGCGATCCTCGTCGGTTGTTTTACATTAAACATCCCCGGCACGGCTCGTGGCCGCGCGAACCGAACCGGTAGCCAACGGCAGTTCCGGTCCTAGACGGAATAATTCATCCTCTCGATCGAGAGATGCTACGTCTTCGCCGGGTATGAAATATTTATTCCTATCGGCTCCGTGATTTGCTTCGCGTCGTCGCTGGCTTTGAGGCATCTGGGCGCCTTCTTTGCCCAGGTTGACGTATCTCTGCCAGACCAACGGAATAACGTTCGTCGTCGATAGTTTGTCTACACGAATCTCGTTCCACGGAGTTCGAACGATCCAACGACGACGAGTATACCTATGTACGTGGAGCTTCTAGTCTTGCAGTTTAAAAAACGTAAAATCTCGAGAAAGATCATTGCGAGAGGTTGTCGGAAGCGCGCAAACCCGGTCTTATCGAAGTCCGGGTGAGGACGGTGTCCTGGTCGTTTCCGTTGCACGGTGAAACCCTTCAGATTCGGGGAATATATTCGCGTGCTGGTTGTTTTCTCCGGCTGTTTTATCGGACGTTGCGCTGAAAAACCGGAATCCGTGACAAGATCCATGGCAGCTCGAGAGAGGGGTTGGTCGCGGGGATGGAAGATGGAGAGAGGTGTCTCCGCGAGGCGTCTTAAAAATAGAGCTTCCTCCGGGCCAACGAACCGGAAGATATCTTATCGACCTAATATGCCCGTAAATCATCGTCGCGTGAACGTGGCCCGTACCTTTTCAGATTCATACCTCTGCCGCGTCAGCTCTCGTCCTCCGCGTCACCGCGGCCTCTTTCCTTCCCGCTTCCTCCGTGTCCCCTGGCTCCTTTCGAGTCGATCAACTTCGCTGACTCTGTTCCTCGCCGGCGAGAAAAATCTCTCGCCGAACAACGATAGATAAGTGTACTCCTCGGAGCAAAACGGATGCGATTAGGCTGCCTAGCCGGTTGCATAGCGGGTTGCATAGCCGGCTGCCCGCGCCGGCTTACGTAGGCGCCGCGTCGAGCAACCCGCTGACTGCGCTGCAACTGCGAGTCGAATAACAAGAACTGAGGCCTCGCTTCCGTTTCCCAGGCGCCTTCGCCTAACCGCGCCCGACCAATCTCCATCCCCGATCGAGAACACGTACGCTTGGGTCGTTCGCGGAACGTGTCGCTCCACGAGCCAACGATTTCATGCGGGACCATCGAATCGACCGGCTCGTTCGACCGTACCTACCTTCCGCATCCTCCGACGCGAGATAATTAGGCTAACCGGGTTGATAAAGGGCAATCGCGAAGGGATACTCGTGTTCCACAATTGCCCTTCGCGAGTGCTTCGAACGGATCACGAGGGTCCCGGAAGGATCGTTCGACGTTCGACTTTACTTTACTTTGGTCCAAGAAAACGCCTTTCGTCTTCAAAATATAGAAAGAAGAATTCTAAATCCCGGGATAAACGCGAGGGTCGCTCGTAGATCACTTTAAACGCTCGAACCGCGGTGTCGCGATGTCGCTTACGTCTAACGGATTTGGCACGCACAGGTGGATGGTCGCCCTTTTGCGCGCGGACTTTAACCCGGCGTATTTTTAGCTTCATTCTTCTTTAGCGAACTATTTAAAGTGGCGTGCTCGCGGCGCGGGGCAAAGAAGTTAATTAAAGTCCTGGAAAGAGGAAATTACATTCCGGTAAGAAACGCCGGTCGGTGCTCGGTAATAAAATAAAAATTACTCTCCGCGTCCTTTGTGCCGTTTGCAACCACCGGCGGTCGCTCGCCGCTTTACAAGCGGAAAAATACTGCAGCGGTGTTCCGCGTCGCGGAAACGACACGACGGCGCGTTTCTTGCGCGCGAGAGGTCCGCGCGGACGAGAGCGGGCGTGTGCAGCGAGGGAAACGGCGGAAAAGGGGCGAAAAAGCGGCGAAATACGAAATGAATATCGGTGACGGGGAAAAAAGTGGACCCTCGAAGGAGCGTAGCGCGACGGCGGTGGACGAGACGCGGTTTAATATCGGCTTTCCACCGAACCGACCGTGAGAACACGGTCGTCGCGGCGGAAGCTCGGGGGAAGCTTAACGACGTTTGTACGAAAACAACGGGCAAGCCGTATTGTTCGCTCTCGTCGCAGCGACGTGGCGCTTTTCAGCTCGACCGCGACGCACTCGTGGCCGGGGTCCGATTTCGGTAAGACGTTTGTTTTCTTCCATTTACTCGGCACAATGGGTAGTACCGGAGTTATTCTTCTTGTAAATTTCGTTGTTCCAGTTTAATTTCGCGGAGCAGCAGAGAGGCAGAGACGACGAGGCGACGCGACAGGCTAACGAGAATCTCGACGACCGCCGCTAGCGTTTGCGTAAATGCCGCACGCATTCGCCTCGACTAACCGTTCCCTCGTTCGAGCTTTTATCGCGTTCCGCCTTTAAACGCGCGGCCTGATTAAGATACCGCTGCGGGTTTATCGACGTAAATTATTTCCGGCAGATTTGCACGCGTTTCGCAGCGGCGATGCGCACGCGAGAAGAGACGCGGGTGCATCGATCGCGCGATAACGGGTCGGGTCGAAGAGGACACGGTGGGATCGGCCATGATTGGCAAGCGAAACGATTATGCTCGGTCGCACGGCCGCGGCCATCGCCGAAATTGAATTGCTCGAATATAATGCATGCCCTCGCAGTTGAATTCGCGCGAGACGCGGGGCGTTTTACGATTCGCGGATACTCTTGACCCGATAAAAGGAAAACGTCCGCGGAATTTCCGCCCCGTTGCTCTCCGCGCGATCGTATAAGACACACTCGAGCCGTATTCCACGTGCTCGTAAGAGGACGCTTATAGTAATCTTATTATCGTAACTGCGCCACGTGTCTGCGTACGTCTCGGTCGAGAAACGAATTCGCTGACTGACACACAGCGGGGGATAGAGGGGAATAATTCCCGGATCAGCTCGGAAAGTCAGCTCGGAAACGCTCGCAGACTCTTCGGTTTTTCCGCGGCTGCGACGCAGCGAGGAAAGAACGATTATTTTTAATTTAACGCGACTCGGTCGTTCGCGACGAGCCGCGAGGGAACGGAATTTCTTTCGAGTTTCAACCGGTGTTCTTTTATTTGCCGCGCGAACGAAATTCGCGGAAATTTTATACGGAAATAATTACGCGCCCCGGGGTCGAGTTACGCTGCGAATCTAATTCGACAACGGCGCAGGCGCGCGCGCGCGCTTTGGGCCACCCTGGCTGAACGAGCGTGTTCAACTTTGTCACAGAGAAACTCCGTTGTGCCCCCTTTCATCTTGCGTTTCTGTTTCGCGGCCGAGTGACGTTCGTTCGTTCGTTGGCTTTTAGAAAATTACCCGAAGCCATGGCGATTTTTTTCATTTTTTTCTGATTAACGTTTCGTTACTGGACACGCGTTTACCCCCTCGGACGGTTCCCCGAATCCGATAGTCGGTGGAGGACTTTTTCGCAACCCCCGCGGGTCCGCGACCGCGTGGCGGATGATAACGAAGGTATAATTGCGACGTAGCAGTGCGTCTGGGAAAGGGCTCTCGGCTCGTCTCCGCGGAAAATTCTCGGCCAGCCGAAAAAGGAGGCGGATTTGGCGGCAGAGGCGAGAGAGCCGTCTCTTTCTGGCAGGTGGCTGCCACGGATGCAGAAGGCAGCGGGGTTAGGCTAGGACGGATGGGGCCGGCTGGAGTCGGTCGTTTCTCTCTTCCCGTAGGTTTCATGGTTTGTAAATATTACCTGCCACGATACGTCTGCCGAGTTTATGCTTGGCTTGGTTGCCGCGTAACCGAGAGCCGTGTGATACGGGGTGGTAGCAAGCCTGGAAACCGGCGCTGCGAGCAGAGGAAGAGGGAGAAGCAGAGGCGAACTCACCGAGTTTTTACCCCATTCTGGAGTCTGAGTGCCTCGCTCCGCTGACTCTCGAAACGGGTTGCACAGCCGGGTCCTACACACCACCACGTTTTCCTTTACCCACCCCCTGCTACTCCGCCGCCGCCTCTTTCGCCACCACCTCCTTCTCCACCGACTATCCCCCTCTAACCTATCTTTTTCTCCGGCACCGGTTTCTCGTTCTCTGCGTCCTTGCTTCTTCACCCTCTTTCAGGCCTCTGCTCTCTCGCCAACCTTTCAGCCGAGACCATCAACTTACGCGGAACGCTGGTTCATGGCCGGATTGGGACAGCCTCGAGATTTTGGATAAGATACCGCGACCCTTTTAAGTCTTGCAAACTCTCCCGAGCTCTCTCTCTCTCTCTCTCTCTCTCTTTCTTTCTCTCACCCTCTATAGCTCTTCCTCCATCGGTTCGGCGATTTTTCTTGCGTCGATTAACGACTCCGTGGGATGGGCGAAAAAGAAGGACAGTGTCATGCGGGTTTGCCATCGGGGAAGAAACGACGGTACTCCATCGAGCGAGCTAGAGTCTACGATTCGGCGGTTGTTCCTCGGCCGGATCGATGCGAACGTTCGCAAAAAGGGGGCATGGAAGTGCGACTCGTTTCCCTTTATTTCCATTTTCCCTCCGTCTCGTCTCCTCTCTCTTGTCGCCTAGAAAAATTCGCCGCAGGACAACGCGGTTTTCCCTCTTCTCCGCGCGTCTGCGCGACGATCGGCCGCGTTTACATCGGGTAATTATCGCGGACCTCGTCGAGCCCGGACCCCCTATTCTTCGCGAACCCACCGCGAACGCCTGCTCCGTTTCCCTTCTGCCTTCGATTTCCATCGCGACCTTTCCGGGAAGCTCGCGGATCTATAGCGCCGCGACGGTGGCCGCTCTCTCGCTATCGAGATTTTTTTAATTAAGAGTTCAGCTCCGCTTCATTTCGAGTCCGTCCGCTTTTATCCGGCTTTCAACCGGCTACCGTGAAAGTTGATTCCGCGGCGACGGGTATCAACATCTCGTAGCCGTGGTCGCACAAAGCCTCTCCGGATTTAATTCCGTGGTATCGCTGCTGCGCCCTCCATTTTGCCTTACACCCTCGCCGCGCCACTTAACAACTTTCCTTCCTCTCTCTCTCTCTCTCTCTCTCTCCCCCTTTCTTTTCCTTTTTCTTTTTCTTCTTCTTTCCCTCTTCGCCTTTACCGCCCGTGTCCTTAGCCAGCTTCCAGCGCGTAGACAATTATGTCGCGCGCAGACCGCCTTCAGGAACGGACTCGCTTGAAGAGCGAATTCTTGCGGCTCTCGTTAATATTCGATATCATCTCGGTTGGGACAGTCGCGGACGCAGTAGTACGTCCCACGGTACGTCAGACGTTAGAGTAGCAGCGTTACGCGTAGCTCGGCTAGCCGGCTAACGCGGTGTTATCGTAATTATATTAAACAAACAGCACGGTTAATAGAATATTCCAGCAGGGGCGCGTCGTTCGTTTCGAGAATTCCGCGGGAAATTCCGTGCTGTTTGCTCGTGGAACATGCACATCCGAGGTCAACATTCTTAGTCGAGCGAGAGTAGTACGTATCTCGGTGTACTCGATACTGTGGAACGGGCTTGGCTATCGATTCGGCGAAATAATTCAGTCCACGCCGGTGAAACAGCGCTAAACGCGACGAGTCCGGTAAACTCTCCGCCTCCTATTAAAAACAATCCGTCGAGCGGGTCGGGCAAACGATTGGAAAAACACGGGCGGTTGCTCGCTGCAAGGGGTCCGGCTGCAAGACGAACTCGTCGAATTTCTTCGTCCCGATCGACCCGGCGAAATAACGAAATCGCGCGCAGCCTGCGGCGTTTAATTGATACGCCGTGAATTTATGGGGATGGTATCGGGCCATGGGTTAGGTACCGTGGGTACCTATGAAGTCCGGGTTAATGAAGCCCCGTTTAACGTTGTTACGTTTACCAAAGTTCGGTTATCGAGGCTGCACATTGTACACCGCGGAACAATGAAAGGGAACAGACGGTGATTTACGCGGAAACGAATCGATGGTCGGGAATTTTCGGCGTATCCGACTGTTGGCCCGATGGGAATGCATTTCTGTCGCGAGCGCGGAAGTATCGCCAAGTATATGGAAGTAAAAACGCGGTAGGAAATGGATCGTGGTCGGAAAGCCGGGCGGCTCGGAGGTTTTCAAGAGCGGCGAATCCGACCCTGTCGGCCCCAGCTTTCGAGCCACGCTTTCGAGCGGCTGGTTGTTTGCGTGTTTCAGTGGTGAACCAGCGTTACGATCCGGAAGTGCAATGTCCCGGCGGTTTCCTCGGCAACAACGTACTTATGCGCTGCAACGTGCCCAGTTTCGTTCGAGACCACGTCACCATTACGTCTTGGCTGCAGGAGCCTTCCTTCAACATCTATCCGTCCACGATGGGAGGTGAGCACCGCAACCCGGAGGTTATCCTCTAATGACGCCTCCTCGTAAATAATAACCGGGTGAATTCTCGCGAAACGAATATCATCGTCCTACCGCTTGTTCCCGCGAATTTATTCACCATCCCGGGCCGAGATTCCACGAAGATGAAAATCACTAGCCCGTGCAAACTTGCTCTCTAAGCTTCGTATAATCGCGCAGACGCGGTGTTCGGAGAATCCATCGCGGGTAAATATCGAGCCCGGTTTCAAGAATCCTTCGCTATAATTGAGCGGATTCGAGGCAGGTCGAGTAACGTTTGCCGCGGATTAATCGGCCTCTCCGATTCGCGTGCCTGTTTCGCGGAACGCGCTTGCATCCTAGGGTCCCTAGGACGATCGCGCGCGTTGAATCTGACTCGGTTCGCGCGACGCTCGTGGCTATCGCGGTCGGTCGCTATTCGATAACGGGAATAAGAGGAAAAAATGGCAGTAGCCTTGCGTTCCGCCTTCGGACACCGCGCGGAACGTTGGCATTGTCGGGTACGCAGCGCGGAAAGTTTTCGCCGCGAGCGCTGCGAGCCCCGTTAACGAGGCAAACTTCGTTAATTACGAAGGAGTTCGATCGACGTGTACGCCGCACGCCGAACGCGTTCGTCTAATATACCGGTCGGATCTGTTGATACACTCGTCAATCGCGGTAAGGCGATCGATAGAAGAGGAAACTTTCGTCGTTGCGCGATTCGAGCGGATTTCAAGTTGAACGAGCTCGAGAAACAGTCGCGGAAAAGCAGCGCGATCGAATATTCGTCGGCGCCATCTTGATCGAGATTTTCTTTTCTGTCCCCACAGACGGCAAGTATCACATGCTCTCGAGCGGAGAACTGATGATCCTGAACATCACGCGGGAGGACGCGGAGCGAACGTATCGCTGCAGGACGCATCATCGGCTCACGCAGGAAACGGTCGTCAGCAACAACATTGGAAGACTTCAATTGACCGGTGAGTGCGTCAATACTTGCATAGTCTTGAAAAAATATACGTAGGATTAATGCTAGATTAATACTTTGACTGCCAGGTTGATCACATTTGACTGGTCACGGTTTCTCCTGTGACGTCAGGGTGGTCATTGTTGACCGGAGCGCCTGAACTACTTGAACTACATTGAACTACATTGAACTACATCGAATGAAAATTGACGGTTACCGCATTTGGAATATAACCGCTAATTAGAAGATACTTTGAATAATTAAAAATTTTTGTTAGAACAAATCTTGCATCTAGCGATGCACTTCCGTGGCATTCTGAGGGAAACTTGTAATTTCGGCGTGGCAGTCAAAGGGTTAATCCTATGCTAACAGAGGTCTGCGCGTCTGATAAGCAACGACTCCTTTTTAATAACAAAACAGATTTATTTAACTAAAATATTACGCTGGGTTTCGATAACGCACATTGTGCTTCATCCGCGCCATTGCACCCTTATTTTAAGTCTAACACACTCTCTTTTCACACGCAAGCTCTCTATTCGTTGATCACTCACGGTGGGCCAGGTATTTCAGACATTCAGACACGTTCCTAGACTTTCGTTCATTGCTTGCACTCAACCGGGTCATAAATATCTCATCCGTACAATTCCTGCGCGTGATCATTCACTCCAGATGTTACCCTAAACGTCTAAGCCGGATCCGATACCGCTCTCAATACTGTTTCCTTTGCTAGAGTCCTTCTCAGCTCACGATACCACGTGTATATAAAAGTGGACATCGACTGACTTCTCGTTTAGGATCATATCACATTAGAAATGGATCAATCGGTTCTCTAATCGCGTATTCTTCAGGGACAAACACCCGAGCTTCAACCGATACGCGTGTTTCAGCGACACCCTGTATAGCCCGGTGCAAGCACGAATAAGGTAACGCGTCTTTTGAAACTCATTCGCGGTTCTCTGTGGTACGATCGAAGATTGGAGAGTCAAAAGCACGTTTCATCCCGCGATACACGAGGTAATTAATGGACGCGTAAAGAGGTCCGCGGGGAATTTACGTAGTTGCTCTCGTTTACATTTACGTGGATTTTATTTCGCGATATTCCGCGCGGCGCTTCCGTCTGCTTTAAGGTTATTAAACTCGAGGAACGTTTGAAGGACTGTTTAGAAATACTTTGCGAGAGCGAGGCCATGTCAAAGACTCACTTGGCTCCCGCTGCTGATGCTTTATGTAATAATTGTGGAGTAAACAACGTCGCGGACACGGTTTATTAACAAACGGCATCGCGGGACGAAGATGGCGCCCGGGTCTAACGCGCGTTTAATATTTCTTCGTCCGTTTACGAAAGACCGAGCTCGACAACGGTAAACAGGGGTGCTAGGCAAAGGGGTGGAAGAGGGGTGTAGAGAGGAAACGATATTTCCCGTCCGTTAACGCGCTTTCTTCCGCCGGTTTCGCTCGTATTCCGCCGCGAAAGCTCGAACACGTTCCCAGCTCGAAGCTTGGCAAAGGCCCGTTAACCCGGGCTAATAAAGTTTTAACGCGGCACGAAGGGGGTTGCAGCGCGAACCGACGACGGTATTAATAAGGGTATCGAAAGAAGAGGAGCACCGTTCTCCGCAACTCGACAGAGATCCCATCGACGCGAGAAAGTTTCGCCTTTTTCGCCACCACAAGCCGGCGAGCGGGTACTCGCCGATGCAAACTTATTATTGCAGCCCGACGCGATATTTACAAATTTCTCCCGACAAACCGTTGCATATTCATGAGCCCCGGTTACTCTTCACCCGGAGCGTCAGATGCCGCGGATTTCCTCCCTCGATCCGCTCCTCGTCCACCCTCCTGATGGATCGCTTATCGAGGCCTCTCCGAATCCGATGGATCTTCGTCGAGAGCGTGAATCCGTAATTGGATAACGACCAGCGTCCTCTTAGTCGGAGGATCGAGATATTCGCCCCTTTTCTTCTCCGCCCTGCGTTCCGTTTTCGTTTATTCCTCTTTATTAAATTTTTAAAAACCTCGACAACGGTGCTGCGAATGGAAGAAAACGAGAGGCCAGCTGCCTCTCAGAGGATACTCCCTCGAGTTTCAAAGTAGAAGAACTGGATTTCGTGGATGGTCGCTTCGATTTCGATTAAACGTTTCTTGGTATCCGCGAGTGATCTGCAAAGAAAACAAGGTCGCGCGGGGGGGAGCAAAAGGCGAGAGAAAACACGCGGGAAAATCTTTTCCCAGCTTTGCTTATCGTCGCCGATTGTCTTCGTTTCATTGGCGGTGGAAATTGCCGGCGAAACTTTTGTCGCCACGCGTCGCGTCGAAATTGCTCTTTTCCCTGCTCGTATATCTCTCTCCAATTTCCAACGTTTCCCAATATTTCCGAATAGTTGGCAATATTTTCGAATATTCCCAAATTTCCTCTCACTCGCCTCGCGTTTAACGCTTCGCTTTATCCCGTAAATAAGCCGGCGCGGTAAATAGTCCGGGTCTTCTATTCTCGTTGGCTGGAAGGGATTTAAGGCTTCCTCCCAGGAGATTCGCGTAAAAGTGCAAACGTCGTGTCTCGCGCCGGCAAACATCGCGATATTACACGCTTGCGAACCCGCGATAAACTCGCATCTCTGCCGGCGGTGCACGCGCGATCGCGATTCGATGTTACGCGTTTAGCAGGGCTGATCGATCGGCGGCCGGATGGTAGCGGGCCGCGCGTGAATGGGAAAAAGGCTTTCCGTCTGCGAACGAAGTTCAGGGCGGTTCATTAACGGACGGGAAGCAATTAGACGCCTTATTTCGCGCGGCGTGGATACCAGCCGTCGATAGCGGCGTTTGACCGAGCTGTCTAGGATTGTTCCCCGGGTCGCGAAATTTCCACGAAACTTACCTCGTTCAGGGTTAGCCTGGCGCGCGGAATTGCCTGCCGAATTAAATCGAACATCGCTTGAATAAAAAAAAAAGGAAAAAAAGAAAATGAAGGAAATGGAGAAAATATTGGAAGCCAGGAAACAGGAAAATTGGCGAATTTAAAACGCGTGCACCCTTTGGAACGCTTTTGCCTGCGACGCAGCGCGGGTTCCGTCTGCTCCGCGTCGTGGAAATGGAAGCACAGCGAAGGGGTTAACGAGGCATCGCGGATGATCGACGGTCGATCAAAGTAAAAATTCTCTTAGCCGCGTAATTGGCAGGCTCGGTGCGGCGAGGCCCGCGATCGAGAGGCGGTCTGAAAAGGTTTGCCGGTGGTTCGAGCGGAGGCTGAGGCATCGCTTGTTACCCAGGCGAGCCGCCTCCGCGGCGTAACGTCTGCTTTGGGGGTTAGCTGCTGCGCCAGCGAGGCTGGAGGAGCGCGGCGGGAAGAAAGGGAAAATATAGAGGCGGAAAGGCGAAGGAGACGAAGGCGGGACGCGGAAAAGAAGACGCGGAAAGGGGAGAAATCTCCACTCGAGCCGGGCTAACTAATGATGCTTCTCTTCACATGCCACACCTACCCTCCAGATTCGCGTTGAAGCTTCAGACGTGCCTATACGCGATGCGTGCGATGCGAGAGAAGGGGAGAGAAAAGAAGCACGCAAGACATTCTGCACGTTCTTCGCTGGCACTTTTCCCCTAGCAGCACGTGACCGATCCTCCGCGCAGAAAGCGTCATAATTCATCGCTCGTTTCCTATCCGTCCCCTTATTCGCGTTTTTCCCTCGTTTCCTTTTTTCGGTTCTGCCCTCGGATCCTCGTCGTACCTGTTTTCCTTTTTTTCCCCCTTCCTTTTTCTCTCCTTTCCTCTCTTTCTCCCTTCTCGATCGCTAGCGCTCTCTCCGTATATCGACCTGTCATTCAGTCGATAAGTCTGCGCAGGCTGCCGGGGAATAATTAATACACCGGCGGCTTAATCGCGAGCCACGGATCCGCCAGCAGCCTCTCGTAATCACCGCGAAGGTAAACGAAAGTGCAGCGAAAATTGGGTTCGCGATAACGCTCGCCGGATAACGCGCCGCGTCTCGTCTCGGGGGCTCGAACCGGCGCGACGTGTCGCGATTCATTTTTAATCGTACTCGTTCCGCCGCCAAAATTATTATTTAAGCTTAATCAACGTTATTACGGCTGCCCGACGATTATTGCGCAGCGCGACACGGCACCGGACACCCGACGTACCCGACGTACACCGACGCGACGAATATCCGCGCGGACGCGGCTAATTCGAGGCGGAGCTGGTACTTCTTCACCGCGATTTATAGGAGCCGCGCGTTGCGGGGCCCGCAAAGACCTGTCCGTACACGGAGAGGACGCAGAGGGAATACGTAAACGGAGGCGGAAAAAGCGGTAGTCGGGTCTGAAATGGCGTCCGTCATTCGTCGCGTTGGTCGTGGATTTTCGCGAATGGTATTTAACGATACACCGCGATGGGCGAAAAGCGTGGAACGGAATGGAACGGAATGGAACGGTGAATCGATGGCCGCCGCTGGGGTTGTTTGCGATTCGCGAGTACGTTTTAATGGAACAGGGAGGAGTCTGCGGGCGGTCGCAGACGGTCGTTGACGGTCGTTTGTCGGGATCGACGTTACGCGAGATACGCTGAAACTGGGTGATGTTTACCTGGCGGGATCGTGGGAGCGGAAAGCGGGCGAGCAGGGAAAATTCGCGTCCCCGGAATTGTTTAGGATTTCTAGATAAACACCGGGAAATACACCGGCAGTCTTGTGTACGCGCGCTATCTAAACAGTGATTACCTCTAACCGGATTGCAAATTATTATTAGTCCGGGTAGAGCGTTACGGCGCCGGAAACGATACGTCGGGCGCAAGCACCGCGTAATTGTTGGCTTTACATACGCTCGCCGAAGATTTGTTTGCGATAATTGGTTCCTCGTTTAACTCGCGATCCGGCCCGGTCTACGCCCGCCCCGGACCGATCCATAACGACCGTATATTCGATATTTTTCCGCCAGTCACGCGACCCCCGGCCCGGACCGTTTAATTTATGGAAAATAATAATAACAAAGTCGTCCGGGCTGAAATAACTTGCGGCCTGTTTGCTCTACGTGTTCTTCGCGGAACGAGCCTGCAGCGTAGGAACAATTTAGATTATCGGGAAAGGCGGAAATATACTACGCGGGAGATAATGGAGCCGAATGGGCGGAGATTTTATCGTTCTTACTACTTACCCTGTCGTTCCGGCTTGTGGTCAACGCGCATGTAAACGGAATTCGCCGAGGTCGAATTGCTCGGAACGTAACTCGGGCCAGACGTTATTACGAGTTATTAGCGAAGTAATTTATCAGGAATTTCGAGCTACTGGCGGAAAGCCTTCATTTCTCAACCATTAAACGTATCCACCGCTCGCTCCTCTGTTGCGTCGCGCCATTCTGAAACGAACCAGAACGAACTGAGCGATAAAATCTACGCTTGTTATTAAGGGGTTACAACGCAAAGGAATGGTTGTCAGTGGAAATGGTGGAAAAACTGTACAGATCTTTATTAAACTGGCGAACAGTTAGAATTGATCACTTTGGAGTCACGCAGGTCACAAGATGTGTCCAGAAAACGGGAGACAAAAGACAAAACGCAGGAAAAGGGATCGTCCCGACATCGCTAGGATATTGAGTTTGCTTTACTGTTTAGTTTTCACTGCAATACCTGTAAAGGAAATTAGGAAAGATCATCCACTTTCGTCTTCCTACGCCTTCGATCTTTCGACTGTTCGCGATGACCAATGTTTCGTTAACCAGACGAGAGTAGATCCAGAGTAAATCCCGTTCGATCGAGTTCAAATTTTGACGGAGAAACGAACAGCTGTCGCGAAGAGCTCCCGATTCTTTCGGCCATTCGTTCCGACTCGTAATAAAAGCCGGCCAGCCCAGGGGCGGGATAGAAATTTATGCTAAGCGCGCTTACATACTTGGGAACTTAATAACGAAGTTGCAGAGTGTGCTCGATCGTTTACATATTCCGGACAGTCGTCCATCGTCGTTTCTTGGCCCGCCCTCGGTTTGGAATACACCAAATTAACCGAAAACTCGAGGCACGGCGATTTTCCCGGGTAACGAGCAAACTTTTTGAAATTATCCGTCCGTTGCGGTGGAAAATTCTCGAATGCCATTCACGGCTGGTCACGTGTTCCACGTCCTGGAAATAATTCCATGCAAAACGTCGCCCTGTCGTACCTCCCTCGACCATCTCCCTCGCCCTGCGATCCGACCCCACGCTGCTGCCAGTGTTCCCCCGGAAAGCTCGGGATTTTCGCGAAAGCTCGATCGCTGCCGTAAATCTAGGCTGCGATGAAAATCTACGCGAGCCACTCGACGTTCCGCTTTCCCGGCTTCGCGCGGAAACGCGTTCGGCTGGCATCCATTGCCGGTTAAAAGCCGCGCAGGCCGCAGGTCGCAGGTATCTTGCATTCGGCGAGAGTGTCGCGTAACGCGCGGTAATGCAACGCACACCGGTGTTAAATTGCTCCGCGAGCCACGCGTTGCGCGTGACACGGCGTCGCGTGTCAGTCGGTCGCGGCACGCGGAAAAACGCTCGAGCGGTTATCGGCGAGGATCGATCGCTTGGCCACAGAGTGTAGCCGAAGCGTGGAGACACGCCGATGGATCGGGTTCGGGCGGATTTGGAGGCAAGTTGAACCCGCGCGGAGGCAGCCGAGCCAAGCTAATGACGCGATATTCCCATGGTCGATCGGCGAAAAACGTTCTGCTTTAATTACACCGGGCATCGTTTTCATCGCGAATGCACGGCCCGTTTTGTTGTAATATTCATTACCGCATTATTACGATGTCCCGGGCGCACGCGGCGCCGCTAACGCGCTCGTTCCTCTCGCTGCTTCGCTCCGAGCATCGCTAATTACGCGAATATCTGTTAATGAAATCTTAATGAAACGAATGGGTTAATTGCGATTTCATTGACAGCGGCGGCGAATAAATACCAGCCGGTATCGGGTCGCGCGTTCGTTCGACGTTCGTTCGCCGTTCGTCGGCCGGAAGGGTGAAGGAGAGGAGAGACAGGGGAGATGTGCCTTAATGGTGCGCGCCGGTGTGCCAGGCGATTTGAAATTCTCCGCCAACACCGGCACGAGATATGTACATCGCGGTTATCTGTCCCTTTACGGTACGCCACGTCGCGAGACGAGCCACTATCTGCGACCATAATTCCCCATTAAACGTCGCTCTGACGCCTTCCTTTCCTCTTTTTCGTCCTCTCTTCCTCCTCTCCCGGTTCTTCTTCCTCCATTCTTCTTCACGGCCTCCGTCTTGCCTTCTTCCCACCCCTCGTCTGCGTCACCGCGAAGAACCTTTGTTCCCGCGTTCCTTTTTTCAGCCGACGGCTATTTATGACACGCCGTGGAAAACATTTCCCGTATATCATGGAACAAACTTACATGAACTCGTCCTGAGGGAGGCGGAGGTGCAGCAACGGCAACAGGGGTTGGCATCGCGTCGCTGCCGCAAAGTAACCCCCGGCTCGGCGCGTGTACGTGTGCCACGCGTGGCTGTGTCTCGCCATGGAACACGCCTGGACCATCTCCCAGGATGTATTTCCTCCTCCGCTTCCTTTCTCGACCGTTGCTTTCCTTTCCCCTTTCTTAAATCTCCGGCGATATTGTCACTATCAATTTTCCAAACAATGTAATCCAATACCGTTTCCCGGGCTCTTTCCTTGCCTCCTCGTCCTGTGCTCTCTTCTTCCGTTTCTCGGCTATGGACTTGCTCGCGCGTCCCTCCGCGCGTCGCTCGAGAACGGGCCAAGATCGCCGTTCAGCAGAATTTCATTTCGCGATATACACCAGTCGGCGTTTAATCCCGGCGCTGTTTCATTAAACCCAACCTGCGCGGGACCGCGAGCTCCTTCGCTCCTTCAATTTCGTCGGCTGCCGGAATATATTTCGCGTACAGCGCGGCGAAAAACTTGCGCGAACTCATCTACGACCGGATGGCAGAGCCGAAGGAGAAGCCATGGTATCCGGGCGGCGGAATATTTCCGGGAAATATTCGCCGTCCGTTCTGCCAAGGTTGTCGAAAATTTTACGGGGAATTTCGTCGAATTTCGTCGAATTTTCACGAATTTTCGCGCATTTTTCGCAGACAAGTCGGACCAGCACGGAGAGAGATATTTCTCGATTGTTCCGCGCGACGTTTTCCGCTTTGTTCCGTGATTCTCCGCGTTATCGTTAGAGGATTTATGCCATGCCTTTCTGCTTTTTCTGCTTGCAGAGATACGCAGCTCCATGCCGCCGATGATAAACGAGAAGGTGGTTTACATGTCCGCGAGGCTGAAGGACACCATCGTGATACCGTGCGTCGCTTATGGCAATCCGACCCCTACCAACAGGTAAGAACCTCGCTTCTCTGCGAATTCGTAGATCGAGGCTCTCGTAAATTCACGGTAAGATAACATTCTTGGAAAGCAGCCCTGATCAGTGAAGGAAAGTACCACTGGGTACCACGCGCGAATCTCGCAAGTCAGCCTCTGCGTCATCCAGCTTCCTGGACATCGCGCGACGCGTGGAAATTACTCCACTTTCAGTTTGCAGGTTTACGACGCGACTACCCCCTGAGAGTTTTCCCAAGATTTCCCGAGATTTCCCGACATTTGTCGAGATTTCGAAACGTGACACGCATCCAGCCGGATCAAACCTCCATGACCCTGTTCTCGCGGTATTCGAGGTCTTCGAGGATGAATCTATCGTAGGCCTCGCCTCGCATCTTGTTTCCACTTATCTTGATTACGCGCGGCATCTCCGGTCGCTTTTACCGAAACGAGCGCCGCAAGAAACGAGTTATTGATCCTTTTGCCGAACGGAATGCGGTTTCGTTGCCACAAAGTCCGTTTAATTCCCCGCTTTCTCGGCGAGCGACTAACTTCTCCTTCGATCGCGGGGAGTAGGTATGTCGCTCCGGCTAGGAAAAGTGGAAAGACCGAGAAAGTACGCCGCGTAGCTTGAAAGAAGACGAGGAACGGACGCGTCCGGGCGGCGCCATTTTGGTACCGCTGCGACCGAGCTACGCCAGCGAACGCATTCCTCGTTCTCGAGCGGAGGAAAGAAAGCAGCTTCTATCGGCTTTAATACACCGTGCCGCGTTCGATAAAGCAACAAGGCCGGGAGAAAAGAGCGTTTCCCGCGGAGCGGGTCGCCCCGTAATTGCCGACTTTCGCGAAACAGTCCTCGTGTACGGTTCACTTACGTTGCAAACAGTTTCCCGATACAACGAGCCGCGGGGGTGCAGCCGGCTCGTATCGGGCAAGTTTAATTGTCTCGACGCCGACGCTCGGAAAAAGGGACCCTTCTCGCAGGTGAAAAATATTTTGATCGATCGACAAAACTTCCCCGGTTGTCTGCCTCCTCGAGGGTCTCGCGAGGGCGTCCCTGGGTTAGATATCGCCGCGCGAACGGGCGTTTCGCTCTTCGCTCTTCGCCGTCACCGATTTCCTACCCTCCGAATTGCTTTCCACTCGTTTCTTCTCGAGATCCCGTGTAAACGGATGCCCCGGCGCGCGATTAACCGGCAAACGAGCATTTACTTTGCGCCGTGGTCGAGACGCGTCGCCGAGTAATCCGCGCCGATGCTGCGCGCCGATTCGGGGTGAAGACGGGTAAATTGAGGATGGCTCTTGGGATTAATAAGACATCCGGCCGCGTCGTGGAATTATCGTCGACTCTTCGGGCTTCCGTTAAGTTCCGTTAAATTCCGTTGAATTTCGTTGAATTTCGTGAAATCGTTGACGATAATCCCCGACGACAACGCGATTCCTCGGCGTGCCGGCCGGGGATTATAAACGAGCGCGTTATCGAAATGTAAAAGTTTCAATTTCGCCTCGCAACCCGTATTCCCTCTTCGCCACTCCATTTTAGAACGCGTACCGAGCTCGAGGAGCGGTGTTATTCCGCCGGCGAATCACGCCTCTCTCGCACTCTTGGTCTTTCGCTAATTCAACGAGAGGTAAGCTGGACGCGTTGTTTCGTCACGGTACAGCGATTCCATTCGTTCTCCCGCCGCGAGAGTAGTCGCGTTTCAGAGATTTCGCGATTTCGTTTGGACAGGCGGCCGGGTCGAGGCGTACGATAACAATGGCGGAGCAGCCGAGATCTCGGCGCGGGCCATTCGTCGCGAATTACGCGCGCTCTCGGGTCCGAGAGATCGCTGTTTTTCTTCTATTAATGCTAATTTCAAACATAGCCGAGTTATTTCGCGCGTCGGAGGAATCTTCGCGAGGGATAAACGAGGATACGATAGTCCGCGCGAGGAAGAAATGGCGGACGGTTGCAATCAGCTGGACAGCGTCGTTTCGAAGCGGAAAAGTAACGAGAGTGCAAAAATTCGCTCGTTCTCGATCGGTCGATCGACGCCGATGGAGCTTCTTCTCCAGTAGGCGGTTCATAAGTTGCGAACTCTATCCTGCGACTCGGACTCTGCCGGCCAGCCAACGAATCCAATAAACCCGAGGAAGAAACGAAACGACCGGGTAATCAGACCAGAGAATTCGCGTCGTGACACGGAGGAGGTACAAAGGGATCGCGATTGCGGTCCTCGCGTGTAAAGCGGGGGAAGGATAGACCCGGTGAATTTTCTCGTTGATCGTTTCGCTTGCCGTGCGAGTCACCGAGCGCTTACCGAGGCAAAGAGATCGGAGGAGCGTGGTGGAGAAAGAGGATGAAGGAGATACGTGATACAGAAACAAAGAGGAAAAAGAGATCGTATTAGGATGTTAATGTATTTATTATTCGATTGCACGGCTGGAAAGGATAAGGAGCGAGATGAACGAGTGCGACGAGGAAGGAAGAACCTCTCCGACTCAACGACCACGAGGTTATTAAACGTCAAACGACCTATCCTGACCTATCCTGTCCTGTCCTGTCCTGTCCTTTCTGGCTTCAGCTATTCCGAGGCAAAAACGGAAAGAGTCTGAAAAGCGGAGAGACGTCGTGTCCCCTGTACGAATCGCGTAATTAACGGTCGATTCTGTTCCGCCTTCAGCGTCATCTGATCGCGTTCGCACGACGGATTACCGAAAGTTTCCTCTCGGGTGCTGGCGATTCGTAAGATCGTCGAAACCACGCAACGCGTGTCACTCGGGGAGGAAAATTCGAAGAACGGGACCGACTCGCTGCCGCTTTATCGGCAATTTCCCGTCAGGAATGTACGACAGGCGTAATTAATTCCGCTGATCAGTGTCACGGGGTCAGCTGCGATCGATATTCGGTAGGACGTCTGGAACGAGCCTCGTGACCCCTGTTTCGGGAAATCACGCGTAACTCGAGCGACTCGCGGCTAATCGATGTCGTAAAAATGGCGAAGAGGTGCGCGGGAATGCACCGACGCGAGTCGTAGATACCGTGGATACGGCAAGGTGACTGCTGCTGGAAGGTATATAGACGCGAGGAGTGTATGGGTAGTGCAAACAAACCGACCGCTGATTACAGAGACTGCTTCTGACAGCCCATCAAATATTCCGCATTTACGTGTACGTCGACGTCACTGAGTATTCCGTGCCTGTGTTCATCGTCTCCTGCTCTCATCCCCGTCTTCGTTCTCTGTCCCTCTCTCTCTCTTTCTCTCTCTCGCGTGCAGGCTCTCCTCCGCCTGTTCCGCTGCCTCTTCCGTGGCTCGACCGAGTCGTCGGCGGAGGGTACGCAGCCATACGGTGGTGGCAAAAGGGAGAAAGAGAAGGCGGCAAAGGATAAGCAAAAGGATCAGAGGGAGATAGCGAGGGTGGAAGGGGGAGGGTAGAGTCTGAGGGTTTGCCAGCGTGGTACAGCTTCCATCTCTGGCTTCCCTCGCGCTTCCTCCTGCCTGTCCTATCTCCTTCCCTCACCAATTTCCCTCCGTAAATTCGATTATCTATAGGTATACTCCTCGTCGTCGTCGTCGTCGTCGACCGTGTCTCCTCTGTCCCGCTTTCCCTCCTCCTACCAGCCCCTCGACTACCAGCCCGACGACTCTTCAACCTCATCGGCGTCCTTCTGCACCTCCAACCTTATCCTGCTCGCTCTCGCGAGCCCACCGACCTCCAAGAGCCTGTGACGCCGGCGTTTCCGAAACTATCGCCGGGACACACACAGAGGAGCCGCTGGAAGATAGAGGTCAATCACCGAGTCGAAGGAGATAGACCACGGCGATGGCGGGGTGAGGAGGGAAGATCATTTTTGGACGAAGTTAGGAGACCCGCGCTCCCCAGGGACGCTACCTTAGCTCCGAGATTGCCGGCTGGAAAATATTTGACGCTCGCAGACACGAAGTTACGCCGAGCGGACCATGGCCCACAATTTCCACGTTCCCTTCGCCGATCTATTCTACTCGTTCGGCTCGTTTTCCCCGGGACAAACCCGCGCCGATTTCCGATTTTGCGAGCTCGCGTTACGTCGCGTCGAATCTCTCGTGGCTCCGAGCGTACCCCTCGAAACGCGCCACCCTTGTCGAGGAAGGGGGGGGGGAGCGAATGCAGGTGCAAAAGTAAATGACGAAGAATAATATCCATCTGGAAGCGTAAAAGCAAAATGGTGGAATTGCGGCCGCTTAAGGGAGGAAAATCAATAGCGGTCGCTTAAGGGAGCAAAATCAATAGCGGCCGCGACGAAAACTTTATTTCCCAAGCTTCGCTCGGTAAATATTGACGCTCCGCTCGCGCGCGTTTCAATGTAACGCAAATGTTTCCCTTCGTTTGCACGCGGCTGCGAGCGCGCAATCGTCCGCCGCCTGAAATCGCTTCCGCGCGCGCCGAACGCGGGGGGATAGATTAGAAGCCGGGGGGGAGGGAGCGACCGCGACGGGGGTTCCTCGACGGTTTCGGTCCGCGCTGGGAGAGATCGGGTGATCGAATTGGCCGCGACGACGAGGTCAAAGTTCGCGCGTGCCTGCGAAACATCGATTCGATTAACCCCGTCTGCAGAGACGCTCGGAAATCGCAGCGGCGAGCCGAAAAACGGTTGCGCGTTCCCAGCGCTTTCCGCGAATTTGCATACGCCTGGCGAGGCAGCGAACGGAATGCCTGCCGCTGCCCGTTCGTCTCCTTTATTTAAAGATCCGCCGGGTATTAACGATTTTCGCGTGTATCCGATGCACGCCAGAGGCGCAGTTTATCCGGCTGCTTGTTCAAGCGGGAGTGTTTTGAAAACGTGCCAGTACATGGATGCGCGTTGCATGCGCGAGGGTTCCGTGGAACACAAAAAACGAGAGACAAGGAGAGAGAGAGAGAGAGAGAGAGGGAGGGAGAGTGGGAGAGAAAGTGAAACGAGGGAGACGCGCGTATGGGTGCAGCCGTGTAGCACGATTCACGGCCGTGCTGTGTGTATTCAGTCTTCCCAATGAAACAGTTGTTATTTTGTGGTTGGCGAGTGCACTAGAGAGATACACCGTTGGAATGGAAAGCCTCGGTCGGATAGCAAAGCAGCAATATCGCCCTCTGTCCGATCCCAGTGCGCTCCGGTATGCGCTGCTATTTTTGCCTCGCCACCGGGCTGAATCTTGAGCAACGATCGAACGTAATGTAACGCTGTATCGTAGCGAGACGGCTGGCTGGATGGCTGCTGGCTCCGATGGCTGACTGCAACGATGCAGCGCAGCGTTACGATTCATCGAGCCCGGACAGTCAGTGGAGCGAGCGTACGCTCGAGTTGACAGTGGTATATCCCATTCGCCGTCAGACACGCGACCGCCGAGAGTCTTGCGGTATGCGGGTCTCGTTGTTTCTCTTCTTTCAGAGTCTGTCGAACCCCCTCGCGAGACACGCACCGGGGAAGCAACACCCTCTTGCGTTAGGATTTAACGTCGTCTCTCCTATGATCCTATTCGCCTCTTATCTTTCTGTCTCTCGATACTGTTTCCTGGAAATTTGGAAAAAGTCTTATATAATATAATATCCTTCGATACTACTGTCGGTAACAGGCATTTGTCATCCTCAGGATGGCTCAGAATTTAGTTAGCACGCAAACTTTGACAGTTCCAACCGATTCTACCGGGAGAGAAATATCTTCTACCGGGATAGAGATATTCCGATTTATTTATTTTTACCCCGTGTACCGTTCGCGCAAAGGTCTTCCGGAGGCAAGGAAAAGGATATGAGCGTGGACCGCGTCAACGCGACGGCCACGTGGGTATTCCGAAAACGGTAGCACCAGGCCTAGCTATATTTTCCCGGTATGACGCAAAGCGGTGTCCGAGGAAGCGTTGCAGGAAATTTAGTCCGACGGTCAGGTATCGACGGGATCTGAACCGGAATTTCCGATTGCGTGGCAGTGCCGTAACATCGGTGCTTCGTGGTCCGCGACGACGTTCGCGCGTCGTTCCTCGCGTCTTCCGTTCGCCGGTAGTACCTCGTGGAAGCTGAGAAAAATCCAGGAATTCTTCTGTCGTGCTTGTTCTGCCGTAGGTGGTACTACAACAGGAACCAGAGGGAGGAGTCGGTGGAGGACTCGTCGGGACATTACGTGGTGCGAGACGGTTCGTTGGTCATACAAGGCGTCCAGGAGACGGATGCCGGGTCGTACATGTGCACCGCCAGTAATTCCGAGGGCAGCGAATCTATGGAAGTGAAGCTAACGGTGTCTGCGCCATTGAGCGTGCACGTTCAGCCGTCTATCCAGACCGTGGATCTCGGGAAAGCGGCTCATTTGGTAATCGACGATTTTCCTGCTAGACTAACGTCGCTGCCTTCGCAACGCGGTGACTTATCCGCAGCTGTTCTTCGCGCTTCCTTGCTTCTCTTTCGCCTTATACCGTTGATTTACCTTATACTTTTCAATTTCGCGCAGCCATACGCCGAAGCCGGGTGTCACGTCGCGTGAAGGAAAACGACGTACGTGGGCCGCCGTTTATCGAGCGATATTAATAAGTTTACGGTTACCGGCGAGCTTGCGGCGGCTAACGTCGCGAAACAAAAGCGGGCGGGCGCGCAGCGAGTAGATGGGAATCTCGCGGGGCAGAGGGTTCATCCGCCGGTAAATTCGCTGGCATCCGAGCCATTTGCCGCGGCGATCCACGTCCCGGGGTAATCGGATTTTTACGAGGGCCACGGCGGAAAGGTTGATTCCGAGCCACGATGGCGCTCGCGTTTCGCCGTCTCTTCTCGCAGCCACCCCTCGGCTGCCGTCCTAGGCTATCCCTGTGCCACGGGGATGGCAATCTCGTTTTCGGAAGGAAGCGCGGCGGATTCGAGGTCGCTGGTACGACGAGGTTCTCATCGGTTGCCTTTTTCTCTAAACTGCTTTTCAGACGTGCAGCGCGAGTGGATTCCCGCAGGCGGCGCTGTACTGGCTGAAGGACGGTCAGCCATTGAGAACCGGCGCTCGCATAAGGGCGGTTACCAGGGAACGTATTTCCGTGATGTCGGTTGCAAGGGAGGATCGCGGCATGTACCAGTGCTTTGTGAGGAACGAGTATGAAATGGCTCAAGGAATCGCGGAATTGCGGCTGGGCGGTGAGTCTTTGTTTGCTTAGCGTTTACCGCGCACAGTCGCGTGTGGGTGCAGCGCGATCGTGTGCTCGTATCGCCGCGGGGGCGGAAACGAGAGGCGAGGAGAGAAAGAAAAAATGGCCTGACCGATGGAACATGCTTTCCCCGGGTGGTAATCTCGCGTGATACGGGGCCCGGATCGTTTTATTAAATCGTCGTCGAGCGTCGTTTGAACGGATATTCGAGATTGCCCGTTTAATTCTGTCCGCGTGCTACGTAATCGTCTTTTTCTTCGGGAAAGGGGCTCGGGCCAGCTACGCGTCCCGACGCCGCGTCCCGACTCCGCGTAATATCCATTATACAGTTTAAACGATTTTAAGCAACCCCCTGTATCCCGCTTTTTCCTCGCCGTCGGATAGAAGCAGCTTAACGAACGTTCCGCGAAATGAAACGTTTAAGACACTCCGGCGTGCCATCTAACGACGACACCGGCGTCGTCCACGGCCACAGCTTTCGATTGCTCCGCTCCAGAATCGAGAGAGAGAGAGAGAGAGAGAGAGAGAGAGAGGAACTTCTCGGTGCTGGTGCCGGTGGAAAGCTTGGACGCTCGTTAAACCCTCGCGTGGAATTTATATCCCGTTCCGACCACCCTCGCGACTTTGGAATCGGCTCGGCTAACCGAAAACCACTCGGTCCTCTCGATCCTCTTCTCCCCTTATTCCTCTTGGTTCGTTCTATTCGAGACGCCTTGACGCTGACACCGGAGAAACGCGGCCCAGCGGGGTGTCGGAAAGACAGACTCGGAGATGGAGGAAGGACGAAATGGGGCGGTCTGGCACGGTGCAGGGGCTGCGGAGGGAGGGTGGATTTGTTTGTCGAGCGAATGGTTCCGCGGTGATAGGTTGCCGGTGGTTAATGCAGCGGAACTCTTCCCCATACGATCCATTCCAGGTTTGCGTGCCACTCCATCGTAACGCGTTTTCCATCACGGAGCCGCACCGCTTTCCTCTGGGGAAGTACGTGCCATTTTTGCGCGAAAATGGCCGCATCGCTCTTGCGATCGTGCCTCGCGACGGAAATCGCTGTTTGCAGCCCGTTAATCGCGTCGCTCGCTCCGATCCCCTACGCTTTTAATTATTAAATCTCCGTCCTGACGGATTCGCGCGTGTTCCGCGTCGCCATCGTCGTCCATCTTTAACGTCCGATGACCAACTGCGCGTTCGAATCTCTGTGACGATCAGCTCTCGATCGAATCTCGCTCGAGGATCCATCGGATCTCGATCTTCTCGAGGCAAGGGGAGACAAAGAGAAAGGATGAGATGGCCGAACATGGAAGAGCGCGAAACAATCTGGATGTTGGTTGCAGGTTGAAGCGATAAAACGGACTTTTGACTCGGTGGCCTACAAAACGCTTTCGTCTTCTTCTTGCTCCATCCGCAGCCGGCGATAAAGCGTGTCAAACGATTACAATCGAGCGTTCGCGCCCAGGCCGCGTCTCCCGGCACGGTTTCGAGATACACCATCTGCAGCACTCGGTGACGCTTTGCCACGGCCAAGCGCTATTTCGATGTAAAACAGCCGGGAATGCGAGCGAAACGGCGATGTCTTGTTTTTTTCCTCGCTTTCCATTCACTTCCGCGTATCGGTTCCCGTCATATTTCGACCGGTCGCGATGCTTTTTCCATTAGCCGTGCATCCCCACGTTGTTCTCCCATCGCGATCGCGAGAGTTACGGCCACGAAGATTTCAATTAAAACACTTTTACCAAGGCAGATTGCCTTCGTCCGGCCGCGGGCACCGTTACACGGATAAAGTGTCCGCACGAGCGATTTCACGCGCGCCGAAGAGAGCAGGCCTGGTTTCACCCCGTTCCATCCTCTTTC
Source organism: Eufriesea mexicana (assembly GCF_001483705.2). Taxonomy (NCBI): domain Eukaryota; kingdom Metazoa; phylum Arthropoda; class Insecta; order Hymenoptera; family Apidae; genus Eufriesea; species Eufriesea mexicana. Next base: position 616,974 of record NW_016908335.1, on the reverse strand, counting down.
ACCCTCTTTCGCCCCGTTTCGCGGCTATCGTTCGACGTACCGAAACCCGCTCCCTCTCGTAACGTATTTTCCATCGCGAGCGTCGCGGCGCCGCGGGCATCACGCGCTATTTTTGCGCGAAAATGGCCTCGTTTGCTGTCCGCCGCTCACCGGTCCATCCCAGCGTGCTGCATTAATACCCTATCGAGAACCACGCGATACCCGAATTTCCCAGGTCGCCGTTTTCCTCCGACGATTTGCTCGCGATGGAAAGTTCCGCGTACTTTCGCCGCCATTAGCCACGAGCTAACCTCGATGGTCGTTGAAACTTGAAATTTTCTTCCCCGCGAACGAAAAAACGTCGGTTCTCGTTTGATCGACACTAGCCAAACGATACAACGGCGTTGGTCTCGGGATACGCTTGCTTTTCTTTCCATCGGTTCAACGATCCACCGTGGTCGAGTATCGGTGGTGAAACTATTTCCTCGGTAGCCGCAGCCGCCATTCCGCGGGGCGCGGGGTAATTGGAGAGACGAAGGAGAGTAGGTTCCCGATGGCGGGGTGCCATAGAAACAAGAACACTGGCAAACAACGGTAATGGATTCAACCTTTGAACGCTTCACCCGCAATTGCATCTGCCCGCAATAACTTGCCATCGCCGCCAGGTAGCCGCGCTAAGCGACTTTTCATTAGCTTTAAACTCCGCTACGATTCCGCCTTCGTCCAAGTTTCATCTGCCGGCTAGTAATCCCGCGAAAAGATTCGGTCCTCGCGAAGAATTCGCTGGGGAATCTTCGAAAGAGTTCCTCGCAGTCGAACGAGCGTCTCTTGGCCCGACTTAGTCGCGAAACCAGCTTTAGGTGGTCCAACGAGACATGTCAGCGGAGGCAGACGTTCGCGAGAAAGTAAAAAGCAAGTGCCGACTCGATCGCGTATTATTTATCCCTAGATCGCGTATATTTGGCACAAACGTGACAGTTAATGACGAAAATGAGCGCCATTGATCTAGAAATCATCGTGACTGTATCCTGTCCAATCAGACGAGGCAGAGTGTTTGGGTTTAGAATAAAAGTGACCACGTGTAAGAGGATTGACTGCAAAGAATATTTATGATAGAGGTTAGGGATGCGTCCAGAGTGGTTGAAGTACCTGGCCCACCCATGATTGAGAAGGAAGACCTGAGTATTGAAAGAATAAACTCTAATACATTTTCCGTTGTTTATACTACAGTTTATTTAATACTTAATATAATTCTGTTTTCACATTTCCATCTCCAGCACCACGTGCACAACCTTATATCCCCACGACGAGCAACAGACGACTGACGACTTAGCCATCCTTTGTCTTGTGTCGCACCAAGCCATCAGCACACAGATAAACAAAACACACCAGATCACATACATATGCAAATGTAATGTCCAATAAGTATAAAAGATAGCAGAATGAATTGTTTGGAAAGACAGTCTATCAGTTTCAGTTTACAGTGTCAGTTTATGAAAGTCAGTTGTAAGAGTCAGTCTTAACTCTTTGCACTCGACGATTTTTTGGCTAGAGAAGGGTAGAAATTCAAAGATTCTCTACTAAGAACCTGACAATACTTTTTTAAGCAGTGAATAAAAAATTGCATGATATTAGAATTGTAGAATCATTTGACTTCGATACTTGGCACACTGTTACATTGCGTTAAATTTGATATATCAATTGATATCGATCTTCCAAATTTTATGAAACCGTGACCGAAGCTCGCCTCTCGAGTGCAAAGGGTTAAGAAAGATCAGAAGAGTGTATCCACAATGAATCTCTCTTGCTTCATGGCTAATCGCTGTCATTCTATATAGAAGCTTATTTCTTTCTATTAAAAAGCCATCGACACTGTCTCAAGTTAGTTCAGCCAAAAACGATCCTACATTTAAGGCTATCTAAGTGTCTGTACAGACTCTACCCTGTCCGCACCTCGATCACGTAGAGTTGCTCTACCTCGTCTGATTGAACAAACTAGGGACAAAATGGCGACCGCAGGAAGCGGTCTGGAGTTCTTTAAACGAACGGAGCGAACATTTACTCGACTTTTCAAATCTATAATTCGTTTTCCATTGGCACGGATCAAATCCCACGCGTGTGGCTATACACTTGTTAGGCTGGTTGGCGTCGTTTTCCCCCGTGGAACCGATGATCGGATGAAGCGTGTCGATATTGGATAGTGGAAAATTCGTGGCGTCCCATTAGTTGGCAGTTGAAATTCTTCCCGGTCGCATGATTTCTAAGCTGCAGGGCATACAGTGTACATTAGGTGGGGATTGCCCGCAGCACGATGGGATAGTTAGTACCGCCACCCTGGATTTGCATACGCTAACGAGATTCCTGCGGTTTTGCCGATGCTTTGCATGCCGGCCCGGCACGATCTCGCTCCAGCCTGCAGCTCTGGCTGCGTCTATTTATTATGCGTCATAGATACGTCAGGGAAGAAGGCACGTCAGGGAACGGGAGGGAAGGAGACGCCGGGAAATGGGGAAGACGAGAGCGAGAGGGCGAGTGCTGGTAGTTACCGCGAGTACTCGCACTCTCGAGAAGCGAACGTCGCGTCACGACTGCCTCTATTAAGCGGGCCGTTCCGCTTTGCCGGAAAATTCGCCGATCGGAAACCGCGTTTCCGGCAATTGCCTCGCTTTCGAAATATATCTCGGGCAAGTTCGGGAGGAAATATTTGGTATACGAAGAAACCAGACGCGGACCTTATCGAGCGGAGTCGTAGAATTTCCTAGAATTTCGCGTACGTTGCATGGATGGATGCAGGTGTGCGTGCGTACGTATAATACGTAAATGACTTTTTGGGTTATCGACGTGAGCCGTTTCGCTGGGCCTCTCGACACGAAGCGTAGCCTGCGAGCGGGCTGCCGCGGGCAACTGGGTCGCGAGCATATTCGAAAGACGCGCAATTAAACGGTCGAAAGGAAATTCGGTTAACGGTCGCCGAGAGATAGGTTTCGTTCGACCGGCACGGATCGCGGTTACGACGGATATAACAAGGAGGAGGGAACGGAAGAGGACGGGCCTTAAATCGCGGCGCAAACGGTGAAATTTGCCCGCCCCTAAACGGCTGGAAATTAAGTTTCTCCGCGAGGCGCGACGGTGCCGGCGGATTTTTAATTTAAATTGCAACCAGCGCAGAACCGTCTAGCAGACGCGCCCGCGAGTACTGGTTATATTTGACGACAGCCTCGGCTATTATTTACACGGGGATTCTCGTTTTCTTCCCAGGCGAACGATAAACAAGCGGTCTACCCTGTTAACGTTTCATTAACATCAACCTCGTTCGCCGAACCAGCGCTTTTGCCGCACGAAAGTGTCTCGTATAACCGGCGAAACGTGCCGGTGGTCGGATTAAACTCTTAAAAAACGGGAACGAGATTTCAGAAATATTTGACGGATTTTTCCGCCGCTGCGGAAAGCGCGAACGCCGGGGAAGAAGGAAAGTTGCGTTGGCTATTTAATTTGCATAATTTTACGATAAATACAAAGCGCGGAAAGCTCTACCTTCGCGATATTCTCTGTCCTTTCTCTCCTTTATTTATGTCTTTTTCCGCCGACCGTTTCGAGCCGTCTTGGTAAACAGGCAACCCCGGGACAGCACGCTTTTAAAGATTATTCCGCGCGCTCGAGGAAACCCGGACGCAAAGTTGGCTTCGCGCAGCCAGCTCCGAAGGCGAAATAACGAGGCGGACTAATTGGACAGACGTAATTGTTAATTTACTAATAGCTTCCTTGGTCCGGCAGTCTTTTAATTATACGCGCCGTCCTCGCGTCGGCTCGGCGTGATTTCGAATTTTCATTACGTAGTTAGCCGGCTCTGGCCAAGGTGAAACGCGATAGTCCCGTCCCGCGAACGGTGTCGCCGAGCCTCCTGAATATACCTCCACTCTTTTCCACTTTACCCTCCGTGAATCACCTTACCACGGAAAATTCTCGCAAAGAGGATCGCCTTATAGCGCAACGCGTATCGTACTTAGCCGTTCGAGGGTCAGGGGTCATCGAAGGAATCTCTCGTGCAAAACCATCGAGTACCGTGAGCTTCTGTTTCGGTTCGTCCTGAAAAATGCGAAGCCCTCGTTGTTTACATCGTTGCGAGCATCGGTCCAATCAGGAAAGCAGTTTAACTCTTGAACGCATAGTATCGCGTACGGTGTCGCCGAGTATCGTGAATATACTTCACTCTCTTCCACCTAACCCTCCGTAGATCACCGTCGCCACGATTTCCGCGTCCACGGAAAATTCTCGCAAAGAGGATCGCCTTATAGCGCAACGCGTACGTATGTACCTGTGTTGTACTTAGCCGTTCAAGGATCAGGGACCTTAAAAGTACTCTCTCGTGCGAAACCATCGAATACCGTGACTCTTTGTTTCGATTCCTCCTGAAAAATACGAAGCACTCGTTGTTTACCGTGACTATCGGTTCAGCCAGGAAAGCAGTTTAGCATTTGAACGCGCGTATCGCGTACAGTGTCGCCGAGCCTCGTGAATATACCTTCACCCTTTTCCACCTTTCCACGATTTTCGCGTTCACGGAAAATTCTCGCAGAGAATCGCCTTATAGCGCAACGCGTACGTATGTACCTGTGTTGTACTTAGCCGTACAAGGGTCAGGGACCATAGAAGTACTCTCTCGTGCGAAACCATCGAATACCGTGACTCTTTGTTTCGATTCCTCCTGAAAAATACGAAGCACCCGTTGTTTACCTTGACTATCGGTCCAGTCAGGAAAGCAGTTTAGCATTGGAACGCACGGTATCGCGTACAGTGTCGCCGAGCCTCGTGAATATACCTCCACCCTTTTCCACCTTTCCACGATTTTCGCGTTCACGGAAAATTCTCGCAGAGGATCGCTTTATAGCGCAACGCGTACGTATATACCTGTATTGTACTTTGCCGCTCGAGGGTCAGGGGTCATCGAAGAAATCTCTTATGAAACACCGAAATCTCGTCGAGTGACGTCGCCCTTTGTTTCGATTCACCCTGAAAAATGCGAAGCTCCCGTTGCTTACCGCGAACATCGGTCCAGCCAGGAAAGCAGTTTAGCATTGAAACACATGGTATCCCATCGCGTTGAAACGGCCCTTTTCTGTACAAAATCCGCGCAGAGTGGTTATGCTTGGTTCGCTTGGAGTATCGTTAAAACCGAGGAGTCATTACGATGGAATTCGAACGTACCTTCAATCGCGTATCGCGTCCCGATGAAACGGCACTTCTCCGCGCTGAGTCTGAACAGCGCGATCATGCTTCGTTTGCCTCGAGTGCCGCTGAAACTGAGGGGTCTTTACGGTAGAATTCGAACATACCGTTAATTCCGCGCCGCGTCCCGATTTAATGACACTCTTGCGCGCAAAAGCCGAACAGTTAAACGACACCTGCTGGCTCTCGAACGGACGCAGACATCGCGAGAATCGAGAGGAGACTCGTAGAGAACGGTGGATCCGAGAGATCCGAAAGATAGTCGGATTTGCGGGGACAAAGGGAGGGAAGGGAGGGAAAAAATAAAGGAAACTCGGACGCGAAAGAAACGCCAAGTTTTCAGCCGATGTTTTTCTCGGATACACTTGACACTTGGCAGCAAGGAGGCCGACGTCGCAGGCGGAGAAAGCGTCCAAGTCGCAACACGCCGGGGCACGGTTGGGTGGAAGAATCAAGGTATGCATACGAAAAGTTGGAGGAAAGTCGGCTGTTATTTCGTAGTCGACGTGCTCGCGCTTATGAAGTTCATGAATTCATTACCGGCAGGGCTCGTTACGCGGGGCGGCACGTTCATTTAGAGCCCTCCTGGAACTGGAACGCATGCCTGCGAACGCGCCGCGGTTATTTTCAATGTTTCTTCGTTAAGTCGAGCCACTCTTAATCCCCGGGTTTCATTAATCTTCGGGCCAATTATTTAGTACAAAATCCTGCTGCTTATTAAGGCTCACTTAACGAGAAAGGACGCGATGGCAGGCTAGGAGGCCATCGAGATGGACGTAGCGAGGCCGCCATGTTGGTCGAGCCACGAGGCGTCGCGACTTTGCGGATTAACCGATTCGTACAGTTTCGATATCGAGTTTTCCTGGTTGGACTCAAAAATCGATGGCTCTTCTCCTGGACAGGAGGAAAACGTGTAAGCAACCCTGCTGTAACGTTGACCCGGATTCTGTCACGGTTACCCCCTAATAGTCGAAAACCCCGAAGGCAACGCGTGTCGCCGATTTTCTTAGTCGTCTAACTCACTGGTCCAACAACTCGACAGCGTTGAAACGCAGAGATTCGCTCGGTCGTCTGCCGAGCTCGTTTAATCCGACAGGCAGGATCGAAGATTAGACAGCGCGGCGCGAGGATAGAGCGAGGATAGAGCGAGGATCGAGCACGGAGTCTATCTCGTAAATAAATAGCCGGATATTAGCGGAGTGGTGGTAGCGGCGGGACGTAGAAGTAGGTGGTAATTAGCGGAGGAGAATCCAGGGTCGATCGGGAAGCTGGTGGAACGAGGCACGACGATCGTCGAGAGAGATTACGCTGGCAGAAGCGAGAAAGCGGGGCGGCGGGTGCGAGCAAGACGGAAGGGTGAAAAGACGGGGAAAGAGAGGGTGGTTAGAGGGAAAGCCGTGGAACGGCGTGTTGGTATTTCGATGCTTCGAGGTATGCGTAATCCGAGCACAACGTCTGTTAACAGAGATCGCGCCGCAGCTGGTCTACAGGTTTATCGAACAGACAATGCAGACCGGTCCATCGGTTTCTCTGAAATGCAGCGCCGCGGGTAATCCCACGCCGCAAATTTCCTGGCTGCTGGATGGATTTCCGCTTCCGCAAAACGACAGACTCCTGATTGGCCAGTACGTGACCGTGTACGGGGACGTAATATCGCACGTGAACATCTCGTCGGTGAAGTCCGAAGACGGGGGCGAGTACCAGTGCATCGCGAGCAGCCGCGCTGGCGAGGCCAGCCACTCGGCGAGGCTCAATATTTACGGTGAGTACTCCGTAGGGGTAAGAGCCGGAGAAAGAGACGGCGGGAGCGAAAAAGAGAGAGAGAGAGAGAGAGAGAGAGAGTAAAGACTGTTAAGGAGAAGAATCGCCGGCCGGTGTCGATTGAAATTGACTGGAAACCCCGGGGAATATTACCTTCTCTCTCTCTCGCTCCACCTCTCTCCCGCACCCACGGCTCGAATCGATCGCCGGGAATATCGGCTCCATGGGATCCTTTGTCATTAACCACCATTCTTGTAGACGTGGTTTCTGTTAATTAAAAACCGCCGCGTAGCTCTTGTTTTATCAATGGATTTACTACGCTCAGCGCCACTAGTTCCGCGTGTCCGACCAGGGCTAAGATCTTCTTACCTTGCCTTTTGCTTTCAACTTTCCGCGTAAGTTATCTATTCGCGCGATGGATAATTTACGCGATAATTGACGGCACCGTGTGACGACGGAGATTTTAGCTCGTACCGCGGTGAATCTTATTTTTCGTGACACTGGACGCGGATGGAAACCCGGAGGCCGCGCCAGAGGGGAATAGCTCGAAGCGAAATATATGTTTCGTTGCTTGTCAATCGCAGGTTTGCCATATGTCAGGCCCATGTCGACGGTTTCGGCGGTCGCTGGGAAACAGTTCCACATCAAATGCCCGGTCGCTGGCTACCCCATCGAATCGATCGTTTGGGAGAAAGGCGAGTATTAATATATGTCCTTTTATCCACAGCGAAGCGATCGTTTTATTTCGAGGTTACGTATCGCGATGGATCGCGATTACGAGATAAATTAATCGGTCACGTTGTCGCCAGACGGGGTAAGGCTGCCCACCAACATGAGACAGAGGGTCGCGAACGGCACCCTGTACATCGATACGGTGCAACGAGCCGCCGATCAGGGCACGTACACGTGCACCGCCAGAAACAAGCATAACTTCACCTCTCAACGTTCAGTCGAAGTGCGCGTTCTAGGTGAGTGAACTGAAAGCAAATATTTTCCGATACCGGTCTCTTTTGCAGGCTTCACAGGGCCAGGACGATTTAATTTGCCACGGTATCTGAACTCCACTGGTCACGTGCGGTGCACCCGGCTCATTCGTTTCCATTCCTACCTTCGCGCACCGTGTTTGCCGAGTTTTCATCCGCGAGATATTAATATGTAACCACCCCCGGAGACTTTTAACGTTTACGCTCCTTAAAGCGTCTCCCGCGTTTTCAATTTTCATTTCGCGCAATCGGTATCTCGGATCACGAGTCTCGCGATTATTTCGCTCTTCGAGGGTTTCGAAGGTTTGCGACAGCGACCGCGGTGAAAAATACGAATCCGGACGGTTTATTCGTTTACTCGTTCTACTTAACCATTATCGCTTCGAGCGAATCTCTCGTGCACCATTGACGTTTCGCGATACATGTTCGATTACGTTTTCTTCCTTATTCTCGTGTCGTTATCGCGTCCCAAACGCGACGATTGAATGCTCCAATTGCCGGTCGATATTCGGGCTAAATAGTCGCAGCGATAAAGGATAATTACCCTTACGCGCGTACGAGACTCCGCGTTACGCGACGTTCGTTGGGGGGTTGAAAATGGACGTGGAAACACGCGAGAGTGGCTGAAAGAAGGAAAGTCGTTCGGGCGAATCCGCGCCCGCAAAGAGCCAAGCCCGTATATGACCGTGCGTGACCATTAGAGATATCAAAGAACGATTATCAACGGATAATCACAACAGTGATATACCCGAAATTATATCATCCCTTTGTCCGATACGTTCTGCCCCATCCCGGCTCCCCGCCACTTGCAGCCGTCCCCTCCGTGATTTTCCATCCCCACGGCAATCGCATATTAATTACAATTCGCGTATGCATAACATCCCGGCGTGTTTGATGCGTACCGCCAAATTTACCCTCGCGCAAAATGTTTCTGTATTAGGTTTACGGAGCAAATTCCGTGTACTCCATTGTTCATCGCTAGGCGTGATTAGTTAACGCGAGGCAGCATCGCTTCGGGTTGCACCGAGTTTAATTTTCCGACCACGGCAACATCCGCGCCGCGAGGCTACCAGCTTTGCCTCCTCGTACTCGCGCGCTCCGCAACGCACCCCCTTTTCTCGAACGCACCCCCCGACACGGTCCTCGTCCCGCGACACTTTCCGCGTACTTGGCCGCGACTTCTTCGAGCGTTCACGCGCCTTTTCCTCCGCTCGTCCGTCCCCGTGACGCTCCATCGAACGGAGAGGAACGTTGAACGAAAGCGGATCGCGGGAGATAAATTCGATTCCGCGCAAACACTCGAGCAGTTCGCGCAGTTTAATAGACGTTGCCTCGCGTGAAGTCCGTGGAACGCTCTCTATATCTATGATTCCGACGCTGGCGAAGCGCGACGGAAGTTGGAAAAATTCGAGAAACTTGCCGTAAGTTGCCTCAAAGGATCCTCTCTCACTCTCTCTCACTCTTTCTCTCTCTCTCTCTCTCTCTCTCTCTCTCTTTCTCTCTGTCTTTCTTCACTTTAGCTGGCGCTCCGGTGAAGCGGGAATATCGTTGGCGCGACCCCTAATCGCGGCAGCCGGCAATCGTATCGCGCCGCCATTTTGTATACTTTGAGAAAGTACTTAAAAGCGATCCTCCGAGAGGCGAGCAAGCAATCGCTTCTCCGTTTCGCCAACCTTGCCGCGAAGTCTACCGCGTTCCCAAGACCGGTAACGCGTTGGGACGACCGGGGAAAAAAGGCAACTGCCGAAACTCTCCGGTTGGGAAATCCGATTCGATTAAACGTCGAAGCGTTCTCCGCGAAAGTGATACGTATTACGGGTGTCGATAGTTCTCGCGGCGTCAAAGTTAATTAACCTCCTCCTAGACGATTCCAAGTCGCTCGCGCTGACCGAGGCTGGGTTATTTGCCCTGGGTGGTCGGTATTTGCACGAATGGAATCGTGGACGCGATTAACAGACGCGAACCGGTTCGCTTCGTCTTAACCCGCTTCTACCGCCGCCGGAGCCATCGCCAGGCTTAAACTGCAGCAAAGGAGACAATGAAAAGGGAAGTGCGCGCACGGTACGCGTGCCTAGGATGCTTCTGCCACGGCTAAGTCGAGCTGCACGCAGCGAGGTCTTCGAGGTCTCGGGACACGATCCGGAAACGTTTCTCGAGATCGCGTGGAAATTTCTTAGGATAGCTCCTTGTCGTACGATCGTACGAGAGGGATCACGATGCAACGTGTGTATATATACATGTGCGCTAGGGTGTGTACGTGTGCGTGTATGCGTTCATCTCTCTCTCTCTCTCTATCTATCTCTCTGTCTTTCTTCTCTGTCTCTCTTCATCTATCTTCTCTATGTGCGTCAACGGATATCCGTGCGTTTGACAACACTCCGCGAACGAACCCACGCACCAAGAGCACAGCACTTCACTGCATCGCTCAAGCATCTGTCCTTGCACGCGCTCGCCTAACTGCTCTGTATATTACATCACGTACTACTACGTGTACTTTTGTACATAAAAATTCATAGCGCGCCGATGCCACGTACTATCCGGAGGGGTACGGGGCCGGTCCACGCGTGTACGAACGCGCGCGCTCCCGTCGCACACGGCCCGCTTCGGACAAACCCCGTCACTGGTATATAGCAGTGTATAGCAGTGTCTCTGATCCTCGGTTTAATCGCGTCGCGCATCGAGTCCTCGGCGCGGGACGAAACGCCTTGCCAGCTCCCAAGGAGGATCCCATGCGTCCTCTCCGCGACAGCGAGATAACACTGGGCAGAGGAAAAATATCGCTGACCGGGTAAATATCGACGCGCGTCGCCCGATATCGTTGCTATTCGCCTTTTACGTCCCGCGTTACGGTGGCCGCTCGTGACTTATGAAACATTTATCCTTATCCGTCGATCCGGCGTATAAAGCGATACGTTTCCGATAAACGATAGAGCTCGCTCAGCCGAAGCCGATTCGGATATCGTAAATTTGTTAGCCGACGTTCCGTTTACTTTACGTATCCACCTTCCGCGTACCTTAAACGAGCGATGCTCCTCGGCGAACCCCATCCACCGGGTTAATTCGCCGCGATCGAAACTACCGTCTACGACCCATTCGTGTCCCCTTTCGCCGGTCTCGTCGCGCGGAAAAATACCGGAAGCCGAGACGAGCGTGTAACTCTGGGATCTGGTAATACCGGTAATACCGGTAACACCGGGTACTCGCGGCGAAAGACCGGAAGCCATCGTCGGCGCGAAACCGCGATCGTGGCGAGCCCTCGATCGGAGTGGCGCGACTTTAAAATGGAGCGCGCCGTGTGTACTCGAGAGCGCGTGCACGTACCACCTGTACATAAATACGCTGTTGTCGAAGCATCGATATTCTATTAACGCGACACAGTCGCCGTTTCTTTCGCGCGATGCGCACTTCACCGCTCGAGCACGCCCCACTCGACGAAAAATATTGGCCGCTTATCGAGCCGCCTCGCATCGCTGCGAACGAGCTCGATTTCACGGGCAATTTTCATAATCGAGCACGAAGGAAACGCTCGGGCAGCGAAACAGCGACCATGCTTATAAACGCCGGCGAATTACGGCTCGGTTGGAAAGCAATCAACCGGAGTGGTTGTAACCGATCGATTGTATTCCGTTTGCGGGGGTGAAAATTTCGCGCGCTCCTATGGCTGCGAAAGTCCGTTTATCGGCACGATGGCGCTCGAACGGTGCTCGCGAGCCGCGAATTAATTGCGAAAGCTTGTCGACGCCGATATTCCGCGCGGGCCCAGGGCGAGGGGAATCTTTGAAACGAAAAAACGAGGATCGTTCGATCGTAGCGAGTTCATTAATACGATCCGTGCCGCGGCGAGGGCGAATTTTTCGCGAATTCCTCGTGCCACTCGTAACCCGGACGTTGGCGGAGGGTTGCCGGGGGTGGCACGACTGAACGCCGCCCGGGTGGGGGTTGGGAAAGTGAAAACCGATCGACGAAAAATTTTACGCCGCGCCGGCCACGGTTAAATATCAATTATCACGCTTGTTCCCCCGTAACTCGGCTTTCACCTCGTATACCGGGGGCAAGAAACGCGTTTCGTTACGATTATCTGGGGCCCGGGCTTGCTCGGGGCGCCTCGCGATGTTAAATGCCGAGATAAAAAGGATCGCGAGCGCGTATTCGCCCGTTGGGGTTGCATATGTAATTACGCGAACACGGTTCGGCGTGCGAGAATCGCGTTTCGTGTCGTTCTTTGATCGCGCGATTTTCACGGGCTCGTCTCGAGCAATTTAACGAGAACAATGCCGGTGAATCGCGTCTTTGAGGCGCGTTTTGCCCGCTACGGAACGCGGACATTGTTTGCGACAATTTTTGCTAATTTCCCTCCTCCCTTGGAGCAACGAACCAGGGTTTAGGAGGATACTCGCTCGGTGATTGGCAGTTAATTCTTAATCGAGGGGATTAAACGCGTGTTGCGTAACCGATGGAACGCTGTTCATTGGATTCCGATAAAAAAATAACTGCAACGCTCGCTTCATCCAATTAAACAAGTTACTCCGCTGATATCGGATTAATTCCTAACGGCAGGGATTAAAAAATTAGCCACGAGTCGAAGATCGAAATTCGGTTGGAAAATCGAGCGAATTAACGAATCGGCCTTCTTCGACCGGCAAAACCGGTGCTCCTCGAGTGAAGTTCGCAACGCGCGCTCCTCTATCTCTATCGAGCTATCTGTTTCTACACACATATATATATATATATATATAGACAACCGCAACGTGAAACGACATTCCTTTGTGTGTCGCGCATTAGGACACTTCGCAACGACCGGATTACGCTTTCTAATAAAATTCCGTCCCGCGTCCAAGGAAAGTATTCTTTGAAGCATCCTCAAAGCCGTTGTTTTCGGGTCTTAATTTAGCGATGCGCGCGGCCCAGGCATGGAAATTTAATTAACGCCGGTGTAATTACAAGCTGGCACAACACGGCCGGCCTTTGACCCCGCGCCGCTTTCATTATGTGTCAGACGTATGTACACTTTCGACGCGTATCGTCACGTATGGATCGTGCGATTCCGATCGTCGCGCGGAGTGTCCTAAGTGTGCCAGCTTTCTGTCTCGACCGGTGTCGCGGAATTCTCGATTTTTCTTTTATCCTATCGTCGCTGCGTCGTTAATTCGACGGCATCGACGGACGATCGGAAACCGTCGGGTCGACGCGTGTGCGTTCGGCCCGCATCTTCCCTCCCGATGATATATTTCTCGTCTGTCTTCCTCGACCACCATCGAACGCACACGGGATCGTCCGATGCGAGAAGGAAAAAGAAAAATATGGGAATAAAAGAAAATGCTGAAAAAAAAGAGAGAAAAAAAAGAAAATACGCGTTTTCTCTATATAG
>NW_016908335.1:588809-603619 GCF_001483705.2 Eufriesea mexicana | reverse complement strand
TGAACCGCTTTTGACTGGAATGCCACCTTTGTCTTTGTATTGTTCTTTCAGTGCCACCTAAAATCACGCCTTTCAGTTTTGCTCGCGATTTAAACGTAGGGGACCGTACTAGCGTACAGTGCGTGGTCGTGACTGGCGATCTGCCACTGACGTTCACGTGGCTCAAAGATAACGTCCCGATAGAGACGATCAGGACGTCGCAGGATGCTCCGTCGTCCAGCCATAGCCGCGTTCAGGCCCCGGCCAGTCCTGGAGACGCGATTAAGGGGCCCAAGCGGGGCCCCAAGGCCGACGGCCAGGGCGAACAGTCCCCGAGAAAGGCCATTACCGTCCGGCAATATGACGCTTTTACCAGCGCCCTGAGCATTAGCACGATCGCACCCGCGCACAATGGCACGTACACCTGTCGCGTGGCCAATGACGCTGCCACCGTCGCTCATTCTGCACTCCTTCACGTCAACGGTAAACGCACACCGTTGGTGTACTTCTTCGTTCACGCTCCCACGCCGACAGAGGTGCGAGACGCTTCTTTCTCCCTCTATTGCTTTCTCCCTTTCTTTCTATTTTTCTTTCTTTCTTTCGTTCTTCCTTTCTTTTTTCCACCTTTCTCGTCGCCGTCTCGCGTCCCGGTGTCTTCCCCCGGCTCGTTTCCGCACACGCGTTACCCAACCATCGCATCGATCTCGACGTGTCTGCATGCCTCGATACGTCTCGAGATCGTCGAGTTTATCACGCGTTCGCCGTTACCCTGCCACCGTTAGACGTACCTACCGTACGTATATTCCAGGATAGCGGCGTATCGACGAGGTGTCGCTTCCCATCGCATCAGCGTGCCAAAGTACCAGGCTCCTTCCCAGCGGTTTTCCTCGAGGTGAAAATTCGACCGGTTACCGATACCGATACCTGTGCGCCTGCTCGATACGCCGATCATCCTCGTCCGGAAGTGACACGCAACGCACGGTTTCCGCGGATCGATCCGGAGCAACAGAGCCCGTCTGCTTCTGGGGCCGCGGCTCGCGATTCACCGAACGTAATAAAGACGGACTGGCAATTTTCCAGGCCGGCGGATTATGTACTCGCGCCGGGAAAGTAACTGATTGATCGGTCGGTAAGGAAACATCGGATCGCGGTGGTTCTAACCGGTGGCACGGGTATGATCGATCAATCAGCGTGCTCTCGAAGCCGCGGCATCGCGGCGTGATCAATTTCCCGCCGCATCTCGGCAAGAATTTTCGATCCCCCTTCGACTCGAGCCTTCGCGAAATTTCTCCGTCCCGCGAAACACCCCGTCATCGATCGATCCACGTCGATCCCGTTCCATTTTTACCTGCACGCGTGTCCGCGAATATCGCGCTAATTTTGCTTCCCCGTCGAAGCTCTCTCCATCCACCTCTGTCGTCGTTCGCGAGTCGAGTTTCTTAAGCACCACGTACACTGACGATCGTCGCGGATGATCTCGGAGCCGGAAGATTACACAGAGAGGCTGCCCGAAGTCATTCGACGCGACCTGTTTCTGCTATGATGCTAGTCCAGAGTGCACGCCCAACGGCACGTTCGACCGGCGACGACTGGCTGGGCCTCCCCGCGCCTCTACTTCCGCTTCCGCGCCGGCACGATTTTCGCCCACCGTTCGTGACGATCGCGACTTTTGCTTCCTTTATTTTTCATTTCTCTCCCCCTTTTTTTCTCCGCCGGGTTTTTCTCTCGGCTCTCGCTCTCTCGGAGCCTTTTCACCGTTTTCCCCGTAACGGCGTTAGCCCCGGATAGGGCTGGAGGGAAATATCGCGCGGAGGATATCGAGCGTGGCGAAACGTGCCGCGCTCCGTCTCGTCGCGGATTATTAGATTTCAATTTAGATTAGAAGTAGCGGCGGGCGAATCGAGACGACGCTGTGGGATGATTCGTTGGCCGTGGTCGTCGCCGGGCGTCGCAAGTAGAGCGCCGTGTCCCTGGTCGGACGTGCCGCGAATTTTCGATCTCTTGAACGTCCTACGATTTTTGAATCCTCCTTACTATCTCTCTCTCTCTCTCTCTCTGTCTTTTTTACACACTCTCTGTCTCTCTGTGACTATTGACTCTCCTTGCACGCTGTTCTCTTTTGCACGCCCAATTGCACGCTTTTTCGGATATAATATATTTATCCTGCTCTGGATACTCTTGATACGTGTATATATATATCTATACATATGTATATCTATATTGTCTGTGTAACAGTTACGTATTGCCAGTTGTTTCTCGTACTGTCGTCCACGAACGTCTCCTCCTCTCTCTTTCTCGCTCTCGCTCTCTCTCTCTATCTCTCTCTGACTTTGTATATACATATACGTGCATTTTATTTTTCTTTTTTTTTTCCATCGCAACGTGTAAAGATTGCAGTAATAATCGGGCCGAATCAGTCGTCGCGGAGCTGTGACACCGAAGCGCCGCTCGTTGAAAATCCGCTTCGGGAGCGAGTTTCGAGCTCTCGTTGCTCTTACGTGCACACGTGCTCGTACACGCGTACGATCGTTTCGTCTAACCATCCCCGTTTCTCCGACTGCTCTGTCCGTCTGTCTGTCCCTGCTGTCTTCTCCACGGGAAAATGCTCGCGGAGAAGCCCGCGTTCGGGCTGGTTTCGAAGCGGCTGCCGCGAAATTAAACGGGAATCCGGCGTGAGATTAGGATTTTTCGTTTAATTTTGCGCTCCGCGGCCGCGGAGTTCGGGGCTCGATGTCACAGCGTGCAGTCCGCTTCTACGTGATAGTAGTTACCTGCTGATTTTTAATCTTGGCGCGCAACACGCGCCCCGTGCATCGCATCGTTCGGCATTAACGTGTACGAGAGGCACGTGTAATGTCTTGATTTAGTGTTGCGTTTTGTGTATACACGTATGGCATACTGTATATATATGTATATATCCAATTTCTATGGTACTCTTTTACGTCGGATCGCTGTATAACGAAAACTCGAACACACGATCCGCATAGTAGGAGTCGTGTTGCTCTTTTGTCCCGTTTCGAATGAACCGTCCACCTTTGTTGCTCTCTCGATATTTGTGTTGTATATATCGTGTATCAGTCACGTATTTGACCGATTCTGACCGAGTTACGTTATAATCACTATTACTCTATCCAGTAGAACAGTATCTTTTTATGGAGACTATATGCTATGTTTTCGCTCGAGATATTCTCTATGATTTTGTGTACTATCATCATCATCATTATTGTCATTCAAGTTATATTATATTGAGACCGTAGTAGTAAATGGTATTTGGGCGAAATCGATACGAGAGATCTCCACGAGGCGTTGTTTCCACGCACCAAATTCACCGTGGCGCATCCTCGATGATCCCCATCGATATACGCCACTGTTTTCTTTCATATTTCTCTTATTTCTTTTTTTTTTTTTTTTTTTTTTTTTTTTTGTATCTTCTGTCGAGAAAATATCCGAATATTCGAACCACGGAATCCGGCTCACGCGAGCTCTCTCGTGTTCTTTCGATCCCGCTTAGTTTTCACGCTCGTTTCGATAATCGATCTGCTCTGCGCCCTATAGGTCCTGGTAAGTAGTTCACTGCTAATCAAATCGAATGAGAAAAGAAAGCCAAACGATGCAACGAAGTACGTCCTTTGGACGTATCGAAAGCTGTCGAGTCTGCTCGCAATAGCGCGGAGAACGATAAAAGAAGCAAGCAAAGCGAACGCGTCGGGGAAGCGAACAACGAGGAGCCAGAGGTTCAACGTTCTCCCAGGGGAACGTTCGTTAAAATGGCCCGGCAGCACGGGTTTCGGCTTACTTTCGCCGACAGTCTCGTAAAGACACATTGGCCGACATTAGCAGTTACTCCGGATCATAAATGTTCATTTTCCGAGCCACGGACTACGCGAGCTTGCCGCTGCGACCGAATATTTATGGTCGCGCGGCCATTTTTCACGTACCCCGGGCTTTCGCGGGGCACACCGTTGCACCTGTCCAGGCGTCCACGTTTCGGAGGTCACGTAGCGGGAAACACGTAGCAGAAGCTCCAAGTTATCGCGGTTATCAAGAACCGTCCCCTCCTCTTGCGAGCTTCGCCCCCTTTGGAAATTCGAGCGAAGTAGCGCGAGTCGACGCTCGGTCGGACGGCTGAACC
This sequence comes from Eufriesea mexicana, assembly GCF_001483705.2. Lineage (NCBI taxonomy): Eukaryota > Metazoa > Arthropoda > Insecta > Hymenoptera > Apidae > Eufriesea > Eufriesea mexicana. The sequence continues at coordinate 599,508 of NW_016908335.1, read as the reverse complement.
CGCGACGACCGCGCGGCGCTCGCGTCACCGGTAATCGACTCGCGGATTCGATCGAACATCGCAATCGCGAATTTCGTGCTTCGTGACCTCCCGCAGTCGTTGCACCGACGAGACCTCGATCACGGGTATAACCGAGCGAGTCCGCTGGAAATTGCGCAGCGGACGAGGCAGAGGAATATAACGGTGATATCGCATAGGGTCGCGATGCTTCCTTTTTGCGGATCGTTTTTGAATCGTCGTTGCCACCGAGAGGAACATTAATTACGCCCGGTTCGCGCGCCGGCAACGGATTAAACTCCGAGCAGTTTGTATCCGCCAGTTGTATTTTAATGTTAATTTCAGACGTTCGGGAAGAAGATTTATTAACTCTCGGTTGTTTTCGACGCGCAACGCCGTAGCTATTAATCCCGTTTCAACCCGCCGCCTACCAAGTCTCGCGGAGTTTCGCGATCTCGTTCGTAATTATCCGGGCTGCCGTTACGTTTCGTTTCTAAATCGAAACGTGCGGAATCGAAAGCTCGCCTCGCTTCGCGCCGTTATTTTCGAGAATATCGTCAAAGTCGGAGAGAGCGTATATATCGGAGGTCTCGTCGTTCCGTGGCGTTGTACGTTCGTCCCGTGACGCGTTCGATGCACTCTCTCGACTTCCTTTCATCTTCCACCCCTTAAAAAAAAAAAAAAAAAAAAAAAAAAAAAGAATGAAAAAAAAAATATATATATATAGAAAAAAGAAAGGAAAGGGAAAAGAGAAAAAAGAAATAAGAGGATACGAAGAGAAGAGCGCGGTCTCTGGTCGAGATGCGCTTATAGGAGAACGGTTAGTGCCGGCATGCAGGTACATACTATTATCACACGTCACGTTTATAGTTCCACCGCGGATCTCGCCGTTTTATTTCGAGAACGGTGTGACGGAGGGGATGAGGACACAGCTAATGTGTACCACGAGCCAGGGTGACCAGCCGTTCAACATCACGTGGTTGATGGACGACAAACCGATTCAGGTCAGGCCGAGTGACGGTGCGTCGGCGTCGTCCTCGGCGTCGTCGTCGTCGTCGTCGTCGGGCGGATCCACCGCGGCCGTCGTCGAGACGGGCAACAACATACAGATAAGCGACTATCCGCCGTTTTCCAGCATCCTGACGATAAATAACGTCAGCGCTAAGCACAGCGGGAACTACACGTGCCAGATCAGCAACGTCGCTGGCCTGGCCGAATACTCGACCAGCCTCTCCGTTGCTGGTTGGTGTCTCAAACGAGCAACAACAAAAATCGACATATGGTAGCTGTAAGAACCTGTGTACATAAACCGTGTGCCAGCCAGATATACTTGTCTCTGACTGTCTCTTTCTCCAGGCGTGTATATATATATATATATACACACACACGTATATATATCTACACGCGCATACACGTCCATCCATGTATATATATCAATATATATGTACACGCGTGTATATACATATTACGGCACAGAAACCGAACAGCCATGACGAAGGATTGGAGTACCGTGTGTTTCGTCGAAAATCGATTCGAGTGTCGCGTTTCCGTTACCCTCGATCACGCTTCCTCCCCTCTGTCTCCAAGCGGTCTCATCATCTCCGATTTTTCCTCATTTTTCCACCCGACTGGATTAAAGTCGGACAAAACCTTCTTCTCGCTCCTGCGAGATTCGCTCTCGAGAATTCACCGAAGCCTCTGTCTCGAAGTACAGACCACTAACCAGGCAAACTCACGACTCGCGCGAATTTTCCACTCAAACTTTCCCCCCATCGACGTCCGTCCTAAGATTTTACGCACCGGCTACCGTCTCGGTGCCCTGCCTCCGTTCCCAACGAATTCGCGCGACGGTAAAATATTTCGGGCTGGCTACGACTTCACCCCCGCGCCATCGAGGATTCCCTTGCTCCGACAGGCGGAAGGTCCGTTTAAGCCCCATAACGCTCCACCCCTCGAAACAACAGGAATATTGCCTGGAAGGAAAACAGCGAGACATCCGCGGAGCAGATGGCTCCCGGTCCTCCAAGGACACCGACGATTGCCTCGCAATTACGTTCCTCCGGCCAGCATAGGGTAGCTGGGTGCGTGTACCCGGTTCGAGCGCGTTTTTTCCAACGGGGAGCACGTTCCCCGTACTCCCGTGTTCGTTTTCCCCAACGACGGCTCTTCGCCTGCACCCTGTACCTTTCTCCCCGAGTCTTCTTCCCCAAGCCTCCTTCCACCTGGAACGACATTACAAGCCTAGTTTCCCCCGGGCGGAAGTTTGCTGGCAGTCGGATCCGTGGGGCTCTCGCGAGGATACGGCGCAGGCAAATTAGTTTCGAGTTTCCGGCGGAGGGGCGGTAATGCGACTTTTCAAGAAGTTCCCGGGGCCGTTGGACGATTTCGAAAGTCGCCGACATCCATTCCTCCGTCGCGATCGATTCTAAATCACTTTCTATCTTCCTATGAATGGCCACCGGTTCCCCGCTTGTACGGCATCTCCGACGACATACAGCCGCCGTTACTCTCCTCTCGCGACAGCTGCGCCAAACTTTCTCACCCTGTCCCCGTCCCGCGCGAGCGATTAAATTAGGGGATGTTTACGCGCCCCGGCAACGCTCGCGGTAAATAATGACGGAGCAGCGACGACGCGCGGCAGAGAAGCGTACGTCCACCGTGTTAATCTTTCTTAGCCGAATTCTTCCGAACACGATTAAGCCGATCTCAGTCTCTCCGGTTGGAGGCGTCGAGGAGAACGCTTTATATTCCTCGCGCGGTTTATTCTGGAACGTCGTACGTCGCTTAACGCCTCGGCGTGGGTCATAATCTGCGTGAAAGTCGGTTCCGAGTCGAGCTATTTTAAAATAACACGCGGCTTAGACGGAAGGACTTCCTGGTAAGGAAATCGAGCGAAGCACGAGCGTGAACGACGAGAGGCGTAGTCGATTATATGGAACGATGTAAACATCGCGGGCTAGGCTCATGGTCAATTTTCGTCGAGCCCTGTCTGCCTCAGTTGCGCGTTGTTCTTCGACGCGCTCGGACGAAACGACTCGACGCGTGAGTGACTCTAGTGACTCTGGTTTCATTGTGGCACGTGCCTTCGCCGACATCTTCCTGCCTCAGCTGCGTGTTATTCTCCGCCACGTTCGCACGCAATGTGTAGTGACCGATTTCGCTGGTGAGTGTGCCACGCCCTAGAGGACTTTGGAGGAAGGTTCTGGAGGGAGAATTCAGTGAGTACTGTTTATTTTACATTTTTAAAATTTTGTTACTGCTGTAAGAAATATCTGGGTGGGTGATAGAGTGGTCTATGACCCATAGCAGAGGTTATGGGGATCTAGTAATTTAGGTGGCTAGGAAAATAGTAATTTAGACGTGTTTCCATGACATTTAACGATTATTTTCATTAGTTAGACTCGTGGTTAATTTCCGCCTATGTCTCTTTGTCTCGATTACGTGTTATTCTTGGAATTTCTCGACATTTCACCGACTCTGTCGTTGATTATAGCATACGCCGTAGGAACTTAAATCGTAGGGCCATATCTCCGACTATATCCCTTAACCCCTTCACGCGTACAATATCGCGTGAGGACTCGTGGTAAGAAAAAGGATTCTGTAATTCTCGGTAGCTGATCGTAATTTATTCTTCCACAGTATTCTCTCGTCTCTCGTATAAAACTCCTCCGTTCGCTTCTCGGTTTGCCCTTCTTCAAGGTGGGCCTCCTTTGTCCATTCGCGGATCAAGCGAATCATTGCTTTGTTTGATACTCCGGTTATCACTGCCGAGTGCTTCCACAAAGTTTAACGATTATTTCCATTAGTCAAACGCGTGGTTAATTTCCGCCTATGTCTTTTTGTCCCGGTTACGTGTTATTCTTGGAATTTCTCGACATTTCACCGACTCTGTCGTTGATTATAGCATACGCCATAGGAACTTAAATCGTAGGGCAAGAGGTTAGCGTAGGGCCATATCTCCGACTATATCCCTTAACCCCTTCACGCGTACGATATCGCGTGAAACTCGTGGTAAGGAAATCGTGTAGGAGAAAAGGATTCTGTGATTCTCGGTAGCTGATCGTAATTTATTCTTCTACAGTATTCTCTCGTATAAAATTCCTCCGTTCGCTTCTCGGTTTGCCCTTCTTCAAGGTGGGCCTCCTTTGTCCATTCCCGGATCAAGCGAATCATTTCTTTGTTTGATAGTCTAGTTATCACTGCCGAGTGCTTCTCACTCACTCTTCCTTATCGGTAACCGAGGCTCGCTTATTTCCGCAATCGGACGAAACACGTCACAGATGTGAGGTGAGGTTCGTAGAGCCCAACGTAAACAAAGCGAGACAGGTTCGTACAGGCTCGCGGTTAATTTTCCTCGATGTTTCTTTGTCTCGTCTACGTGTTATTCTTCGACACGTTCGTTGACCCACGTTGCTGTTCACCGTGACACGTGCCGTGGAACTTAAACCGTAAGGCAAGTGCTTCAGCACTGAAATATTCTATACACACAGTGGGTCACGAAATTATTCAAACGCTATGTTTCAAAGGGATCCTTTATCTCGAAAATTCCGATTTTAATGAAAGTTTGCATATACGTACGTAAAGCGTAACATGTTACGAAGTCACTTTCTCATGGATAGATAATGGCGTTCAGGGGTTTAAGTCAACGATTCGAGTCTTAACAATTATCTCTGTTTTTTAAATGAGATCTTACAGGAAATTTTTACAGTAGGACTAATGAAACGCTAAAAATTAAAAAGCTACGTTTTATCTCGCATCATTGTACAATTATATTTAAAGAAACAGATAGGATTATGACTTTGAATAATGATTTCACCAGCGTGAAGTAATATCTGCGAGTAAGAAAAATTGATTCACGTGTAACTCTTTATACTTCACGTACATGAATACTTACATTAAGATCAGAATTTTTCAGTTAGAGTATCGTCTTAAAATTTGCATAGCGTTTGAATATTTTTGTGAGCTACTGTATATTTGCCTGTATCGTGTCACGGTGTACTGGAAAATTCGAATAAACGAAACTTCCGAGTTTAGGATCCAATTAATACCATTTTATTTTTGGTGAATTGGGTTATTTAGAATAGGGTATTGCCCAATGAAAAGAAGGAGGTTCTTTTATGGTAGATGTTAACCGCTTGGCTACTATGGGTGCTTAGAAATTTTGCGTTTGTGACACGGAGGGCGCCTATGGGTGCATAGAAATTTTACATTTGTGACACGGAGGACGCCTATAGGTGCTTAGCAATTTTGCGTTTGTGAAACGGAGGGCGTCTATAGATGCTCGGCGTATTTTAGCTTTCTGACATGGAGGGCGCTTGTTTTCACAGAAATGACGCACATCGTATCTCAATTCCTGCCGTATAGTATTGCCGCTACGTATCAAAATCTGCAGTAGTCAAGGGGTTAAAAGGGTTATAACGCAAAGAAATAATAGCCAGTGGAAACGGTGGAAAAACTGTATAGATGTTTATTGAACGTGCAAACGGTTTAAACTGGCCTGTTTAGGGCCACGCAGGTCACAGTACAAAACGCTGAGCAGGGATCGCCCCTATATCGTTAGGATGTAAAGTTTACTTTGCTATTTAATTTTACTACAACAGTAGGGGTGGTTATTTCGTGGTAGCAAAGTTCAAGTGACTCACTTGGACTGTGTCAAGGCTCTGGACTATCTCAACCCTCTATGGGCCCCTGTAACTTTCAAGTTACATGCTAGTGTATGGGTATTTTATTAAATACTGCATGTAACGTTATCGTCTTGATCACTCCAATTCGCAATTTTTCTTTCGATATATTTATAATTATTTTTACAGTACCTCCCATTCATTCGGTCCATTTTCAAAAATTCTAATTCTTTTTCATCTATCGGTTATTCGATTATGATAGGTTAGGTCCTCTATGGCCCCCTGTGACCTTTTTCCCACGAGATAGCGTGGAAAATTATCTTCTCTATCTATTGCACATTATCTTGGCACAGTACGAACGTTGTTAAATCAAACTTTCACTATAAATTCGTTATAACAAAATTGTCAAAACTGCTGAATTTATTGGTTGATATTTGTTCATTTCATGTTACATACAATTCTTATAGTCAAGAAAAATATATATTCGGTCCATAGAGGGTTAACGTTGTGGTAGTGGTTATCATAGAATGTGGTATGGTATGCGTGTGAGTAATGTTTGTCTGGAAGAATGTGTGTGTGTCATCAGTAGGTGAATAACAGTCATTACATACAGACGCTGTGTGTGAGAGAGTTCTCTAGAGATAATATCGCAGTTAGAAACGAATTTATTTTACGAGATTTAGTTATAATTTATATTGTGCTGTTATTGTGTTAAATAAATCTTCTTATTAGTTTATCCCTTTACTCGAAAAAGTATGTCATAATGCGTTACTGGGGCAAGGTCTGAGGATCCCCCCTGTATGTTTATTGGGTTTGCAGATTAGGCTGCGTTACAATCGCATGGTTGATCGCGACAAGAGGTCTTCGACTCTCTTGGTTGATTTTCGGTAGACTCTCGGTAGACTTTCGGTTGATCCTCAGTTTGTTGTTTGGAGGCAGGCGCGAAATATCGGGAGTATTAAAGCCGCTACACGGCGTAATGTTCTTTCGCGCCATTCATATTCACTAAGAGCCGGCCATGTCGGCGGCCGTGGTACGCGCGTAAAAACTGCCGTAAATTCTAGTTAACCCTGTTATAGCCTGCGAATCGATGCGGCCGTGATACGCACCCTGGTCCCTCGTGATTTCGATATCGTTTTTCGTTTTTCCACGCACCGCGCCGACCTGTCTCTCCTGCCTACGCTGAAACATCACCGCCGATGTTTTGTCCGGTTAACGAACTATTTTCATGTACTCCACGCTGTCCGATCTGACCTCGAAAATACGCGTCCACGGGACAATGACTCGAACGCGAGGATCATTAGTCGCGAGATAAATTTCCGCTCTGCACCCGTGGATCTTGTTATTCGGGGATTTCCCGGATTTGTCCGCCATATTTCCGTGAAAGTTTCCAGCAAATCTCCGGAAAATTTTTTTTCGTTTAGATTCCGGTATTACCGGCTTCCGTCCATAGAGCGAGCATGGACCAAACGGTCTCCCGTTAAATCCGAGATACCTACGGGGATATTCCGAGACGAGACATCGGGGTGCTACTCGAAAAGAATTCGGTTCGTGGACCATCGCGATGGTACCCAACGACGACACTGTCACGGTGCGTGGGTAGTGTACGAACAGACGTAATTCTCAAGCTCGAATTCAGAATAGTACTGGTTTATTTTGCTGTAAGTTCGGGTATTTATGTGGGATTGGCATAAGTACGGCCCTGAATGAATGTCAAGTGTGTCTGGGCTTAGAATGAAAGTGACCATGTGGAAGAGGATTGACTGCAAAGAATATTTATAGCAGAGTCGAGTGAAAGTTTAGGGATGCGTTCAGAGTGGTTGAAGTACCTAGTCCACCGAGGTTGCGTGGGAAAGGGACATGATTGGAAAGGAAAGCCTGGGTATGAAAAAGAATGAATGCATAAATAAGGGCGCGGGCGAGTCAGTCTCCAGGAATCTCTAACAGTCTCCAGCAGTCTTTAACAGTCTTGAACAGTCTCCAGGAGTCTTTTGGCAGTCTTAAACAGTGTGTCAGTATGTCAGTAAGAAGTCAGAGTCGAGCGTACCCATAGCGAATCTCTCTTAGCCATCAGCTTATTTTATTCCATTAAGAAGCAAACAACGCTGTTTTAGCCGATCCACTCAACTCGATCCTACATTTATAATGGTTATTGATATTACCATTGTGTCATGGGTCCATGGGATGGCTATAGTTTCAGTGATTCATTAGTGCTGTGTCAAAGGTCTGAGACTACTGGTCGGCTATCTTCTGGTGCGTCACGATGTGTCACAGGTGCAATGTCTGAGGCCCCTGTGTGTTTGTTAACTGCGTCACGACACCAACGATCGAACGTGTCGTAAAACGAAGTATCGTAAACCGTGACACGCGTGAAATAGAAAATTACAAATGAATCGATGCTAGGATAAAGTCTCTCGCGAATATCCTCGATTCGAGCCGAATAAGTTGCAGAAACGATTAGAACGGATCCCGGACTCGGGTACCGGAAGCGACCTCTCATCGCCGTCGCCCCTGCGAGGACACTCGATGGAACGATCCATAATTAGCGGATCGATAGTGGATCGCGATAGTCGGCGAGAAGAGGGATTTCACGGCGGAAGGGTTTCGTGACTTAAGCGAAATTGGCCGGGATGCAATAACGAGCGGACGGAACTCGCGAAATTCGTTGGGCTGGATGAAAGTTTTCGCGTCGGGCGAAGTTGGGGGTGGCGGTGGGGCGCAGGTCGCCGGAAACAAGAGCCGATCGAGTGGAAAATGGAGTGGTCGATTTTCGCCGATCAGCGAAACCCTGGAAGCGATAAGGGTGCAACAGTGGGCATGACGGGGAGCAATCTGCCCTGGCGGATCCCGGCGAGGGCGATAAGGAACACCTGACTTTGGCGCATTTGTTTCCCGGCGATATTACCACGGTGGCCGATCCGTGCAGAGTGTAGTCGCGGTATATCTGGCGTCACGGCGCTCTGCGAGCGGACGGCGATACCGTCCGGATGCGAATAACGTCTGGTCAGGAGCGGCTGAAACGGAAACGACGACGTGTACAGATAAACGCGAGCGTTAGACCCCCGGTTATCGGAAACACGTGTCCTAATGCGCATAAAACGACCAGGCACCGGCCGTCATTCCGCAGCCATTCCGGATGGAAGCGTATCCCGCGGGATGTATAAATGATCCTCGTCCCACGGGGGGGAACGCGGCAAGCCAAGGATCCGCGAGTAATTTAAAGTTGCGCAGCTTGTTGCCAGACTCGCGGAGTCTTCGGTAAGTTGCTTCAACTGAATTATACTAAAACGCACGGTAAATTATATTCCCGAGTAAATCGTATTCCTCTGCCATTCCCGCGATTGTCGGCCGCCAATTTCAAGGTTCTTTGACGGCTAATCTATTTCGCTGAATCTTTCCACACGAAATTTCCAGCCGGAATATTAAGGTCGTCGAAAGCCCCGCGTTCTCCGACCCCGGCCTCGCATCGATCTTCCGCTTTCCGTACCAGACCATGCTCCCTATCCACGCGTCTTCTCCCCCGACTATCCCCGTTATTTACGTTTCCCGTCTCTGCTGTTTGCGTTTTGGTTTGTTCGTTTATATTTCTGGTGTTACCAAAATTTTATCCATTTACGTCCGTGTCCCGTCCCGGTCGCTTATTTACTCCCGTGCCGACGTACGTAACGCGACTGGAAACTGATCTCCGCTGGGCGCCCGATTTTCCACCCCGGATCACGCGTCCAACCCGGTGACCTTTACCGTTCGGCAACGCTTGCCGGATCCTTCACGACCGCGTCGCGCTGCTCCAGCATCCGCGAGTAATTAAGTGCCGACCCATCCCCGTAGTCTCGTCGAGCGATTCCGATCCCGAAGTTTCGCGTTTCGGCTGACAATACGCGGCCGGAATACGAAACGAATTTCCCCGAGGCTGTTCGCGGATTCGCGTCCCGGAAACGGCTCAGACATCCCTGCACCGTTTGCCTTTACCCCCGCGTTCGTCAGTCGTCGCCATCTTGCTCTCCCGCTGCATCCACTTCTCCGCAACAGGTTCTCGATCCGATCGCGACTGATACGACCGTGTTCCACGATTCTCGCGTCTGTTCGACGAGCGACCGGCGTCCTTTGTCACGGAATCGTCTCGACGTGCGAGGACTTCGTCGAAGGACGTGTAACAGGCACGCTTACGTCTTCGACCTTCTTCCTCCTTCTCTCCCTTTATCTTTCACTCGCTCATTCTGGCTGGAATCGCGAGGAACGTCGCGTTTCCCCGAAAAGTCACGGAGTACACGCGAGCAACTCCATGAGGTCGGGGCCGATCGTTTGGACGGAATCGTTCCTGTGAACCGGGTGATTCGAGTTATTCCGGTAATCCGGATCCCCGGAGGACTCGATAGCAGGTATCCGAATTCGGGTTACCGGGTTCGCGGCGGACCGTTTCCTCGGATGCCGGGAGGTCCGCATAGCTGGCCGCATAGCGATTTCGCGGTGGATTCGAAGTCGGATCGAAGTGTCCGACCGGAAGCGTGCTCCCCATCCAGGCGTTTCCCTTCTTCGTTCGCTAAGACCGCTCGATTTTGCATAACGTTTCGGGCGCCACGTAACGCTGACGCGACACCGGTACTCCAATCCTCTTCGAGGCGACAGCACTCGCGCGAGAAGAGGGTGTTTTTAGAAGAGGACAGGAAAAAAAAATATATATATATATACGACACGATAGGCGGTAGCACACAAGCCGGAAGTCCAGGATTTCCCTCACGCAGCACAGAAAAGAGAACGAATATTTCTAGGGACGCAGGCTTACGTCGTACGATTTACCTTCTTTTTTTTTTCTATCTCTCTCGCTATCTCTCTCTCTCTCTCTCACTCTCTCTCTGTCTCTCTCTCTCTCCTTCATTTTTAATGCATGCTAATCGACGAGCCGGTTATCCGCAACGGAAAACGGAATTCGAGGACACGAATCTCTTTCGTTCGTGTAATTTTTCCGGAAGAACACGTTTCGCCCGAGCAACGGTTTAAGCAACGCCAAGTTAATTCGTCGACGAGTCGGTAAGGAAAAAGAGGAAAAATAGGATGAACTGAAGAGAGAAAAAAAAAAAAAA